>NC_071440.1:16644088-16944088 GCF_017976375.1 Cuculus canorus
TGCCTTAAAGCACAATAGGATGGAGAGAGGGCATCAGCAGATGAAATTTGGTCATGCTGCAGGGTAAATAAAATACCGGTAGTCTAAAGCTGGGAATCAGGTAAAGCACGTGGGAAGAGGAATGTGCTGGTTAGGAGTGGAATGAATGAGCAGTTATGGCACTTCTGGGCAGGCAGGTTTTTCACAAATCCCTGCTTCTCATGTGACATCATCTGAGGCCTTAGCTAAGTTAACCAGAGAGGCTCTGCAGTCCCTGAGGGCAAACTCTTCCTGGAGTTTCCAAAGTCCCTTGGGTTGCGTATGAGTTTATCTTGATGTGTTTGAAAATTGCTGTGCCATTTTGCAGCATGTCCTCAAGTACTTAGAGAATTAAAAATACGTGACCCTAGACTGCCCATGTTGTAGTTTCCAGCAGTAAGAGGGGAAAGTAGGTTTCTCTTTCTTTTAGGGAGATGGGTGACTAAGGCCATCCAGCCGTAGGCTTTCAAGGAGCAGACTGCAGGTGACTGTCTCATGTGGAGGGGTTTTGGTCTAGCCCATATTGGTGAAACAGGCAAGTCCTTTTAGGCAAAAGGCATTAGTTTGTTACAGATAATCATACTGTAGAAAGATTAGTCCATGATTTAGTAAGGGAAGGAAGAACAGATGTGTGTTTTCTTTGAGTGTATAAATGATTCTCAGTTATCCTTTGAATGCTTTTGTATGTTTTCCCAAAACTTAAATCCTGCATGGCTTGGTGACATGCCTGAAAGCAGCTGTCTTCTCCAGCACCAGTGTGTGGTTACCTCTCTCATGATCTGGAGAAATTCGGCTATGTATATTTGAGGAGCACGTGAACAACCCCACACGTCTGAAGCCAGAGCTGTTTGGTTGCATTTCTTTTGTTGCTTGCTCACAGCTTCATCTAAAAGCACAGGTTTCTGCAAGTCTTACAAATAGCCATCATTCTTTGAAAAGACAATGGGACAAAGAAATGTGCAGAACTTGCTGGCGTGATTATCAGTCACATCACAAATGTGGTCTCTGTTACCTCCTTATCTTTATTATGTAAATCTTCAACATACAGGTTAGTGACCTCTTCTGTGAGAGGGATTACTGTAAGGACAATGTGCGATTACCGTAAGGACAATGTGCCTCTCCTGCATGGCATTCTTGCTGACGTTCCTCCTCTGCTATCATAAGCTTCAAATGTCCTTGGCCTGCCATGTGCTCTAGTTTGAAGGGTGGCACTGGTTTTGCCTGGCTGGTCGATGCAATTCTTGTGGATTCCTGCTTATTTGCAGAATTGCCACCCTTAGTGGCAGTGAAATGCCTACAGCCGTGGTTTTCAGCTATACTGGAAAGGAGCTGATGGGTTGCTTGACTTGCTGTGAAGGACTGTTCCACAAGGCCTCAGCAGAGTTTAGGCTGAAGCTACGAACACTGCATTCCTCTTGTGTAATATCTTCTTTGGCATCTGCTGCTTGCTTTGTGCTGAAGATGGGAGACAATTTCAGCTTCCAGGAGGTACCAGTCAAGGGAAAGGTTTTCTTCTGGAATTTTAAGTGCAGGCAAAATATAAAATATTTCTGTACTAAATTAAAAAGACACCCCTCTGCTTCTTTTCAGCACATCTGCAAACATCTCAGGAATAAGGATAGACTCCTTTTCTGCTCTGTTCCTGCTGTTCTGCTCTTAATTCCCATCATGATTTTCAGTTCACAACATCTGTCTTTTGGTATGTTAGTGGGCATTTGCCCTTTCAAAACTAATCTAGTTCTCTCTCTGCTTTGTATCAGCTTTCAGCTTTGGCTTAGTAAAATAAAAAAATCACAATGTGGCAAATTCATCCCAAAGCTGTATCACTGATGTTTTGACTAAATGTAATCTCATGCTCCCTTATGTAAAATCCCCACTATGTTTTAGGTGAGCTGGTCTGTCTGCTGCACTGCTGCGTGGATCCTCTCTTTCCTGAATCCATTTTTTTGTCTTTTCCAGTTAAACTAGTGTAATCAAACAGTGTCTTCTGTATTGTGTGAATGAAGGGTGATCAAATCTGACTGCATGAAATCTTAACTGAATGCCTTTGTAATAGTTTTTTGCTGTCCTAGCCCTTTGGGAGCACTGTTCTTGTACCTGGATGGAGCAAGTCTCTGGTGCTGTGGACTCTCTTGCCAGGTCATCTTTCATCATTCTCCACTCCTTAGAGATGAAATCCTGTTCCTTTAGGTGTTTCAGGAGAGAAATGACTGGTATGTATTTTCCAATGAGCTGCAGATAGGCAACAAGGGTTGAGTGAAATTCAGCAAGGGTCCTGCTTGTGAACACTTATGGACACTGCTGTGGCAGGAATATGTGTGCAGGGAGATCCCCAGAGCAAGCTCTGGTAGCAACTGGAGGGGCTTGTGACTGAGGATATTCAAGGGTTAGTGAAGTCAAAGTGGTTGTTGGTGCTGGAGAAACTAGAATGCTTCTCCAGAGGGGTTGGTGACAACATCCATCACCATCTATCACATATTGTGAGCAAACCAGGAACAGGGAAATGGAAAAGGGAACGAGGGCTCAAAGAGATATTCATGGTGGAATTGCCAAAATGTGAAGGGGTTTCCTGGGGTGAAGGACAGAGTTCAATATCTCCTTAGGAGAATTATTTCGAACTTGCAATTCTTCCAAATTGTTGCTTCGTTCCTTGTATCTTGGGTTTATTACATGTAGCAAGCTTGTTAGCTGCTCACAGTGCCCGGCAGAGAAATTATACACAGGTGTGTCTTGTTGCTACTCCACCATCACACAACACTTGCTGTTAAGTGGGATGTATTTTTTTCTCCCATGAAAAGTTAAACCCCAGAAAATGTCAAATTTTGAGTGTGTAATTCCATTATGGTTTTTTTTTGAAGAGTAAGAAAGACGCACTCCTAGCTTTATTTAGAGAATAGGCATTTTCCACTTACAAATGATGTTCTTGCTTTCTCCAATTTCCACCTTCCCCTCTCTTTGCTTGTGTGAGAAACCAGGGTTCAGAATAGCAACTTGAAAGAAAACTAGATGGAGTCTGCTCTCCTCTGTAGGATCTAACTCCCTAGATTGTGGTGCTATTTATCATATGAAAGCTCAGTTCTCAGAAGGGCGGGAATGCTGGGATCCTCACTGGTTCACCTCTCAGCCTCCACGTGCTTTGCTCATGATTCACGGGCATGAACAAGGAACAAAGAGAGCATCATGGTGGGCAGAGAGCTTCCTGGACTACCCAGTAGGAAGGCTTTGGGGAAGATGTGGCATAAGTCCCCCAGAGCCTTTGCCCATTCCCATCTAGAATTAGGCCATTAATCTGTTTCGTGTTTTCTCAATAGACTTCCAGTACTCATGACACAGTAGGGTAGAGACTTCAGTCTCTGTTCAGGTGAATACATAACATGAGACAGAACATGTAGCAAGGTAGATAAGGGTAGTATATGTCTATGTGATATGGTGCTGAATAAAAGTACCAGTTCAGGATGGAGAAAGGAACATCACTTCTTTCTCCTCTTTTATATGTGGGTCTGTGAGCATTCTCTGAGATGTTCATGCTTCCTGATGGATTAGGCCCTTCAGGCAAGTTAAGTGGAAAGAATACTTCATTCAAGAAGGTTTGGACCAGGTGTGAGCGGATCAGGATGCAGATAGTTCTGGACATATCCAAGAGCAAGGAGCTGTGCATGTGGGTGAAATCATTTCCCAAGATGATAAACCTACTTGTTGGTGTATGCGCATGAATAGTCATCCAGGCTTTTGTTAGGATCAGTGTAGTTCTAGTCAATATTGTCCATGGGGTCCAGAAAGCAATTCAGCACACCCTAAAATTGACCCCCACATTTGGCCAGCTGAATTACTGTCTGGATTC
Organism: Cuculus canorus; assembly: GCF_017976375.1. NCBI lineage: Eukaryota > Metazoa > Chordata > Aves > Cuculiformes > Cuculidae > Cuculus > Cuculus canorus. Next base: position 16,647,948 of record NC_071440.1, read on the forward strand.
CACAGACTGCATTGATTTGAACTCCATTGACTAGAGCAGGACTTTGATACTTAATATACATGTATATACCAATATGCAGACATCTAAATTTAGTTTTCTTAATATATGGTTTTCTGGATATTTTAAATCACAGTTAGGCAGGGGTTTTGATGATCTAAACTAGAATTTAGGCCTTATCTTGCTGTTAGCCAGAGTCATAGAATCATAGAATGGTTTGGATTGGAAGAGATGTTAAAGATCATCTAGTTCCAATCCCTCTGCCACCGGCAGGGACAACTCACACTAGATCAGGCTGCCCAAGACCCCATCCAACCTGGCCTTGAACACCTCCAGGGATGGGGAGACAGATTCAGGTGGAAGTAGAGTTATGTGTTCAGGAATTCATTATTCTCTTTTAAAACAGTACTTTGCAAGATATTTCTCACCAAACGTGTAAAAACTTCCTCTGCAAGAGCACTAGCCATGTCAGTGCATCCAATATTGGCAGTGTCAGTGTAAGAGGGAACAAGCAGGATGCTAAGGAAACCCATACTTAGGAAAAGATAAAACCTGCCCTGAGTAGGGCTGCTGGGGGCTCTGATCTGATTTCCTATGTAGCTCGAACCATGACCTACCACCAACTAAAATCAACCTCCACAATCCTGCCAGCTACTTCTAGGAAAATCTGTTTTTAAAAGGAAGGCCATGCTTTGGAGTCACAACTCCTTAAAGACACACAGAGGATGTCACATTGTTACACAGGCATTAGGACACAGCAGCAAGAAACAGGCAATGCAGTTTTGAACAGCGTACAGAAAAGCATAGTGACACAGGTGAGGGCAGTGAGCATCTGTCTTGCATGTGCAAGAAGAGTGATAAATGGAAAGGAACTCAAAGAGCCCCACGACTGAAGGAATTGGTAGCCTGGAGACATTACAAAAAAAAAAAAAAAAAAATCCTGACTATCATAGGTGCAATGGAATCAGTAAACTAAGCAGGGAGACATTAGTGATCTGTAAATATTTGAATGAGGTATGTAGCATGAAGGGAGAAGACTGGTGATACGTTAATGATTTTAATGGAGTGAAATCAAGGAAAGGCATATTTAAGCTGAGAATCGGGGAGGGAAGCTTTTGAATAAAGAACTGTAAGCTGGAAAATTGTCTCCCTAAGGGAAGTGGTGAAAGCTTTATTGCCTGAGATTTTAAATGCCAGATTAGGAGAAATATCAGGGGACTCATTCAGAATTTTCAGGGAGATGGACTGAAAGATTAGGAAGGGAGAAGGAAAGGCAAGAGCTGGTGCTGGCTCCAAGAATTTAGGGAGTATGGCCCAGGCCCTCTTCTAGGCTCCTTTGACTCTGGTTTATCATTCTTCAACTACCTCTGCCAAGAGTGAAATTATTTCATCATTAGTTACCTCCATGAAGAAGTGATAAGAACTCCTCCACCACAAAGAAATGCAGTTGACAAATGGGAGTCTTGGTGGGACATCTCTAGAAGGGATCACTGGGAAGGGGAGCAGCGGAGGCTCCTTCAGCTGCAGAGAGGCCCGGAGGTGCAGCCCTGTGCCCGAGCTCCCTCCTCCTCTCTTGCAACCAGCCCCAGGCTAAAAGTTTCCCTCCAGTTCTAGACTGGGAGAATGACTTTTCAAGAGCTCATTCTCATGCATCTGACAACGGCATCCAGAGGCACATGACTAAGCTTCCTCTGCAGAAGGAATATATAGAAACTTCACCTTCTGAGTAACATTTAAACAATGTCCATTTTCCAAGCTAGGCTGCAGGCTGACAAGCATCTGAAATGACAAATGCACCGCTGAAACCCAGCCAAGCCATCCCATCTCTGCATTCCCGCTCCTTCACAAAGTCACCCAGACTACTCCACAGCTGCCAGCAGCAGCCAAACTAGGACCACAGGAAAGGTGCTCAGGACACCAAGGGGTTCACCTACTCCTGAGCTACAGCCCACATTTGCAGAAACAAAAGAGAGTAAACCTTTCCTTGCTGCTGGGTTTTACCAGCCAATATTGTCTAATTAAGCAGCTAATTAATTAGCATTAAAGGCATCTTTAGCAAGAGGCTAGAGGAAGCATTTATTAGATCAGGTTGTAGTTTTAGAGTTGTTGGTTGTTTTTTACTGGAGAATACATGGTTCACAAAGGACGGTGTGATGCTGAATGGCTTCAAGGCAAATGGAAGCAGCACTGTATCCTCCCATGTAGGGGACACAGAGAAGAGCAAAGGAACTGCAAGTTTTACTTTAAATACACACACCTCTGCTTAATTGCTTGTGGGCTTGTTTTACAGAAGAAATATTTCCGAATTGGAGAAGCAGAAATCTTTCCACCTGGGTACTGATCTATTTTGATTAAATGAGCGTGTAAGAAAACAAAAAATGTTTCTAAACCCACTTGAAGTTACTAATAGCAACTGCGTGCTCAGAGACAAAGTAAAGGATTTCCTGCAGCACGCAAGGCTGCACAGACCAGGATTACTGTTGTTTCGCTGCTGACCCTGTAATTTAAAAATTCAAAGAAAAGCTCAAAAATACAAAATCTTTCCTAGACCTGTAAGACCTATTCAGTACCAGATGCAATTAAAAAAAATAAATCTCAAATACACTTACAATTTTGCACATCACATTTTGTTGCTTCTAAGTACACAAAACAGAATTGAGTATCAAAGGAATATTTGGAGAGCTTTACTGGAGATGGTACAAAATGCAACCAAGTTACTTTTAAGATAAAACTTGAAACTATTTTAATATTTTTAAAGATTGTATTTAATTACAAAGTCCCATAATAGTATTCTATATGTACTAAAGAATTGATATGAATTTAAAAAATGGATACTTTCAGTCAAAGAATCATATCATGGAATGGTTTGGGTTGGAAGGGACATTAAAGATCATTCAGTTCCAACCCCCCTGTCATGGGCAGGGACACCTCCCACTAGACCAGGCTGTTCAAGGCCCCACCCAACCTGGCCTTGAACACTTCCAGGGATGGGGCATCCACAACTTCCCTGGGCAACCTGTTCCAGTGCCTCACCACCCTCATTGTGAAGAATTTCTTCCTAATGTCTAGTCTAAATCTTCCCCCTTCCAATCTAAAGCCATCCCCCCTCATCCTGTCACTACAGGCCCTTGTAAAAAGTCCCTCCCCAGCTTTCCTGTAGGCCCCCTTCAGGTATTGCAAGGTCGCTATAAGGTCTCCCCGGAGCCTTCTATTCTCCAGGCTGAGCAAGCCCAACTCTCTCAGCCTGTCCTCATATGGGAAGTGCTCCAGCCCTCTGATCATCATTGTGGCCCTCCTCTGGACCCATTCCAACAGCTCCATATCCTTCTTATGTTGAGGATTCCAGAACTGGACACAGTACTCCAGATGAGGTCTCACGAGAATGGAATAGAGGGGCAGAATCACTTCCCTCGACCTGCTGGCCACGCTTCTTTGGATGCAGCCCAGGATACGGTTGGCCTTCTGGGCTGCAAGCACACATTGCCAGCTCATGTCGAGCTTCTCATCAACCAACACCCCCAAGTCCTTCTCCACAGTGCTGCTCTCGATCACATCATCCCCCATCCTGTATTGAAATCGTGGATTGCCCCGACCCAGGTATATGACCTTGCACTTGGCCTTGTAGAACCTCATGAGGTTCAACAAAGGAATCCTGAAAAGTGACCACAATTAAATGTTTGCAACAAAGAAATGATAAGAACAGTATGCCACTTTGTGGTAAAATGTATACAAGTTTACACTTGAGGTTGACCACTGTTTTTTACATCTAGTGTGTAATTTTAATTCCTTTTATTTTTCAGGTGGAATTTGGATCCTCCTATTTTTCAGGAGGAGGAATTGAGCCCACAGTGATAGTGTGCACATTTTTTGTACTTTGTCTGTAAAACTGGAGGGTCTACAGCTCAGCCTGGCTCTGGCTCCAGCCCCAGCCTTGCAGCATTCCACGCTGTGGGCAGCTGTCGGAGTGGGAGGTGGACCCGGAGTAACGATGGAGTCTCAATATGAGTATGATCGTTCTCATTTATTCATGCACCTTACACTTCTTATATACTTATATACACTTCTTATATACTTATATACACTTCTTATATACTTCTTATATACTTATCCCAATAGTGCACGCGCTAACAAAACAAATCCTAATTGGTTATGTCCCGCTGTTCACGCACCTTATGCTGTCACGCAACTGGCCAGACACTCTTGAGTACGCGAAAGGGGCAGATACAAAGTTCTCATCACAACTCTTCGGGACTTTCCCGCGCTGGATTCCACATTCTTGTATTCTACTCCCTTTTATCTTATCTCAAGGTCAGGCCTAGCTACAGACAGCAAACCCTGGATTGTTCACTGCTATTAAATCATGAGCCATTCTTCCGCAATTCCCCCTTTTTGTTTTGAACAAGCCAGGGTTCATTTGTTGCTCGCGATAGCATTTTTCTTAGACATAACCTTACACAACTGAAAAGAACTATTTCTACAAGTATAACTATCAACAACATTAATCCCATTTTTAATACGCTCCTAAGCCAACCAGTCAATCCTAACCAATTAGATTAGATTTGGATGGATTATCCTTTGGGTTAGAGGGCATGCCTGCCCACGCTCGATTACCACAGATCAAAAGGTATCCTGGTGGTAATCATCTTGGTAATACAGTGCCAGGAGCGGAGTGAGTTTTATTTCGCATTGTAATGTTGGACCATTTCCGCTCCCAATCACTGCTGTTCCCCATGGGATTAATTATTGTTGGTGCTGCTTGGTCCACTAGTCTTGTTTCCTTCTATACCTCAGACCACGATGCTAAACCTATAAAAACAAAAAAAACCCAAAAAACAAAAAACAATACGTAGCATTCAGTGAATCCACAAGTTCAAGTTCTTGTGGTTCGGATCCAATTGGAAGTTTGTTATCCCGATTATCATATTTATCGAATGCTTCGCTCTGGTTTTCCCATCGAAAGGGTAAGTTACTAGTGATGTTAAACTGTAACTTCAACTCTTGCATTGTTTGATTAAAGTTAAAAAAAAAATTTTTTTTTTTTTACAAGAATGCCTACAGTTTTCTTTTACTTTCTTCCAATTTTGATCCTTAACAGTCCATATTACAGGGTCACTGATTATTATCACAGTCACCACAGTTATGGAACACCCAGGGATCACAATTCCCACAATTACAGCTTTCTTCATTCATTCCTGTGCAGGATCTTCTTGTGTAGGCCATTGATCACGTTCTGATGATGTCTGTAGATAGGGTTGAATGCTTTTTGCTGGTATCCACCTAGGACCACCTTCTGTGGAAACAGACATATATCCTCGACCATTAAATATTACAGCGACAGGTCCTTTCCATATTCCCGTTACTGGATCTCTATATAATACTCGAAAGCTGGGGATAATTGTCTTTTCATTCAACCTTATACTTTGATGATGTATTATCACCAGTGGCTCTTCTCTATCACTCATTAAACACAAATAGTTTAATGTGAACAAAACCTTATTCAATCTCATTTGCACATCCATTTCAGTGTCTTTTTGTCTTTGTAAATAATCTTTCAACACTTGATGAGTTCGCTCCACCAAAGCCTGACCAGTGGGAGAGTGCGGGATTCCTGTGATATGTTGTACTCCCCACTTGGACAAAAAGACCCTCGTCTTTTGACTAGTATAGGCAGGCCCATTATCCGTTTTTATGGTCTCAGGCACCCCCATTACAGCAAAGCAGGACAACAGGTGTTTACACACATGTTGTGCTTTCTCACCAGGTAATGCGGTTGCCCATACAAATTTCAAAAAGGTATCGATTGTCACATGAACATATTTTAGTCTTCCAAATTCCCCAATGTGAGTGACATCCGTTTGCCAAAGCTCTAAGGACTTTAGTCCTTTAGGGTTAACTCCAATCCCTATTCCTGGACCGTGATTTCCACATCTTGGACAGGCTTGTACAATACTATGGGCTTCATTCTCTGTTAAGCCATAATGTCGTTTTAATCCTTTGGCATTCTGGTGAAATTGGTTGTGACTCTGTCTTGCTACACAAAATTTATCCATAGGGGGCATATGCTGAGCTGGACTAACGAAGCTATCTGCTATCTGATTACCCCTTCCTAGTCCTACGTCAAGTTGATGACTTCGCACATGAATAACACAACAAGGATCTGTGCGTTGTTGAAGCGTGGAGCGTAATTGCACAAACAATGCTCCTAATCTTGGGTTAGTTGTCTGTCTTAAAAGAGCATCCTCTAATCTTGGGACAACTCCTGCTACATACAATGAGTCCGTTACAACATTAAGAGGGGTGGTTAGCCAATTCAACAGGGCCCAACCAACAGCAATTAATTCTAAGGTCTGTAAAGAATCTGGGGGCTGTCCCTCTAAGATATGCTTGTGCCATTCAGCACGTTCGTGCCATACACAAACGGCAGGATCCAGTCGTTTTCCGGCATCAGTATATACAGTAAGGCCATCCACCAGTGGTTGCCTACTGACTTTCGTTCTTTCCAGCCACTGATTTCGTGACAATATCTGCCACTTTTTTCCTTGCGGCTAGATATAGAAAGGTCTCAGAGTTGCATTTTTAAGATTAATCGAAACAAACAGAGGCTCAAGCTCCTATAACCAAAACCCAATTTGCAAATCTTACAAACGTTTAAAGCGCTTTAAACACACACGCATACACACAGAACCACTCTTTTGAGACCTGGCTTAATATACCTATACAATATTGTTTACGACCAGTCAATAAGAATAGCACGATGGTATGAATATTTAAACTATACACGGTACCGAACACATACAACACTTACAATATGCACATATATTATAAAATAAGGTTTGTATCAATTGTTTAACAGGTAACAGTCCTTGGTTGTCATATACTTTTAATACAGCCTTTTGTCCTTCAGGGAACTCTAGTTGAATCGGTTCCCGACTGATCTGTGGGAGAGAGTGTCCTCCTACTCCGGCTATAGCTGATAAAGGTTGCTCCACTGGCCAATGTCGAGGCCATGTTTCACAGCTGATTATCGTGATATCTGCACCAGTGTCTAACATGGCTCGAATCTGTCGATTCTTATTGTCACGGAGCAGTCCAATTGTTAATACAGGCCGTTGATGTAGTTTAGTGGTAAAACAAACAGCAGGGCCTGTAGATCCAAAACCTCGGTCGCCCCTATAGAATTCCACTCGGGACTGTGAAGGTAAGATACTTTCAATGGCCACAATCTGTGCTATTTCACTACCTGCCGGTATAAAGATAGGTGGACAAAGTGTATACACCATGACTTGTATCGTCCCTGTATAATCTGCGTCGATCAATCCAGGTATTATAATTAATAATGCCCTTCATTCCCACATCGATAACACTTCCCGTGGAAGGGTTGGTTGGTTGATGACTTTCCTCCCTTTAGCACACAGCCCCTTCCTTTCTGGGCTGCAGTAGCAAGTGATTGCACAAGTTCGCGTACAGCTCCCTGCACTGCGGCAGCAACAGAGCTACTTTGTTTATAAGAGTCAGCTCTTTCTACTCTTAAAAGCATCTCCACTCTGGCTCCCTTTGGGAGCCCGGCTAGAATCTGCTTGGTAGCCTTGTTGGCATTATCGAAGGCCAATACTCGAAACATTTGCTCTTTACTTTCAGGAGAGAGATCAGGGTGGTTCATGACGTTATCCCAAAGTCGATCAACAAAGTGGGCATATTTCTCTGTTGCACCCTGCACCAGGTTACCAAACGATGGGGCACTGGGTCCTGGTAGGCTCAAAAAGGCTTCTAAAGCTAATTGGGCGGATAAGCGCAGCATATCCTCAGGAAGGGTGGTTTGCACTCTGGTATCAGCATATTGACCTTGACCGGTGAGCATATCTGGTGTTACCCCCCTAAGGGGATCCTGTGGATCCTGGCGACGTGCTGCTGCTGCAACTGCACGCTGCTGCCATGAGGATTGCCATAGCAAAAGTTGAGTCGGGGTCAAAAGTAGTCTCATTAAATTTTGACAGTCATACGGACACACCAAATCTGCTGAGAAAATCCAGGTCACTATCTGTCGCGCAGCTTCAGATTTTGGCCCATATGTGGTCACGGTGGCATGTGCCTGTTGTAGAATCTTCCAATCATGCGGTTCCCACTTCCCCTGTCCATTTTCTTGGACAACAGGAAAAGCTAAGGGCATTAGTCCCTCACTATTGTTAGGTGACATCCACTGGCCTTGCACTATGGCATCTTTGATAATTCCCTTCCATTGCACTCCCCGTAATAAAGCCGGTCGAGTAGTGGATAAGCAGGGCGGTAAGGCTTGTTCGGCGACAATGAAGGATACAGAGGCGGAGGGGAAGGCGGCACCGGAGGAGTTAATTCCTCGATTGGGGAGGGCAGAAGGCTGTACCGAAGGAGGAGCACAGGAACGTGGGCGGCAACTAAAGCCACCCTTGGGTACTTCCTGCTTTTTCTCATGTCGGTTCCATGTCTCCCAACGCATCAACTTCCTCCTTCCCGAACCAGCGCTCCCCCTCCTTCTCCCCTGTTTCAGCTTTTCGTGTTAACTCACCAACATTCTTGCCTTTCATGCCTTTCACCGCAGGCAATCCGAATAAACGGGAAATCGAACCCGCCCCAGCTGGGGTTTTTTCGACATTAGGTAGAGGTCCCAGCATTTGGGCTGCTGCACAAGCCACCTCCCTCTCCGCTTTCATCTCTTTTGAAGTGTCCAACACCAAATTCCAATCCCCGCGAACAGTTTTAATTTCCTTTTCCTCTTTGTCTGTTCCTGATATAGTCTTTTGCCACGTTTCTCCATAATCTCGCCACTCCGTAACAAAAAACATCGTGTGCGGATCAGTAAAGTGTCCCCATTTTCTACCTAAATGTAGAAGTTTTATCAGCAGTTTTGCGGGCAGTTCATGCCCTCTCTTAGAGAGGATTCCCACAAGTAGCGTTGCCGCAGCTTCTGTTTCCATAATTATCCCTAAGGGGTGAGGAGCGACCTCACACCAGCTGTCTACCTTGACTATGCACAGGCAGCGCTTCCCGTAGCCGCAGTTTTCCCACTCCCCTCCTCTAGCTGCTTACCGCAGTCTCGGAGAAGTCAAAGGTGTCCTGTAACCATCCTCTGCTACCAGATGTCAGAGTGGGAGGCGGACCCGGAGTAACGATGGAGTCTCAATATGAGTATGATCGTTCTCATTTATTCACACACTTAACACTCCTTATATACTTATTCCAATAGTGCACGCGCTAACAAAACAAATCCTAATTGGTTATGTCCCGCTGTTCACGCACCTTATGCTGTCACACAACTGGCCAGACACTCTTGAGCACGCGAAAGGGGCAGATACAAAGTTCTCATCACAACTCTTCAGGACTTTCCCGCGCTGGATTCCACATTCTTGTATTCTACTCCCTTTTATCTTATCTCAAGGTCAGGCCTAGCTACAGACAGCAAACCCTGGATTGTTCACTGCTATTAAATCATGAGCCATTCTTCTGCAGGCAGCTGCCCTAGAGCTGCAGGAGCCCCAGGCAAGGCTCCCAGCGAGCACAGCTGCTCTAAGCTTGCAGGTGTTAATAGTCAGGTGTCTCCAAAAATCAGGCTGGGAGTTCAGAGCAGAGTAGCTGATATAATCTGAAGTGAGGCTGAAGCAGTGGAGGCCTCTCCAGGCATTCCTGTCATTCTCGGTCAGGCAATTATTTCATAATATACAACAGCTGAGGGCTCTAGGTGGTAGCCTCCCTCCAGGCTGCCACCCACTACAACTTCCGTGGAAACACTCAACATCTGCCAGGGCAGGGAGTGAAGCCCCAAACCAAACATTTTCTCAGCTGAGCACTCAGGCTGGCATGTTCCTGTCTCAGCAGGACCTCTGTGAGGCATTCCTGTGCCGGCATCCCATCCCCACGCTAGAAAAGCTGGACTGCCCCAAAATACCAACAGCAAGGAAGGATATCTCCGCTTTCCCTGCAAGGCACTCTGCCCATGCAAACACGTAAGAGCTGAGAAATTTTACTGACAGTCCACTCATTGCATAAATATCATTTATTTGACTTTCCCCTTTTCCATCCAAAGCGGAGCTGTCAGATCTGACAACTAGCTGCTGATTTATGTTTTCTGTGCTGCAGTGACTCAGCTGTGACAAAGCTTGAACACAGCTGCTGGATAATTTTTTCTCCTGGCATTTTAAATGCTAGGAAGCAACACATGGTTATCTTTGGACAGCTCTTGAGTCAGAGTCTGGCACTGCCACTGTCTATATCCAGGCTCTTTGCAAATGAATGGGACACAGCTCATGCTGTGAAATAGCAGCAGCTGGGGAGCCATGCAGCTGCTCTGTGGCCACAGGGGGAGACACCCCCCAACTTTCACAACTGGTGCAGTGTTACATGATGAAGTGGTGCTAAGGGAGCACCCCAGTCCTAGGAAATCCTCCCAAGTCTTGAGTCATGGTTACACGTGTGTGATAAAAAGCCATCATCTAATGTTAGCTGAGTAAGTCTTGAGGCTCTCATCTTGTTTTGCGGAACCAAACCCTATAACCCAAAATGAGTTATAAAGCAGGTATGTTTATTTCCAGCGCTAGGGTGCAAGGGGGTTCTCCTCCTAGCTTGCACACTGTATAGCTTAACAAGCAGCTACTTATAGTGTAAAGACATGCATAGGTATAAGCACCTACTACATATTCATACCCTTTCCCCGTTTTGTATTATAATTAGTTCTGGAAAGTTCGCTCCAGTCTTGTGCCTGCGTAGTGCCTCCTGATGGTCATGGGCCGGGGTCTTAGGAATGAAGTAGGAAGTCTTCCTCTGGATGAATATATTTCTTTTGGAACTTTGCGCAGACTCAGTTCTCCTCTGGCTGTTTTCAAACTCCTGAACCAAATGCAGCCAGCTTTCTGCATTCCAATGCCCACTTATCAGTCAACTTCTGCTAGCTGGCTCCCTCGTTATCAACTTCCAAAGTCTTCAAGGCAAACAACTCCAAGCTCTAATGAACACTCCCAACCCCCCTTGTCTGCTTTCACTCATCAATCTAATCTATCTTTCTGTCCTAAAACATGATCAACACACCCTCACATTATAAACACCTAAGCAAATAATTTCTGATCTGCTCTACAAAGCCTGCAGTGATTAAGATTGTCAGGCCATGACCTCCAGTGCCTTACAATGACTTTCATGTTATAATAAATCATTCTCTGATGTATATCCAGCTATGTTATGATGCCTTTCAAGATTGTGACTTCTTTCCCCTTCCACAACAAGAAAGATCAGAATATGTTCCTACTCTTTCCAGATTCAAAGACTTCTTTTGGTGACTTTTTGTGGAAGCCCTTGCCTTCTTTTGGTGTTTGGGCTTGTCTGCTAAATTTTGCCATCTTGATTTCTAGCCCAGAAGGAATTGACAATAAATAGCTGTGGAACTAATGCAACTAACCCTTTCCTATTGTCTTGATTTAAAAGCCTGAAACTACACAGCAACTCAGAATTGCAGAATCGTTTAGGTTGGGAAAGACCTTTAAGATCATTGAGTCCAACTGTTAACCTAATGCTGCCAAATCCACCACTAAACCATGTCCCTAATCACCACATCTACAGATCTCTTAAATATCTCCAGGGATGGTGACTCAATCACCTCCCTGGGAAGCCTGTTCCAGCGCTTAACAACCCTTTCAATGAAGTAATATTTCCTAACGTCCAAGCTAAACCTCCCCTAGTGCAACTTGAGGCCATTCCCTCTCATCCTATCACCTATCACTTGGGCAAAGAGACCAACACCCACCTTGCTACAACCTCCTTTCAGGTAGTTGTAGACAGCGATAAGGTCTCCCCTCAGCCTCCTCTTCTCCAGACTGAACAACCCCAGTTCCCTCAGCAGCTCCTTGTAAGACTTGTTCTCCAGCCCCTTCACCAGCTTCATTGCCCTTCTCTGGACATGCTCCAGCACCTCAATGTCTTTCTTGTAGTTAGGGGCCCAAAACTGAACACAGTATTCGAGGTGCGGCCTCACCAATATCGAGTACAGGGGCAGAATCACTTCCCTGGTCCTGCTGGTCACACCATTTCTGATACAAGACAGGATGCTGTTGGTCTTCTTGGCCACCCGGGCACACTGCTGGATCATGTTCAGCCATTTGTTGACCAACACCCCCAGGTCCTTCTCCACCAGGCAGTTTTCCAACCATTTGTCCCCAAGCCTGTAGCACTGCACGGGGTTGTTGTGACCCAAGTGCAGGACCCAGCACTGAGCCTTGTTGAACCTCATACGGTTGGCCTCAGTCCATAGAATCAGCCTGTCCAGGTCCCTCTGCAGAGCCTTCTTGCCCTCAGGCAGATCAACACTTCCACGCAACTTGGTGTTGTCTGCAAACTTACTGTGGGAGCACTTGATCCCCTTGTCCAGATCATTGATAAAGATATTAAACAGAACCAGCCCAAACACTGAGCTCTGGGGAACACTCTTTCCAGCGTATGGAAGGTGAGGCTGAAGATACCCAAGAGCAGTGATGCTCTGAACATCCTTCAATTCGTCCTGGTCAAGGTGAAGAAACAAGGTGAAGAAGGTCACAAGGTGAAGAGCCTGTGGCACTTCATCAGTACAAGTGTCATTGTGAGCCTGCAGCTTCTCAGAAATCAGAGCTACACCCTAAGCATAATCAGATACAGATCTCATGATCTTCAAGGCAGGACATGAAGCAACAGAAAGAATCTCTCTTCCTGCAGATCAGTGAAATAAATTTCTGCAGTGAAGTAAAAGCTCCTGGGGACGGGCACACCATGCTAAATCATTACCATGATCTTTTGAAACTCTTAACTGCAAACAGATGTAGCCACAAATGGTAACTGAGAGCATCACTGCTATTTGTCATAGAATCACAGAATTATAGAATCATAGAAGGACTAGGTTGGAAGGGACCCACTGGGTCATCGAGTTCAACCATTCCTAACACTCCCTAAACCATGCCCCTCAGCACCTCATCCACCCGTCCCTTACACACCTCCAAGAAAGGTGACTCAACCACCTCCCTGGGCAGCCTATTCCAGTGCCCAATGACCCTTTCCATGAAAAACTTTTTCCTGATGTCAAGCCTGAACCTCCCCTGGCAGAGCTTGAGGCCATTCCCCCTTGTCCTGTCTCCTGTCACTTGGGAAAAAAGGCCAGCTCCCTCCTCTCCACAACCTCTTTTCAGATAGTTGTAGAGAGCAATAAGGTCTCCCCTCAGCCTCCTCTTCTCCAGGCTAAACAACCCCAGCTCTCTCAGCCGCTCCTCATAAGACTTGTTCTCCAGCCCCAGTCAATGCTTAATGTCCTTAGGTGCTCCCTTTATTTCAAGATTTTGATTTTCCCCCATCTACAGGAGATTTTGAGAATTTTGGCTTTAGTACAAAACAGGTTTTAAAAGCTGGGGTGTTTAAGGCTGGTATGTGTGGTGATGGCACGGAAATAAGAGGAGGGCTCTGGGGACTTTGGAAGATCTTTTGGATCTTTTGGAAGATGACATTTGAGGTAGAATTGGAAAGGACGATCTAGCTTCAAAATGATTACATCCCACAAGGGTTCTGCAAAACTATCCATGTATTTTCAGACCTAGAAAGGTCTTACTATAAATCGCTTTTTGTTTTTTAAAGCTATCATTTCACTATCCATAAAGCTCTTCATGTACTTTCCTTTGCTTATCCCTATTTATTACGTAAGGAGAAACAACAAGTAGTCAACAATAGATTAGTATCTCTCAAAGCCTTGAACATGGGCAAGCCTTACAGGTTAGTGCCATGGGCTTCCATTTTATCAGATGACAACGAAACTGCAGAACCTTAGGAGGCTGATGCTGCTACACCTCATCTTAGCTCTTACCTATGTGAGCAGTACAGTTTGCCGATCTGTGAAGCTAATACTATGACCCATATAAAACAAGTCAAAACTCAACTTGTTTCCATGAAGGTAGACAGCCATCACATACACAAGAAAATCCCCTTTGTGGGCTGTCTCAGATAGGGCAGGGCTTTAGAAGACAATGGGAACTACCATTCTGAGCCCTAGATCCCAATTTCCATGTCATTCACTTTGATTAACACATTAAAACCCTGCAAGACATTAAGGAGAAATTTTAACTGTTCACTTCTGTTTAAAGGAAATGCTCAAACTAAGAAGCACTCTAGGTATGAGTCTAGAACTCTTCACAAACTCGGTAAAAATCAGATGTTATGAATGGAAAAAAAAAAAATAAAAATATGTCCCCAATACGGAAATGACAAGAGAAAACAAAACAAGGGAGAAAAGCCAATGATCTAGTAGATGTAAAGGAATCCATAATAACCGTACTTGCACCACCAAAGAGAGGACTCGAGGGAAAAGCACAATCCAGAGCCCGGTCAGGGAAAAAGAAGAAAATCAGACTCCCTGATCAGTTCAATTCTAAGTGGCAATAGTCAACCAAAACCTGACAGGGACATCTGGTGAGAGTGCCACCTGGAAGCCAGTTACAGGTGTGTATCACATACAGAAAAAAACCTGATAAAGGAAACAGTAAGTTTGGGCATTATTTTACAAGGGATGTGATTAATCACAAAGATTCTGTGTGATTTTGGACAAGTTTCTGTTTCTCTCACCTCTGTGCCCCATTTATAAGAACTGGAATAAATCTTTTTCATCTCTTACATAGAAATGTTTGATGTTGGCTCTATTATAGGCTGTGGGGTACTCAGATGAGGAGGTGCCTCAGGTATCAGGTAACTCAAATACAAAACTGTAATCTAGATAGTCACAACCACATTTAATAAAACAAAACCCATTCAACTATTCACTCCAGTTTTTGCTACTTCTACGCTGAATGACAAGACAAAAATCCTTAATACTTATCTGTAAAAGCAATGGCAATCGTTCAAAGGAGATTGTTCTGCGGAATTCAAACCCTGTAACCCAAAATTGAGTTATAAAGCAGGTATGTTTATTTCCAGCGCTGGAGTGCAAGGGAGTTCTCCTCCTAGCTTGCACACCGCATAACTTAACAAGCAGCTACTTATAGTGTAAAGGCATGCATAGTTATAAGCACCTACTACATATTCATACCTTTCCCCTCGTATTATAATTAGTTCTGGAAGGTTCACTCCAGTCTTGCGCCTGCATAGTGCCTCCTGGTGGTCGTGGGCCGGGGTCTCAGGGATGAAATCAACAGCCTTCCTCAGGATGAATTTTTTCTCCTCAAACTGTGCGCAGGTGCAGTCCCCTTCTGAGATTACTGAACAAGATACAGCCAGCTTTCTTCTAGGGCCTGCATTCCAATCCCCTGTTATCAGAAAACTTCTGCAAGCTAGCTCCCCTTATCAGCTTTCAAGGCCTTTACCAACGAACAGCACGAGTTCCAGTGAGCATTCCCAACCCCCTCGTCTGCTTTTGCTCATCAATTCCCCCTGTCTTTTAACATAGGCAAATTCATTTGCCAAATGCATAATCTGTCTCTCAAAGGGGAATTGGATGATAACTTGCTTGAAAATTACTTCTAACGCATTCTCACGGGCACTAGACATAGAAGTCAAAATTGTTAGTTGTTGTAGAATTCTCCAATTCCACATAAATAACATAGCAGAGAAAACAAAGCTAACTAAAACTAGCATCAAAATGGGGTAACACAACTTATTTAGAATGCCAGTTGCAGTAGGGGACCATCCAAACACGACGTCCCACCAATGATGGTTTGCATTTTCTTTTACCCTTTTTAGGACCCTATTTCTTTCCTCTGTGTCGAGGTGGACTGTTATCAGAGGCAGATGTCTTGAGCATCGATTGTATTGCTTTTGCAAATGAATCCTTGTTGTTCTCGTCTAATGCAAAATTCTAAATTTACAGTTTGCCATCTCCCGTTCACCATTTGTGCCCACGTTCTATGTTCAGAAGGACAGAGCACATTTTTATCGTGGTTTAATCTTAATGCAATGATGGGGTGGATTACATATATTGAAGTGTTACGTATGGTCAACACAAAGGCTGTGGCCATGTTAGTGATGGGGACATAGGTAAAATTTACCAGAGTCCACCAGGATTGAAGCTCCCTTTCTCAGTCAGTGGCACTGTCCCAAACAATTTTCTGGATTTCGGTGGGGAAAGTACCTTCACCACCTTCTCTTATAATTAAGGCGGCCACTGATTGCATCCATAATTGTGCCTATATACAACTGAGGGCCAAAGAAACGTTATCTTGGATCACACCGAATGCATTTCCTATTAATTCATGGTCTTGTTCCTCCACCTTTTCCACTTTGGTAACATTTCTGATAGTCAATTCCATTTAGGACCTCCAGTCCTGTCTCTAACACTCCGGTCAGGCCCCTTTGTGTTCTGCCCCTGAAGGACACTTGCTTTCACAGCCAGGTTGTGAAAGGATGTTTTGAGGAAATGAGAGCATGCTGGTTGAACTTTGGAAACATTAGTTTGCATTAGCAGTTCAACACGTTTAAGAGACCATTCTGGGTTGAACAGCATTTGCTGTTGGCCTATATTCCTGATTATATACGGACCAGTCTCATAAATTCTGGGTTGTAACAGGCTTAGCTATAGTATTTATTTTAAATTTGAATGAGAGTCCAATAGTATCATAGGCCCAGAGACAAACCACCTTAACAGTCTGTACTAATGTAAAATTGTGCCAAAAGTCTAATTCATTGGAAATATAGGTCTTTGTGTTCTTATCTGTAGGCGTAGTCGAGATAGTAATTTGGGATGCCTTTTTATGGATAGTCCTATTAACCATTTGGCATCCTACTTTGATTTCTTCTCCTACAGTCCCCTGAAGTTGCCGAATACCCTGTTCTCTATCCGTATTCCATTCTTGCCTTATATATACTTGATTTTCATGCATAACCACAGTTGATAGATTTAAACCCTTTCGATCAGAATATTTCCCAGGGCTACAGTATACCAAATAAAAGTTTGAGACCAAGGCCACTCAGTATTCTTTTGGCTAGAGGTGCTTTCCTCTCCCTGGATTATAATTATGATCGTGAGAAAAATAATTTTCCTGGTTGGACTTGCGTGACCCTCCATGGAGATTTATGTGCCTTTTTCACTCGGGTGTGATGGATCCATGCACCCTGCTCCTTGATTTTGATTGCTGTGAAGGAGGCAAGGAGCACCTGGAATGGTGCACAGGTCCGTTCAAACCCCTACTTTGCGTCTCAACCACATGTTTTTCAATCTTTTTGGAGTTGTTTGTCCAATGCCACCATGTAGGAGTTTATGATTTCATACCCAAATAGTGACTGATCTGTTGTACTACTTTTGAGATAAGATGTGGTCCCCTAACAGGAGACATAGTTGCTGGAACCCCAAAGCATGGTATTATCTCCTGTATTAATGTTCTGGTCACCTCCCAAGCCTTGGCTGTTCTAGTAGGGAATGCCTCTGGTCAACCTGAAAATGTACCAGTTAATACCAATAAGTATCAGTACCTGCCCTCTTTTTCTTGGGAGTTCTGAAAAATCAATCTGCCATTGTTGCCCAGGCCAGTTGCCTCTTCCAATTTGGCCCATTTCTGGTTTGGAGTAATTTTAGGATTAGTCTGGAGGCAAAGGTCACACTGCTGAGTCACTTGTTTCACAGTGGTGTCTAAATTTTTAGCTGCAATCTCTTTAATTAGGTGTTTATATAGAGCTTCTGCCTGCCCCCCCATGACTCTTCCTGTGTTCCTCCCTCAACAAAGACCATGTTAAATAAGGGGGAATAATTAGTTTCCCTTGTGGAGTGAGGGCTCACCCCTCTTTATTATATGACCCTTCCAGGTCTATGATAAGTTTTGTGATTATCTGATTATCTCTGACGGGAGATTTACCCATCAGGGGTCAAATGGCCCCTTCTGTTTTTACCTCACCTTTGGCTGCCAGTTTTGCCTCTCTGTCCGCCAGCTCATTTCCTCTCTCCAATTCCGAATTCACTTTCTGGTGCGCCTTGATGTGCATGACTGTTGCTTTTTCAGGTAGCTGGACTGCTTCCAGCAGTCTCAGGATCCCTCTGCATGCCTGATGTTTTTTGCCCTGGCATGTCTTTTCCTGGTTAAGACATAGCTGCTTCTATCCGTGAACCAGCCCTCCATGTCTTCCATGGGACTGTCTTTCAGGTCCAAACGGCTTGAGTATGTGGCCTCGATGGTCTCTAAGCAGTCCTGGTGCACTGGTTCTCCTGTATTTCCACTGAGAAAAGAAGCCGGGTTGATGATGCTAGTAACCACAATTCCCACATCATCATGTTCCACCATTATAGCTTGGTATTTTAGGAAACTTGTGGAGAAAGCCAGTGCCCACCTTTCACTTCCAGTACTGCAGATGCTGTATGGGACACTAATACAGTCATTTTCTGGCCCAGGGTAAATCTTCGTGCCTCCTGGATGTTTAGCACAACAGCTGCAACCGCTCGTAAACAGCCAGGGCCTAGGGCAATCCCTTGCTTCTCATGAGAGAAAAGGAAAAATGGCTTACTCACATCTGGAAGTCTTACGGCCGGGGCCAACATCAGGGCTTTCTTCAGCTGTTCAAAGGCTTGCATAGCCTCTTTGCTCCATTGAGGGTATTTCTGTTCGGCAGTGGTTAGTGCATACAGGGGTTTAACAAGCAGTCCATAGTTACAGATGCATAGCTGACACCACCCAGTCATCCCCAAGAAAGTTCATAACTCCTTGACTGTTTGCGGTCTCAGAGTTTGGTGTATCGCCTCTTTTCAGGCCTGTCCCAAAGTTCTTTGTCCAGCGCTGGTTTCATAGCCCAAATAGATTGCATTATTTGGGCCTTCTTTTAGATACCCAGTATCCCTGGAGCCCCAAAAAGTTTAACAGACTCACCGTCCCAGTCATGCAAGCGTTGTCTTGGTGGCAATCAGGGTATCATCTACCTACTGCAACAATCTCCCTTCCTCAGGTGGGGCTTCCCAGGCCTCAAGATCCTATGTAAGTTGACTACCAAATATCCAGGTGAGTTGAGTTCTTTGCCCACTTTCAGGGTTTTCCCATTCAAATGCAAATATTTTCTGACTGGCTTCATGGAGAGGGAAGCAAAAGTAGGCATCCTTCAGGTCTAAAACAGTAAGCCAGGTTAGTTCAGGTATTAATACACTTAACAGGGCATATTGATTTGCCACCACCGGGTAAAGGTTTTTTGGTTTTTTTATTTTATTTACAGCCCACAAGTCCTGGGCACATCGGTGGTCCATACCTCGGGGTATACCTGGTTAGTGATTTCTTCACTGATTTTTCCTCCTGTGGGAACACTGACTAAGGATAAACCCATTCTTTGCATATACTGCTGGTCATTTACCTCCAGAGTAATCTCTCCCTTTTCAAATTTGATTATTGCACCCAATTGTTCTAATAAATCTCTCCCCAAAAGTGCCTTCGGGGAGTCGGGCATATACAAGAATCTGTGGATGCCCCATTGTATTCCCAGTTTATATCTTAGAGGTTTACAAAAATACACCTTTTCACTTTGGTCAGTTGCCCCTTTTACCACGATGTAGTCATTTCCTAGGGACATCAAAGCTTGGTTCAAAACTGAATACGTTGCCTCTGTGTCAACTAAAATTCTATTTTCTTCTCCTCTTTCCCTGGCTTCATTATAACCAGTGGATCCACTAGGGTGGATTCCCCAGGTCCCCATCAGTCTTCCTTCACATGAGCCACTATTCCTCTTTTAGACTGGCTCAAAATCAAAAAAACTAGTTGTTGTATTCCTACCTCTGACCCAGGATCCAGCCGTGTGTTGTGGCGCATTATATCCCTAAGTCGATCTAGGAATTTGGATGGTGACTCAGAGGGACCTTGTTTACTTGTTTGGGAATGACCCTTTCCATTCCCTTCGAGATCCACCCCTGATATGCCTGTAATTTTTTTACATGTTCAGATCTGTCTGGATCCCACATTGGGTCTTGGAGGGGCAAATACTCTTCTTTTTTTCTTTTTTTTTCTTTTCGTCTCAGTCTTCCCAGAGAGGTGCCTGCAAAACTGTCAAAGCAGACCTTTTCCTGACGCAGGAAGATATCGGGCTATCCAAGGGGTGGGAGTCCCGTCCGAGTCTGCATCCCATTCCTGTGATCGAGGGGGAGGCTTAAGCAAATCAGTTAAATCTTGTTCTGGTGTCTGGTGAATTTTATTTATTCTAGTGCACCTTTGCCCAATACTGCACACCGAGCAACAACACCTCAGTTTACCTTTAAATTCTTTCTTATTTTCCCGCTCAAGGGCAAGTACCATAGGGTCCTGTGGTGGCACAATCCCACAGTCCCTTTGCCACTCCGGATGGTTTCAGAGGGTGAAAAACCCACTTCATTCCACTTTCCTTCCCTCCTAAAAAACAACATTAGTTGCAAAACGGTATTGTAATCTTCTTCTTACACATTGAGGCAGTGGTTAGTGCATACAGGGGTTTAACAAGCAGTCCATAGTTACAGATGCATAGCTGACACCACTCAGTCATCCCCAAGAAAGTTCATAACTCCTTGACTGTTTGCGGTCTCGGAGTTTGGTGTATCGCCTCTTTTCAGGCCTGTCCCAAAGTTCTTTGTCCAGCGCTGGTTTCATAGCCCAAATAGATTGCATTATTTGGGCCGCCTTTTAGATACCCAGTATCTATCAGTAACTGAATACGTTGCCTCTGTGTCATCTGAAATTCTACTTTCTTCTCCTCTTTCCCTGGCTTCATTATAACCAGTGGATGTGCCAAGGTGGATTCCCCAGGTCCCCATCAGTCTTCCTTCACATGAACCACTATTCCTCTTTTAGACTGGCCCAAAACAAAAACGTAGTTGTTGCATTCCTACCCTTGACCAAGGATCCAGCAGTGATGCAGCACATTATATCCCTCAGTCGATTTAGGAATTCAGATGGTGATTTAGAGGGACCTTGTTTACTTGTTTGGGAATGGCTCTTTTCATTCCCTTCGAGATTCAGTCCTGATACACCTGTAATTTTTCTACATGTTTAGATCTGTCTGGATCCCACATTGGGTCTTGGATGGGAAATACTCTTTCCAAATCCCATACAAATCCAAATCATTTTTGTTTGTTCTTGTTGGGTTTTTATTATTGTTTTTTTTTTCTTTTTCGTCTTGTTCTTCCCAGAGAGGTACCTGTAAAACAGTCAAAGCAGACCTTTCCCTGACGCAGGATGATACCGAGTTATTCGGGGGGGAGGGACGGGGGGGGGGGACGGGGGGGGGGACACACCCGTCCAAGCCCATATCTCATTCCTGTGATCAAGGGGGAGGCTTAAGCAAATCAGATAAATCTTGTTCTGTTCTGGTGTCCGGTGAATTTTATTTATTCTAGTGCACCCTTGCTCAATACTGCATGTCACGCAACATCGCCTCAGTTTACCTTTAAATTGTTATTTTCCCGCTCAAGGGCGAGTACCATAGGGTCCTGCGGTGGCAAAATCCCACAGTCCCTTTGCCACTCCGGATGGTTTCAGAGGGTGAAAAACACTTCATTCCACTTTCCCTCTCTCGTTAAAAACAACATTAGTTGCAAAACAGTACTGCAATCCTCTTCTTACTCATTGAGCCTCGGGGGTTCTCCTCCTAGCTTGCACACCATATAGCTTAACAAGCAGCTGCTTATAGTGTAAAGACATGCATAGGTATAAGCGCCTACTACATATTCATACCCTTTCCCCGTTTTGTATTATAATTAGTTCTGGAAAGTTCGCTCCAGTCTTGTGCGTGCGTAGTGCCTCCTGGTGGTCGTGGCCTGGGGTCTTAGGGATGAAGTAGGAAGTCTTCCTTGGGATGAATATATTTCTTTTTGAACTTTGTGCAGACTCAGTCTCCTCTGGGTGTTTTCAAACTCCTGAACCAAATGCAGCCAGCTTTCTGCATTCCAATGCCCACTTATCAGTAAACTGCTCCTAGCTGGCTCCTTCATTATCAGCCTCCAAGGTCTTCAAGGCGAACAACGCCAAGCTCTAATGAACACTCCCAGCCCCCCTTGTCTGCTTTTGCTCATCAATTGCATGTTCGTTGGCCAAACAGACGAACATGACATCGGAGATCTTGACACAACTGGCAAGTTCCATCGATTCTGTGAGACATGCAACATTACAGAATCGTGCAGCAATCGACTTTCGGTTGCTAGGGCATGGACATGGATGTGAGGACTCTGAGGGAATGTGTTGCATGAATTTAAGTGATCATTCTCAGTTGATTCATAAGTCTATATCAATACTCATGGACAGAATGGAAAAGTTAGAAATGGATGATAGTTTCTTTGGGTTAGAAAACTTGCTGAGTAGTTAGGGATTAGTGGGATGGCTGAAAGCTTTAGTCAAAATAGCCTTACTCTGTATCGGTATATTCTTTTGCATAGTTACATGTTTGCCTTGTTTTCTGCGAATTGTACAACGAGCAATTGATAATTCCTTGAAGGCTGTCATGACTGTCAACAAGAAAGGGGGAGATATGAAAGAAAGCATGTTTGGGTTTGAACTTGATGAGACAAGACTGTGTCCCTGAATTTGTACAGACTTAAAGACTCCACTATTGTGCATATGCTGGTGCAGGTGGCTGCTGTGCTGGCATGCCTATAATGTCAACAAGTGAGCACAGACCAACCGGCCATTGGTCTGAAGCTTGCTAGCTAGCCTAAAGTCCTTGAGTCATTAAGCTGTACTTGTAGCATGCTGGTGAAGTGTGTGAGAAGTGAAGAAGCAGAAAGCATAGCAAGGAGATAAGGTGTGCATTTCTATCTGTAGTTCTTGTGTTTATCTCTATGAAGTCATATAGTAGAATTTTACTAGGGTAGCTGCTACCGAGCTAGATGAGGGGTATAAAAACCCTATACTTTGACTCAATAAATGATTTCATTTGCACCTCAAATGGAGTCCTTGCCCAATCAATCACCACAAAGAGTCAAGTGAAAGAACAGAAAATAGCTGGTAGATGTGATAAATATAAAGTGCTGCAAGCTCTGTGTTCCTGAAGAATAACTCCTACTACATCAACTGAGAGATGGGGTGGATAAAGGGGAGACAGTTTCCTGTCTCTTTTTCAAACACTATCTGAAGTTTAGAAAACCATTTCCCTTTTAATCTCCCTCATTTCTCTGGACACCTGCTTATCTCCAGATGATAATTTAACCTTTTTATTCACAGACATGTCTGCTACAGGCACGCTAATGATCCAAGAGATATTAAACAGGGATTTGGGCAGCTGGTAAAAACTACATGAAAGCAGTATGGGTTAAAATTTCCCAAACCATTATAATTGGGAATGGTCTCTGGGCACAATTTCTACCACTGAAAAGAAGGTCAGAAAAGGGAGATCAACACAGTGCTCTCAAGTGGCACTGAAAGATTAGTGATGCTGTGAAAAGCCAGACTCAATAATCAAAGCCAATTTGATTATTAAATAAGGTATTCTTTATTGCAACACCAGGGATGCAGGGGATAGCTCCACCTAATGTACATGCTACTACTGCAGCTAGTTACATGATTTTTATACTGGTTATACATATTCATATAGATTCTGGGAAACACAGAATCTATACCCAACCTGGCACCACTATTACCTGCTGGATCTATTCCTCTATGCAGTTGCCTCCTGACACCGCCTCAGCATCCCTTGTATGCTATCACCTTGTGGGGCCTGGTGGGAGTTCAGGGCTCCTTTTCCATGTTTTAAATTCTTGAAACACAGAGAAAATAACAAAAAAAGTCAGTTCCATTCACTAACTGCTGTGAATGCTTTTACCAAAGTGGATTTAAATGCTCTAAACGTTTTCAAAGAATTTGCTTTTCCCCTACAGCCAAAAAGAAAATAGTCTTGAATCAGTAAAATAATTTGTGGGGATTTCATTTTTTGATGGGACTGTATGTTTCACATGTATCATAACACAAATCACAAAGCCATGCAAAGCCCTTCTGAAGAGGGGCATTATAACATGTTTAGCTACGCTTTGTTTGTTTAAGTTTTAAAGTAGCTATTTCACTTGCATTATAACAATGCTTTTATTGTTTAAGTTTTAAGGTAGCTATTTTGCTTACAGAAGCATATTTTGTTCTTGATAATGAACATCTGTTGCCTGTGCCTGGCCAATTAATCATAGAAACACAGAATCATAGAATCACAGAATCACAGAATCATAGAATCACAGAATCACAGAATCATAGAATCATAGAATAGTTTGGGTTGGAAGGGACATTAAAGATCATTCAGTTCCAACCCCCCTGCCATGGGCAGGGACATCCCACTAGATCAGGATGCCCAAGGCCCCATCCAAACTGGCCTTGAACCCCTCCAGGGATGGGGCATCCACAACTTTCCTGGGCAATCTGTTCCAGTGCCTCACCACTCTCATCATGAAGAATTTCTTCCTAATGTCTAGTCTAAATCTGCCCCTCTCCAGTTTATAACCATTTCCCCTGGTCCTGTCACCACAAGCCTTTATGAATAGCCCCTCTCCAGCTTTCCTGTAGGCCCCCTTCAGGTATTGCAAGGTCACTATAAGATCTCCTCTGAGCCTTCTCTTCTCCAGGCTGAACAAGCCCAACTCTCAGCCTGTCCTCATAGGAAAGGTGCTCCAGTCCTCCGATCATCATTGTAGCCCTCCTCTGGACCTGCTCCAAATGCTCCATATCCTTCTTACGTTGAGGATTCCAGAACTGGACACAGGATTCCAGATGAGGTCTCCCAAGAGAGGAATAGAGGGGCAGAATCACTTCCCTCAATCTGCAGGCCACACTTCTTTTGATGCAGCCCAGGATACGGTTGGCCTTCTGGGCTGCGTGCACACATTGCTGGCTCATGTTGAGCTTCTCATCAACCAGCACCCCCAAGTCCTTCTCTGCAGGGCTGCTCTCAATCACATCATCTCCCATCGTGTACTGAAATCAGGGATTGCCCTGACCCAGGTGTAGGACCTTGCACTTGGCCTTGTTGAACCTCATGTGTAGGAAATATATTGGAACAAACTGGACATGCTGTAATCCTAGAAGCCTGCTTGCACAACCCTGCCTATGATGATCAGTAGAAAGGAATGTGCTAAAGTATCAATGTTTAGACACAAAGGGCTATAGTCAGTTCTTAGATACAAAGCCTTAGTATAAGGCTTCAAGGTTGTGATGTTTTCTGAGAGCTTTGCTATCTCATGAGGATGAGGAGGCTGGCTTGATAAAGTCAGAACCAGGCATGGGAACCCGGTGCGTAGTTCAATGGTGTGACTTTACAATTAGAATATCTTTTAAATGTTCTGATTGCAGGGAAACATGCACTCTGATTATCTGTATAAATAGACCCTCAGATCTTACAATAAACGAGCAATGCTTCATACCTCTGGGAGGACTCGTTCATTGACTCTGGGGCTCCCCTCCCCCAACAAGTGGCACCTGAAATTTAGAACCTAGTGAAAAGCAGAAAGGGTTAAAAGCAGAGACCCTAGCAAAAAGCGGAAAGGGTGAATCTTCGACGCCGGACCCTAGCGAAAAGCGGTAAGGGTGCCGAACCTTAGTGAAAAGCTGAAAACCTAGCGAAAAGCTGAGCCCTAGCAAAAAGCTGAACCCCTAGCGAAAAGCTGAACCCCTAGCAACAATCTGAAACCCCTAGCGAAAAGCTGAGCCCTAGCAAAAAGCTGAACCCCTAGCGAAAAGCTGAACCCCTAGTGAAAAGGTTAACCCTAGCAAAAAGCTGAACCGATAGTGAAAAGCTGAGCCGTTAGCTTCAGGTTTCGGAGCGAAGGCTGTGGGGAGCCAGCAGAGATATCAGCCACGAGTCAGCGACTGCGGACTGAGTTGCTACCTTCCTTCTGCTTTTCTTGCTTGCAGACATGGAATCTGACTATGCTGCAGCACAAAAACTGCTATTAGGTATTCTTGCTAAGCGAGGTGAAGCAGTTACTGAAAAGGCGTTAGTGAAGCTCGTTCTATGGGCTAGGGAGAAAGGATTTCTTGCAAATCCTTCTCATCTTTTTGACTGGGCTGCGTGGTGCACCGTGGGGGATGAATTATGGGACTGCACGATCACAAAAAAGGGCAAAGAGCCTTTTGGGGGCTGTGGGGAAACTTGGTGGACTGTCGTTCATACTTTACAAGCGCTGAAGGCGGAGTCAAAAGTTGTCGCTGCGGCTGTGCGCGCCATAGCCCCCCCCAGTCCCCCGGCTGAAACTCATCCTACCACGACGAGTCGTGTGAGTGCTTTCTTTGGGGTGGGCCAGAATTACCCAATGAAAGGAATGACTGGGAAAGTTTGTACCAGCGTCCACGAGGTCTTAAATACTGCTGTAAAAAAGGGGAATGCTTCTGAGGACCTAGACGACCCCATTGCATCGGAGGCGCCTGATGTTCACCCATCAGAGGGCGGAAGTGCAATGACACAGGAACCGGAAGTGTCCACAGTAGCCGGCTGCACTGATAAAGTGCGGGGTGGACCAAGCTTTCAGGCTAAATTATACCTGCCTTTTCCTCCCCCTCCCGAGAGTGTTGCGTTACCAGAAAAAAAGTAGCGAGGAGTCAGAGGAGGAAGAAGATGGCATGGTAGAGGAAATGCCAGGTAACTCCACTGAACTTAAAGAGTTACAAAAAACAGGTAGAATCAACGATGCAAACTCTTCAGGAAAGAATGGAAAAGTCCCTTCGTTCGTTAGAAGATTGTATAAAAAATCCAGAAGGTCCAGTGTCCGCTGTCCCTGCCTCCTCAGTTAGAGAGATGATTGATAAGCCTTGTGTGCCAATGACACCCTCGGCACCTTCAGTTTATCCCCCACAATATGCCAAGCCTTTATGTCGGCCAAGGACCGGTAACAGGTGGTCTGGAATTATTCAAGATGCTCTCTTAGATGGGGATTGGCAGCCAGCAGGCTCCTTTGCTTTGCCGATTGTATTTAATGCAAATAACCCACAGCCTAATTTCGAGCAGCATGACTGGAAAATTCTACAGCAAATAAAGAAGGTGATAAAGGAGGAAGGAATAAAATCTGAGGAAGCGAGATCTGCATTAGATTGGATACATACGGCTGATGTTAGTTCCCCCATAGATTGTCGTAACATCGCCAGACTGCTTCGCACACCGTCACAACAAATTCTGTGGGAAAGGGAGTGGTCTCGTCAGGCTGCCCTAGAGGCGGCACGACCAAGAGCTCCCAATGATCCTATAGCAGGAATAACCACAGAGATGATTACTGGGCAAGGGGCATACTCTAACATGGCCCAACAGTTGAATTATCCAATAGCCTTACATCATCTGGCTGCAGCCACTGCTCGGCAAGCATACTATGCATTACCAGGGGAAGATCCATCGCCCACCTTCACTAACGTGAAGCAGGGACTCACAGAGCCGTATACTCAGTTCGTCGACCGATTATCAGCAGCGTTAGCAAATCAAACAGGCATGGATGAAGCTGGAAAGCAAAGCATGTTCAAATTGCTTGTTTTCGAGAATGCCAATCCAAAGACAAAAGCAACCTTAGCCACTCTCCCTAAATCTTCAGAGGTAGTTGACATGATAGAAGTGGCAAGCAGAGCACAAAGTACCCAGCTAGGAAAAATGATAGCGCAAGCTGTTTCAGCTGCCATGTCTCCCACCACCTCCCTTCTAGCCGCGGCAATACAAAAGATTGGAGGAATGCCAACACAAACAGACAGGAGGGTCAGTTTAGGAAGTTGCTATAAATGCGGGAGGAAAGGGCATTTTCGAAAGACATGTACTGCAACTGTGTGGTGTGACCATTGTCAGAAAAGCAATCATGCTGGTGATTTATGCAGGCTGGCAAAAAACAGGAAAGCCAGCGCGAAGGGTCCCCGCGTGACGACAAAAGTGGCGGGCCCTTTAATATCATCCAGCAGTTGTCCCCACCAGCAACCTTCGACCAGTCCTTGGAATACGCCTATGTGGAAGAATGGCTCGGTGAACGAGGGCATGATTTAATAGCAGTGAACAATCCAGGGTTTGCTGTCTGTGGCTAGTCCTGACCTTGAGATAAGATAAAAGGAAGCAGAATACAAGAATGTGGAATTCAACGCTGGAAAGTCCCGAAGAGTCATGAGGCCGACGAGAACTTTGTATCTGCCCCTTTTGCGTGCTTGAGAGCATCTAACCAATTATGTAACAGCACAAGGCGCATGAACAGTATGACATAACCAATTATGGTTTGTTTTGTTAGCGCATGCATTATTAGGATAAGTATATAAGGAGTGTTAAGTGTGTGAATAAATGAGAACGATCATACTCATATTGAGACTCCATCGTTACTCCGGGTCCGCCTCCCACTTCGACATCTGGTAGCAGAGGATGGTTACAGGACGCCTTTGACTTCTCCGAGACTGCGGTAAGCAGCTAGAGGAGGGGAATGGGAAACCGCGGCTGCCTGTGCATAGTCAAGGTAGACGCTGGTGTGAGGTCGCTCCTTACCCCTTAGGGATAATTATGGAAATAGAAGCTGCGGCAACGCTACTTGTGGGAATCCTCTCTAAGAGAGGGCATGAACTGCCCGCAAAATGGCTGATAAAACTTCTACATTTAGGTAGAAAATGGGGACACTTTATTGATCCACATACAATGTTTTCTGTTATGGAGTGGCGAGATTATGGAGAAACGTTGTGGCAAAAGACTACATCAGGAACAGACAAAGAGGAAAAGGAAATTAAAACTGTTCACGGGGACTGGAATTTGGTGTTGGACACTTTAAAGGAGATGAAAGCGGAGAGGGAGGTGGCTTGTGCAGCAGCCCAAATGCTGGGACCTCTACCTAACGTCGAAAAAAAACCCAGCCAGAGTGGGTTCGATTTCCCGTTTATTTGGATTGCCTGAGGTGAAAGGCATGAAAGGAACTGTTTGCAGGAATGTTGGTGAGTTAACACGAAAAGCTGAAAGAGGGGAAAAGGAGGGGGAGCGCTGGTTCGGGAAGGAGGAAGTTGATGTGTTGGGTGACATGGAACCGGCTGAGAAAAAGCAGGAAGTGTCCAAGGGTGGCTTCAGTTGCCGCCCACGTTCCTGTGCTCCTCCTTCGGTACAGCCTTCTGCCCCCCCCCCCGAATGAGGAATTAACTCCTCCCTCTGACTCTGTATCCTTCATTGTCGTCGCCCAGTGATTCGTCCGGTGATTCGTCTGGCACTACAACGCCAGATCTAGAGGAAGGAATTCGATGTACCAGGGAAACGGCCACACAGTTGCTGCAAGCAGTCCTGCAACGTCTTGACCATTTGGACCTACGTTTAGATAACAAGGAACAAGCCTTACCGCCCTGCTTATCCACTACTTGACCGGCTTTATTACGGGGAGTGCAGTGGAAAGGAATTATCAAAGATGCCATAGTGCAAGGCCAGTGGATGTCATCTAACAATAGTGAGGGGCTTATGCCCTTAGCCTTTCCTGTCATCCAAGAAAATATGCTCACCGGTCAAGGTCAATATGCTGATACCAGAGTGCAAACCACCTTTCCTGAGGATATACTGCGCTTATCTGCAGGCCCTGCTGTTTGTTTTACCACTAAACTACATCAACAGCCTGTATTAACAATTGGACTACTCCGTGACAATGAGAATCGACAGATTCGAGCCATGTTAGACACTGGTGCAGATATCATGATAATCAGCTGTGAAACATGGCCTCGACATTGGCCAGTGGAGCAACCTTTATCAACTATAGCCGGAGTAGAAGGACACTCTCTCCCACAGATCAGTCGGGAACCGATTCAACTAGAGTTCCCTGAAGGACAAAAGGCTGTATTAAAAGTATATGTGATGGCGCTACCTGGGGGCCTAGAGGCACTTGTAGGAAGAGATGCTCTGAATCAAATCGGGGCAGTCTTGACAACACGCCCTTTTTAGAGATGGCCGCTAGGGAGCAGCCACCCAACTCACCGTTAACATGGAAACCAGATGAGACTGTGTGGGTTGACCAGTGGCCTATGACTGAGGAGAGACTGCAGAAAGCAAGACAGCTGGTGGCTGAGCAGTTGGCAGCCGGACATATTAAGCCTTCAACTAGTCCATGGAATACGCCTATTTTTGTAATTCAAAACAGGAACAAGAATAAATGGCGTTTGTTACACGGTCTTCGAAAAGTTAATGATAAGGTGTTGCCCATGGGAGCGTTACAGCCAGGTTTACCTTCGCCTAATATGCTGCCTGTGGGCTGGCATATATTAATAGTCGATCTGAAGGACTGCTTTTTTATGATCGCACTGCACCTACAGGATACTCAGAGATTTGCTTTTACAGTGCCCTCGGTGAACAAAGCAGCGCCTGCAGAACGCTATGAATGGGCAGTGTTGCTGCAAGGAATGAAAAATTCCCCTACCTTGTGTCAACTTTATGTAGCATGGGTCCTGTAGCCACTTCGTCAGCTATGGACTCATACCATCATATACCATTATATGGATGATATTTTGTGTTGTCAGAAAGAACCGTTTGATGAACTGGCACTGCAGACATTGAGGGATATGCTGAGAGATAAAGGACTTGTCGTTGCACCTGAAAAAGTACAAAGGTCAGCTCCGTGGAAGTATTTGGGCTGGCGTATTTCTGATGCCCAAATCCGACCGCAGAAAATCGAACTGAAGACCAGTTTACGAACTGTTAAAGATGTTCATATGTTGTTAGGGGATATTCAATGGGTCCGCCGTTGTGTGGGCATTTCCAACTCTGATATTGCTCCCTTGACTGTGTTGTTGCGCGATGCCGACCCAGCCTCCAAAATTGAGCTTACCGCAGATCAAAGGACTCTTTTACAAAAAATCAATCGTCGCTTACAAACATCTTGGTCATCTCGGAAGATACTGAATTTACCGATATCGCTTTTGGTTTGTAACAATACCAAATCCCCATATGCAGTCATCTGTCAATGGCAAAACAAAAGAGGGGAATCTAGGAAAGACAGAGACCTGAATGACCCTGCCATTGCCAGTAGCAAGAGAACCGATAAAGCTGAATCATTGTGGGTATTGGAATGGGTGTTTCTGGGTGTGCAGCCAAAAACGAGCATTCAAACCAGACCCAAAGCTGTGGCAGAGTTAGTACGAAAAGGCAGATCTCGAATTATTGAGATCAGCGGTCAGGAACCTGCAGACATTAGCATTCCAGTTAATGCTGTAGACCTAGAGTGGTGGTTACGAAATGTAATACCACTTCAGGAAGCCCTATTAGGATTTGAAGGACAAATACATTCGCGGCAGCCACAAGGGAAAAAAGTGGCAGATATTGTCACGAAATCAGTGGCTGGAGAGAACGAAAGTCAGTAGGCAACCACTGGTGGATGGCCTTACTGTATATACTGATGCTGGAAAACGACTGGATCCTGCTGTTTGTGTATGGCACGAACATGCTGAATGGCACAAGCATATCTTGGAGGGACAGCCCCAAGATTCTTTACAGACCTTAGAGTTAACTGCTGTTGGTTGGGCCCTGTTGAATTGGCTAACCACCCCTCTTAATGTTGTAACGGACTCATTATATGTAGCAGGAGTAGTCCCAAGATTAGAGGATGCTCTTTTAAGACAGACAACTAACCCAAGATTAGGAGCATTGTTTGTGCAATTATGCTCCACACTTCAACAACGCACAGATCCTTGTTGTGTTATTCATGCGCAAAGTCATCAACTTGACGTGGGACTAGGAAGGGGTAATCAGATAGCAGATAGCTTCGTTAGTCCAGCTCAGCATATGCCCCCTATGGATAAATTTTGTGTAGCAAGACAGAGTCACAACCAATTTCACCAGAATGCCAAAGGATTAAAACGACATTATGGCTTAACAGAGAATGAAGCCCATAGTATTGTACAAGCCTGTCCAAGATGTGGAAATCACGGTCCAGGAATAGAGATCGGAGTTAACCCTAAAGGACTAAAGTCCTTAGAGCTCTGGCAAACAGATGTCACTCATATTGGGGAATTTGGAAGACTAAAGTATGTTCACGTGACAATCGATACCTTTTTGAAATTTGTATGGGCAACCGCATTACCTGGTGAGAAAGCACAACATGTGTGTAAACACCTGTTGTCCTGCTTTGCTGTAATGGGGGTGCCTGAGACCATAAAAACGGATAATGGGCCTGCCTATACTAGTCAAAAGACGAGGGTCTTTTTGTCCAAGTGGGGAGTACAACATATCACAGGAATCCCGCACTCTCCCACTGGTCAGGCTTTGGTGGAGCGAACTCATCAAGTGTTGAAAGATTATTTACAAAGACAAAAAGACACTGAAATGGACGTGCAAATGAGATTGAATAAGGTTTTGTTCACATTAAAGTAATATGGACTATTAAGGATCAAGTTTGGAAGAGAGTAAAAGAAAAGTGTAGGCATTGTTATAAATGGAAACGGAATCGAAAATGAGGCGGTTTTGGCTGTGTTTAGTATGTTTTAACTTAGTCATTGCAGTCTATCACCCCGCATTGTTTGATCCGTGACAAAATGTGTGGGTTACTCTTGCACGAGTCTTGAACACTACTAGTTTTTGTGCCAGTTTGGCGATCCCTAGCTTACCATTTGTGACTTGTCTTATAGGAGTTCCCATAAGAAATTTTTTGAACTTTAATCAAACAATGCAAGAGTTGAAGTCACAGTTTAACATCACTAGTAACCTACCTTTTCGATGGAAAAACAAGAGTGAAGCATTTGACAAATATGATAATTGGGATGACAAACTTCCAATTGGACCTGAACCACAGGAACTTGAACTTGTGGATTCATTGAACTCTACATATTGTCTTTTTATAGGTTTAGGATCGTGGTCTGAGGCACAGACGGAAGGGAGATTAGTGGACCAAGGAGCACCAACAATAATTGATCCTATAGGGAACAGCAGTGATTGGGAGCAGAAATGGTGCAACATTATAAAACGAAATAAAACTCATTCTGCTCCTGGCACTGTATTACCAAGACGATTACCACCAGGATATTTTTGATATGTGGTAATCGAGCGTGGGCAGGCATGCCTTCTAACCCGAAGGGTGGACCATGTACCATTGGTCAGCTCAGTTTGGGCATTCCACATCATCATCCAAATCAAACTCATTCCACAAGGTGGAAAAGAGACCTGACCCAAACCCTAAGTCGAGGCTGTGAGGATAACATTTAATTACGGAATTTTTGGGAAAGATTTTTTGCATTTCTTTTGGTATCAAGAGTTGCAGCCGCAAAAGTGCATAAAAACTTAGAACAATTATTTTGTTGGGTAGTGAAACAAGCCAACATGACAAGTCAAATTTTGTCTGAACTGGCTAACGACATGTCTACCATGCAGCATACTGTTTTACAGAACAGAGCAGTAATAGATTTTTTTTTCTTTTTTTGTTATTGGCACATGGTCATGGCTGTGGCGATTTTGACCTAGGTTTTTTTTTCTTTTTTGGTTTGGATGGATTATCCAACTGGTTAGGATTGACTGGTTGGCTTAGGAGTGTATAAAAAACGGGATTAATGTTGTTGATAGTTATAGTTGTAGGAATAGTTCTTTTCAGTTGTGTAAGGTCATGTGTAAGAAAAATGCTATCGCGAATAACAAATGAAGCCTGGCTTGTTCAAAAACAAAAAGGGGGAATTGTGGAAGAATGGCTCAGTGAAGTAGGGCATGATTTAATAGCAGTGAACAATCCAGGGTTTGCTGTCTGTGGCTAGGCCTGACCTTGAGATAAGATAAAAGGAAGCAGAATACAAGAATGTGGAATTCAACGCTGGAAAGTCCCGAAGAGTCGTGAGGCCGACGAGAACTTTGTATCTGCCCCTTTTGCGTGCTTGAGAGCATCTAACCAATTATGTAACAGCACAAGGCGCGTGAACAGTATGACATAACCAATTATGGTTTGTTTTGTTAGCGCATGCATTATTAGGATAAGTATATAAGGAGTGTTAAGTGTGTGAATAAATGAGAACGCTCATACTCATATTGAGACTCCATCGTTACTCCGGGTCTGCCTCCCACTCCGACACACCTATCTTTGTAATTGCTAAAAAGTCCGGGAAGTGGCGCCTTCTGCACGATCTTCGCAAGGTAAACGATCAGATGTGGCCTATGAGAGCCTTGCAACCAGGTATGCCATTGCCAACGATGTTGCCAAAGGATTGGCACTTATTGGTAATCGACTTGAAAGACTGTTTCTTTACTATCCCGCTGCAACCAGAAGACACTGTTCGCTTTGCCTTCACCTTGCCGTCGATAAACAAAGCCGAACCAGCGGAAAGATTTGAATGGGTTGTACTCCCTCAAGGGATGAAGAATTCTCCTACCATGTGTCAACTCTTTGTTTCTCGAGCTTTTAAACCTATTCGTAAACAGCTCCCTGATACCCTCATCTATCATTATATGGATGACATCTTGCTTTGTCAGAAGGAACCTATCACAGATATGCTTATTAAATGCTTGGAATCCCAGCTTAATTCTAAGGGCCACATCATAGCACCCGAAAAAGTCCAACGTCAGGCACCCTGGAAGTATCTAGGTTGGACCATCGCCAGTGCAACTGTTAGGCCACAGAAATTGATACTGACACCTAGTGTCAAGACATTGAACGACGCTCAGAAACTGGTTGGAGACTTACAGTGGATCCGCAATATTGCAGGAATAACAAATGAACAACTTGCACTCTTTATGCCCCTCCTCCGTGGGACAGACCCAGGCCAACCCGTCGAGTGGCTTCCGGTGCACCAAGCTGCGTTGGAATTTCTGAGTAACAAGATCCTGGAATCCTTTGCCAATTGAATGCTACATGATGTCCCTATAGGACTGTTTATTTGCAATTCACAACACTCTTTTGCCATTCTATTGCAATGGCCCGCCTGGCAAAAAGAAGGGGGAAGAGTCCCCTGCCCAAAGGGAGACAAATGATACCAGGTGACCGAAAAAATCCTCAAAAGACTCGAATTCTTTAACCTTGCTTGAATGGCTTTTTCCGCCTTATACAGCCCCTAAGAGTGTATGGCAAAGGACTGAGGTTGTCAGTCACCTCATTGAAAAGGGTAGGCAGCGTTGTAAGGAGATATGTGGTCAGGAACTAGCGTGGATAAGTTTGCCCATAAGAACAGCAGACTTTGAGTGGATATTAAGGAACTCAGAATTCATGCAGACAGCATTGATTGGATTCCAGGGTAAAGTAACAAGCATGGTGCCCGCAGATCAGCACATACAGCTTATCGGACGATATCAATGGTTGGAAAAACCAAAAATAGTACAGCAACCAGTTAAAGGGCAGACTGTCCTTACAGACGCCGGAAAGAAAAGCAGGATGGCAGTATGTGTGTGGAAAACGAATGGACAATGGAACGACCACAGAATACATGGGAATACGACAGATTCTCTCCAAACGCTTGAATTGGCAGCCATAGGCTGGGCCTTGTCCACTTGGCTGCATGTTCCTCTGAATATAGTTTCAGATTCCCAATATGCTGTGGGAGTAGTACAGAGAATAGAAGATGCCATTCTCAAGCTACCAGCGAATCAGAGACTTGGTGAACTGTTTTTACAAATCCAAAAGGCAATAGCACTCCGAACATGACCGTGCTGTGTAATACATATAAGGAGTCACTGCACTACTGTGGGTCTGGGGGAAGGCAACGCTGTTGCTGACTCATTAGTCAGTATCGCTACCTCAGCCCCGGTCGGCTCCTTTGCCAAGGCAAGAGAGAGCCAGGAGATGTTTCACCAATCTGCCAAAGCGTTAAAAAGACAGTTTGACCTCACTTGGGCAGATGCTCAGGGGATTGTAAGATCCTGTTCTCAATGCAGTGCACATGGAACAGGTCTGGGCTTAGGTGTTAATCCGAAAGGGCTGAGTGCCTGTGAGGTCTGGCAAATGGATGTAACCCATGTACCAGAATTTGGGCGGTTAAGATATGTACATGTTAGCATAGACACTTATTCAAAAATGATTTGGGCTACAGCGCAAACTGGGGAAAAGACACTTCATGTGATCCGACACCTTGCAGTCTGTTTCACCGTAATGGGAGTCCCACATTGTATTAAGACAGACAACACCCCTGCATATGTTGGAACATGGGTGCAGAAATTCCTACAATTATGGGGAGTAAAGCATATCACGGGAATCCCACACCTTTCAACAGGGCAAGCTGTCGTTGAGGATTATCTAAATCCTCTAGACATTATCTAAATGTCCTCTAAAGGATTATCTAGCTAAACAAAGATGCCTGGAGACAGGGATGTGCAGACTAGATTGAGCAAGGTGCTGTTCACCCTTAATTACTTGAGTTTGTCTGCAGGGTTAGAACAGTCTCCTGTTGTCATACACAATAGTAATACAAAAATGCAACCTATCTCTGAAGTTCGAATCAGGTATAAGAATCCTACCACAGGTTTATGGGAAGGACCCAGCCCGCTTTTATTTACTGGGCGAGGATATAGTTGTGTTTCCACAGATCGCGGACCTGTATGGGTGCCCAGTAAATGGACGCGGCCTGCTCCAATCAGCCAACACTGCGAGAGGTCAGTCAGCGACAATGGCAAACAATTAAACAGTTGAAGAAAGAACTTGCAGAAGATAACCAAGTTCCAAATGTTAAGATCAATATCCAACGAGTGGTTTCCAGCATCGTTGTAGACAAGGAGCAGGGGAGAGGGGGTTGGGAATTAAACCCTACCATCTTTGATAATCGTAACCGCAAATGTGAGCTTTGTAGAAAACCACTATCCTTAACTATATTTCCGAAGAATAGTGATTTTGTGTGTTCGGTACCATGTGTGGTTTAAATACTCATACCATCGTGCTACTCTTTTTGACAGGTCATAAACAATATTGTACGAGCATATTAAGCACTCAAAAAGGTGGTTCCGTGTGTGTGTGTGTGTGTGTGTTTAAAGCACTTTAAACATTTGTAAGATTTGGGTTTTGGTTGTAGGAGTTTGAGCCTCTGTTTGTTTTGATTAATCTTAAAAATGCAATAAACTAAAAAAAAATGACCTTTCAATCTCACTAAGCCGGCAAACAGGTAGATTTACCTGGGACCTTTGAAGTGAAAGGCTGCAAAGGATAGAATTTTAAAATTAAAAAAAAAAAAAAAAAAAGGACAGGAATTTGACAACGCCTGGACCATTACCATAAATGTCAAAGAGGTTGTCGCTTTACAACTTAACCCAGCATGCAGCGGAGATGTGTGACAACAGTAAATGCTCCTGCTTGGATCTTCTCCACAGCCTCCTCAATAATAAGGGATTCCGCAATAGACTTTCTCTTACTAGCACATTGCCATGGCTGTGGAGAGTTTGAAGGAATGTGTTGTTTTCCTTGCCCGAGGAAATTCTTTGTTTGGCTTTGTCCCCATTGCAAAAACTACTTTCTAGCTCTTCCTTTCTGTAACTTCCACACAAACCGTTTCAGACAACCTGACTCCACTGACTGTCAAGGATCACTCACAAAATTGACAACAACAATTCAAAACTTGACTCATTTCTGACCCCCTGTCCACGCAAACCTTTTTGCTTTTACACTTTCATTTATTCTTTCTTACACACAAAACACTTTACTCACATTCTGGGAGAGGGTTAACTCACACACAACAATGAAACTGTATTCCAGGAAGGGGGAGCGCAGGCACTGTCCCCTTCTGAGACTACTGAACAAGATGCAGCCAGCTTTCTGCTAGGGCCTGCATTCTAATCCCCTGTTATCAGTAAACTTCTCCCCCCTCTGTCTGCTTTTGCTCATCAAGATCACCAGATCAAGGAGAGCCTACTGATGAAGCCTCCATCCTCCAGCTACAGGAGCTCTCATCCTGCTGGGGGACTTCAACCACCCTGACATCTGCTGGAAAAGTAGCACAGCAATCTGTAGGCAATCCAGGGGACTCCTAGAGTGCACTGAAGATAACTTCTTAACCCAGGTAATAGACACCCCCACCTGAGGGGATGCAATACTGGACCTGATGGTCACCAATGCAAGTGAGCTCATCAGTGACATCAAAACTGGAAGTAGCCTGGGCTGCAGTGATAACACATTGGTGGAGTTCACAGACTTGAGGGATATGGGACAGGTGAGGAGTATAGTCAGGACTGTAAATTTTAGGAAAGCAAACTTCCAGCTCTTCCAGGAGTTAGTCAGTAGGACCCCCTGGGACGGGATATGGTCCTCGGGGATGAGGGAGCAGAACAGAGCTGGCAATATTTAAGGATACTTTCCATGAAGTGCAAGAGCACTCAGTCGCCAGCTGTAGAGAACTGGGCACAGAAGGGAGGAGACCAACATTGCCGAGTTGAGACCTGCTGGTCAAACTGAAGAGCAAGAGGGAACTGCACAGGCACTGCAAGCAGGGACAGGGAATCTGGGAAGTGTATAGGGACGCTGCCCAGATGTGTAGGGACGGAGTCAGGAAGGCCAAGGGTCAGCTGGAGCTGAACTTGGAAAGGGATGCAAAGACTAACAAGAAGGGCTTCTACAGGCACATCAACTAGAAAAGGGAGATTAAAGGAACTGCACACCCCTCCTACACCATCACCCCCCCCCAGCGATGAACGAAAATGGTGACCTCATATCCACAGATGAGAAAGTTGGGGTACTCAACAACTTTTTTTCATAGAATCATACAATCCCTAGCTTGGAAAAGACCTTTGCAATAATCAAAGCCAACTGTATCTGTCCACTACTAAACTGTATCCCCAAGCACTTCATCTACCCATCTTTTAAATACCTCCAGGGATGGTGACTCAACCACCTCCCTGGGCAATCTCTGCCAGTGTTTGATAACCCTTTCTGTGAAGAAATTTTTCCTAATGTCCAACCTGAATCTCCCCTGGCGCAACTTTGAGAGTTTGAAGGAATGTGTTGTTTTAATCTTAGCGTTCACTCTGAGAACATTTATAGAAAACTCCGAGAGCTGAAGGATAACTTGAAGAAGATTACGATTGGTCAGGACCCGCTTACAGCATGGTTGTGAAAATTGGGAATTACAGGATGGCTATCCTCTTTGATGAAGTCGTTAATAATGTCGGTTTTACCGTTGATTTTAATGTTGCTCTTTGGTTGTACTTGTTTGCATGTTTAAGAAGAATAGCAACTCGTCTAGTTAGTCAGGCTTGGGTTGTGCAAAAAGAAAAAGGGGGAATTGTAGGAAATATTTTGGAACAAACTGGACATGCTGTAATCCTAGAAGCCTGCTTGCACAACCCTGCCTATGATGATCAGTAGAAAGGAATGTGCTAAAGTATCAATGTTTAGACACAAAGGGCTATAGTCAGTTCTTAGATACAAAGCCTTAGTATAAGGCTTCAAGGTTGTGACGTTTTCTGGGAGCTTTGCTATCTCATGAGAATGAGGAGGCTGGCTTGATAAAGTCAGAACCAGGCATGGGAACCGGGTGCGTAGTTCAACAGTGTGACTTTACGATTAGAATATGTTGTAACTATTCTGATTCCATGGAAACATGCACTCTGATTATCTGTATAAATAGAACCTCAGATGTTACAATAAATGAGCAATGCTTCATACCTCCGGGAGGACTCGTTCATTGACTCTGGGGCTCCCTTCCCTCAACACTCATGAGATTCACACAGGCCCACTTCTCCAGCTTATCCAGCACCACTCATCCCAGTCTGTCCAGGTCCCTCTGGATAACATGTCATCCTTCCGGTGTGGCAACTATACCACTCAGCTTGGTGTCATCTGCAAACTTGCTGAGGTTGCACTCAATCTCGCTGTCAATATCATTGATGAAGACATTAAACAGCACTGGTCTCAGTTGATCCATCTGGACTTTGAGCCACTGAGCTCTTTGAATACAACCATCCAACCAGTTTCTTATCCACCGTACCATCCACCCATCAAATCCATATCTCTCCAATTTAGAGAGAAGGATGTTGTGGGGGACCATGTTAAAAGCTTTACAGAAGTCTAGATAGATCACATCCATTGGTTTACCCGTGTCCACTGCTGCAGTTACCCCATCATAGAAAGCCACTAAGTTGGTCATACAGGATTTGCTCCTGGTGAAGCCATGCTGGCTGCCATTAATCACCTCCCTGTCCCCATGTGCTTTAGCAAAGCTTCTAGGAAGATCTGTTCCATGATCCTCCCAGGCATAAAGGTGAGGCTGACAGGTCGGTAGTTCTCAGAGTCGTCTTTTCTACCCTTTTAAAAAATGGGCACAACGTTACCCTTCTTCCAATCACATGGGACTTTTCCTGATTGCCGTGACTTCTCAAATATAATGGAGAGTGGCTTGACAACCATATCAGCCAGTTCCCTCAGGACTCTGGGATGCATTTCTTCAGGTCCCATAGACTTATATATGTTCAGGTTCCTCAGGAGGTCATAAACCTGATTCTCCTCTACTGTAGGAGGGAGTTTACCCCCCTGGTCACCATCTTGCTGTCCCATGACCCAGGAGGGGTGAGGAGAGCAGTTATCAGTGAAGACCGAGGCAAAAAATTTGTTGAGTACTCCAACCTTCTCCTCGTCTGTTGATACGAGGTCACCATTTCCAATCATCAATGGGGGTATGTTCTCTCTGACCTTCCTCTTTTGACTGACATACCTGTAAAAGCCTTTCTTGTTAGTCTTTACTTCCCTTGCCAAGTTCAGCTTCATCTGCGCCTTGATCTTCCTGACTTCATCCCTACACAACCGGGCAGTGTCTCTATATATGTCCCAGGTTACCTGTCCCTGCTTGCACTGCCTATGCAGTTCTCTCTTCCTTTTTAGTTTAACCACCAGGTCTCGACTCAGCCATGTTGGTCTCTTCCCTTTCCTGCCTGATTTTCTACATACGGGGACTGAGCACTCTAGTGCTTTACGGAAAGCATCCTTAAATATTTGCCATCTCTGTTCCGTTCCCTTGTCCCCGAGGACCATGTCGCAGGGGGTCCTACCAAGTAACTCCTTGAAGAGCTGGAAGTCTGCTTTCCTGAAATTTAGGGTCCTGACTATACTCCTCACCTGCCCCATCTCTCTCTGGACCTTGAACTCCACCAGTGCATGATCACTGCAGCCCAGGCTGCCTCCGATCCTAATGTCATTAATGAGTTTGCTTGTATTAGTGACCATCAGGTCCAGTATTGCATCTCCTCAGGTGGGGGTCTCTATCAGCTGGACTACGAAATTATCTTCAATGCACTCCAGGAGTCTCCTGGATTGCTTACAGCTTGCCGTGATACTTTTCCAGTATATGTCGGGGTGGTTGAAGTTCCCAAGTAGGATGAGAGCTTGCGAGCGTGAAACCTCCTGTAGCTGGAGGAAGAAGACTTCATCGGTTGGCTCTCCTTGATCAGGTGGCCTGTAGTAGACACCAACCACAAGGTTCCCGTTGGTTCTTCCATCTTTAATTTTGACCCACAAGCTTTCAACCTGTTCATGGCTACTCTTCAACGACAGCTCTTCACATTCTATCCCTTTCCTGAGATAGAGGGCAACGCCTCCCCACCCCTCCTTCCCAGCCCTTCTGAACACCCTATAGCTGTCGATAGCCACACTCCAGTCATGGGATTCATCCCACCACGTTTCTGTGATGGCAAATAATAAGGACTAGTGCAATGATAAGAGAGAGAAGAACTCATTAAGACCAGGATAAGAGGAAGAACCAGCTAGGACCAGATGCAACCATGAAGACGTGTCCAAGCTGTCTAAGGGTATGTGCAAGAAGAAGAATTGAGAAGTTTACTGTGAAGAAGACTGCTAGCCTTCCTCCAGAAGCCCTCTGCCCAAGACCACCAGAGGGCAAAGAGCACGTGCCAAAGGAAGGGAACTTATGTAACGAAATTTCGGGAAATGATTATAATAGACACACCTGTCACAGTCCACTCATAAGCAGACGCGTGATGGTTCTTTTCAGCTATGATCTCAGAGTGCAAAAAGAAAGCAAAGCAATAATTCAACAAGGCAAGGGAGTTAAATTTCAATCCAAACAGGAACTTTATTAATTGTGCCCATAAAGGGGCTTGCAATAGAAAGAGAGAGAGAATAAGGAAAAGGATGGGGAGAAAAGGGAAGAAGAAAGGGGTTTATAGCTACCACCACGGGTCCACAGACGTCCGGCGTCTCTGAGGGTCCCAGTCTAGAAGTGTTCCTCTGCCTCTGTCTTTGATCAATATGATCTCACGGTGGGGAAGATCTTGAAAATTCAGCTGCTCCAGAGTTGTCTTTTCTGCTAGTCAATACACCTGGTTCCTCCTTGCGACCCGCCTTTGCTCCACCTCAGTCCTGTGGAGATATGCCAATCTCCACCTAGTAGGCCACACATGCCAAGAGAGGAGTGTCTGAGGCGTGGTCGGCTTTGGAGGCAGGTCTCCTCCCCTTGCGCATGTGCTCCTCCTGGCAGCGGTGGTCGACTTGGGGTCCCCGATGAAGGCTAGCAGTCATCATCACCTTGAACTTTGGATGAACTTGTCCCTGCGCATGCTCTGTTGGGGTATGGGTCTGTGGTAAGTCCCATCATTAATTTTCCTGTCTTGCTTCATGGATCTTTCACAATAGTAGGTAGGTATGGGTAGCAGGGAGACTTGGAGACGGGTACAAAGCATTCGTTCTGTACCAGCTTTGGCAGGTACAAAGCATACCAGCTTTGGCCATTATCATAAGGCCTGCATCTGTGGTTTCTGAGGCTTAGCACCTGATGGGAAATGTTGAGACAGAAATTGATCCTTTGAACCATCCTTACAACACCTGTTCCAGGAAATTTAATGAATATGCATGCTTTAGTGTAATAAATAGGTGACCGTTTTGTTTCTGGGTGTGCAAGCTAGGTAGGGCTATCCCCCTTGAACCTGATGTGTCAAAATAAACATACCTCCTTTATAATTTTGCCAAGGTAATAGAAAAGGGGGAAATTGAAGAGGGGCATTATAACATGTTTAGCTACGCTTTGTTTGTTTAAGTTTTAAAGTAGCTATTTCACTTGCATTATAACAATGCTTTGATTGTTTAAATTTTAAGGTAGCTATTTCGCTTACAGAAGCGTATTTTGTTCTTGATAATGAACATCTGTTGCCTGTGCCTGGCCAATTAAGCCTAATAATAAGAACTAGTGCAATGATAAGAGAAAGAAGATCTCGTTAAGACCAGGATAAGAGGAAGAAGAACTAGCTAGGACCAGATGCAACCTTGAAGAGGTATCCAAGCTGTCTATCCATGCACAAGAAGGAGAGTTGAGAAGTTCACCGTGAAGAAGACTGTGAGCCTTCCTCCAGAAACCCCCAGCCCAAGACCACCAGAGGGCAGAGAGAATGTGCCAAATTTTGGGAAATGATTATAATAGACACACCTGTTCCAGGAAATTTAATGAATATGCATGCTTTAGTGTAATAAATAAGTGACTATTTTGTTTCTGGGTGTGCAAGCTATCCCTCTTGCACCTGATGCATCAAAATAAACATACCTGCTTTATAACTCTTTCTGAGTTATAGAGTTCTTC
Organism: Cuculus canorus; assembly: GCF_017976375.1. NCBI lineage: Eukaryota > Metazoa > Chordata > Aves > Cuculiformes > Cuculidae > Cuculus > Cuculus canorus. Next base: position 16,691,234 of record NC_071440.1, read on the forward strand.
CTGCATGTCACTTCATCAAAAGGTTTTAAATCATATTTTTAAGGGTAGAAAAATGAAAGGTGAGTAGCTTTCATTACTACTCTATTAAAAAGTACACCATAAAAATGCATTTTTTTTGAGTCAAACTATTTAAATAGTTATCAAGGAACCATCTTTCTTTAGCAATATAGAAAAAGCACAAGTACACTAGACTTACATACGTTATTCAAATCAATTTGGTTTTTTTCTGGGCAGTTTTACAGAACTTGAAGTGATTACTGAAATCATCAGCATGAGGAATATTATTGAAGCATCGTGTTTAACACAACACCTGCCAAAAGGGGGGTGGGGGGCAGATTTTTCCCTCAACCACCTCAGTTTCCAGCAACCAAGGGCAAGGCCCCACACGCTCAGCTTGCAATGCTGCAATCCTGTCACCGTCACTTGTGATGGCACCCGCAGGAGGAGCTTGTTAGTATGTTTCTAAAATCCTCAATTCATTTGAGCATTTTTTTGTAATTGTTTTATATATTTTTTTTATGTATGTACACACACACGTTCCCTCATAGCTCAGAGGTGAAGAAGCTGGGGAAGTACTTCCGGGCCGCCCCCTGCCCCGCGGTCGTGGCTCCATCACCAAAAGGGGCGGAGCGCGCCATCGCCATTTTGTAGAGAGGGCGCGCGGTCAGCAGTTGCCTCCCATTTACTTCAGTTTTTTTCTAGGGGAAGTTTTCGTCCGCTGTTGCCGCTATGTTCTCTGCCCGTTTGGCTGCTGCTCTCGCTCCCTCCCTGTTGCGGCAGGTTGGACTGGTGAGTATGCTTTTTCTTCCCGGGTGGGAAACGTGGGCGCCGGCGCCATCTTGAGGGTCGCGGTCTCCCGCTCCCGGGAGTCTGTGGTGGGCTGGGGGGACGGTTCACGCGGGGATTTGAGCCGCGAGGTTTGGCCAGGTGGCGTTTCTTCCCCCCCCCCCCACACACACACACACACACACTTCATGTGGTTTTGGGGAGAGGGAGGGTGCGGAGATCTGTCGGGACTTGTTCGCGGTCTATGCCCCTTGTGAAGGTGACCAGAGGAGAGGCCTCCTAAGGCTGTCGGAGAAACGGCGTTAACCTTGTCGTGGGACCGCGCAGCGAACTTTGCTTCGGCTATAGGATTGCAATAATTAAGCAATGCATTCATGAACACAAATTTATTTTATTTTTTTTATCCTTTGTATTCTGGTCACGCTTTGGAAATTCTGTACTTAAATTTTCCTTAGAAGGGCCAACCCTTAGAGGACATAGTCTTCTGTATTATGCAGAACTGTAAGGGATGCACTGATTTGTTTATACTCTAAGCGTTTGATGTTCAGCATAAAGGTGCCAGATGTGAGGAGGTGTTGCTTTGGGAACTGCTGCAGTGCTGTGATGGTGACATCAGTACAGTGCAGAAAAACGCGAGTAATTTAGAGCAATCTCCTTTACTGTCTATCTTTGCTTAGGAGTGCTGTACTTGGTTCTGTAACTACAACTTGTGAATGGAGTGTTGTGGAGCTCAACTCAAAACTGAGACGCATCAGATGTTTAAGCTCATGATAAAAAGTTTCAGTGTGTAATCTCTTAACGTTTTTTAATTATTGAAGAAATCTCGATATTACTGAAACAATTCCTTATTTTAGATTTCCAGAAACACCCTGGGTGCAGCACTTGTTGCTACAAGGAACGTCCATGCCTCTGAAACATGCTTTCAAAAAACTGGTGAGTGAGAGGTCCTCATCTAAGAGTGTGGTTTAAGAACTTGCTCTATCAGACAAAAAGGAATATGAGTATGAAGCATGAGGGGTGTGTCAGTTGACAAAACACTTGAGGACATTTATGTACTGACCATATTTAACAGTGTACTATCTGTTATACAGTTATATTTAGGAAACTTCACTTTAATTAGTATAAATTGTGCCCAAAGCAAAGGTGTGGTTGCGTGTCAGTTGGTTTATGTGGCTTACCTGCTTCACAAGGATTCAGTTCGCTTTTCAACTCCTGCAGAATTATTTGAAAAAATACCTCAAATTCCAGTTTCTTGTCTTGTTTGTAACAGTGTTGAAGGAACAGATGACTTTGACAGGCTTGTCTGGGTTTGACCTTGTGTCCTTGAGTGTAACTTTTTTGCTGCCAACATCTTGGCATTTAGAAAATACAGCAGCACTGCATAACTGTATTTTTGGTAGTGGTTCTTGTACAGTTTCTGAAGTGGTGTAGGGTGATTAAAGGTGTTATTAAGAAATAACAATTTCACAGTGCTATTAAATTGTTTCATTGATGAGGAAATGGAGTTCTTAGAGGTACACAGCCAAACAAATTTGAGGGAGAATACGTTTTTATAGCTTATATCAAATAAATTACTCCTTAAATGTATTGAGTTCCCTTAACTATATTTGGATCCTAGATTATAAATCAGTTGACAAGGGTGTTTTGATGCCTCCAATCTAAGTAAATGCTCTGCAAGCAGAGCTAGCGTTCTTTTTGAGCTAAGGCTAATTATTTAGTCTAATTGCTTTCTAGGGGGGAGAGATTGCTAATAGTGTAGGACACAATGAAGGAAATTAATAACAAAACATCCATCAGTGTTTTGATTGAAGCTGGCTTGTAATTAGTTGAAGCTACTTTTATTGGCTGTGAATACGGAAGCTGTTACTTATCTTATGAGCCCTATTTAAGGAAGAGTGTTGCTTGATAGGCCTTGTAGCATACCTGAGAAAGGGTACCTTGGCTTGTGAATTCAAGACAAGCTAACTGAATTCATACTATGCCTTAATGTGCTAAATCCAGTTTAACATGTCTCTTTCCAGGTACTGCCGAGGTATCCTCTATTCTTGAGGAACGTATTTTAGGAGCTGACACCTCTGCTGAACTTGAGGAGACTGGCCGTGTCCTCTCAATTGGTGATGGTATTGCCCGTGTGTATGGCTTAAGAAATGTACAAGCAGAAGAAATGGTTGAATTCTCTTCTGGACTGAAGGTAAGCTTTCACTAAAGCAGTTTGTTTAGCCTGGAAATATAAAGATGACTTTTAAGGAGAATATGAGACTATGCTTGGAGGTACCCACATGGACCTTTTATGGACTTTGTTGCAACTTCAATGTATAGTAACTAGTTGAAGTAATACTACAAAAAGCAAGTATTCTTTGAATTTGTAATGCTTTACTTTCAGTATCTGGTTCTTGGCCAATATTTGAGCTTTATTTGTCTTCATCTAGGAAGTATAAGAACTAATCTGCCATTGGATTTTGTTTTCTTTGGTTTCAGACTGGCTTAGGTAGATTCTCTAACCAGTATGGAAGAACATACATGCATTGTACCTAAAAGCAGAACATTGACAGTTGTTATGAGTAAGATAGAGGTAGATTATGTTGGATATTCTACACTGTAGAATAATATCAGTATTAAACAGTCAAAATGTTTTTTTTTAATGTTGGTATGGGTTTTCTCAGGATGTGATCTTTGTCCTAGGGTATGTCCTTGAATTTGGAACCCGACAATGTTGGTGTTGTCGTGTTTGGTAATGACAGACTGATCAAGGAAGGGGATGTTGTGAAAAGGACTGGTGCCATTGTGGATGTTCCAGTTGGGGAAGAGCTGCTGGGCCGTGTTGTAGATGCCCTTGGCAATCCAATTGATGGGAAGGTAAGTGTAGCTAGGTGTTAACTACCTCCGCTTGTATCTGTGATACAGACTGCAACAGATTTTTTTTCTCTCTTAAGGGTCCTATTACATCTAAGATGCGTAGAAGAGTTGGCTTAAAGGCCCCTGGGATCATTCCCAGAATCTCTGTTCGTGAACCTATGCAGACTGGTATTAAGGCTGTGGACAGCTTGGTGCCAATTGGTCGTGGCCAGCGTGAACTGATTATTGGTGACAGGCAGACTGGGTAAGTTAAATGCCCAAGCTAAAAATGTTTCCTTAAACAGAGACTTGAATACAGCATGTGCTGATGTACAAAGCTGAATACAGAACTGTGTAGAGGTTGGGAGAATCGTAGGCAGCTTAACTTACCAACCTCTGTTATACAGGAAAACTTCGATTGCAATTGACACAATAATCAACCAGAAGCGATTTAATGATGGAACAGATGAGAAAAAAAAGCTGTACTGCATCTATGTTGCAATTGGTCAGAAGAGATCTACTGTTGCTCAGCTGGTGAAGAGACTCACTGATGCAGGTACAGATTTTTGAAGATGTCTGAGCCTGGCATCTAGTGGTGTCCTGTTCTTATAATGCTAAATTACTACTATAACCTCTCCTAGCTGCGAGTATGGACAGAGTGAACTACTTTTGTGGACAAGAAATTTTTCTAGGTATCTGAGGGGAATAAAACCCCTCCTTTTTACTACATCACATTAGAGGACTAGTATGAGGCCCCAAAACTGCTGATTTGCTTCTGAAAAAGCCTCTGCTTCCCTGGCAGGGGCTCCGCTTAAACTATAGCATCTTTTCAGAAACTGTGATCTCATTGACCAAGGCTGCATATATAACAGAGCTTTCAAGAGATCAGGCACCTTACTTCTTGCCTGTTGGTCAAGCAGTCACACCTAGCAGAACACCCTCTGCCCCCTACTTTTTAATGACAGTAATTTGTTTGTGACTATCAAGAAAAGGGTAGTATTGCTTTGCAGTAGCCAGGAAACCATGGACATCAAGGCTGAGTTACTTGTAGAACCAAAATGTGTCTTAGTGAAGTTTAAACTTCATTTTAAGTGGGAAAGAAGTGTGCAAGTGTTAGACAGTAGTTGCCATGAACTTGCTCTTGAAACTTCTTCAGTTAGTTGAGCTAACAGATGTATTATTCTAGTATGGGAGTCTTTTCTGTAACAATGTAGCAATGCTGACTGGGCTTGCTTCAGCACCTAGTAGTACTTCACATGTGTGTTGTATTTGCTGAGTATGGGCATGATGAGGTAATATACTCAGAGTGGTGTATCTCCAATTATTTCCAGATGCCATGAAGTACACTATTGTAGTGTCTGCCACAGCATCTGATGCAGCACCTCTTCAGTATCTGGCTCCCTATTCAGGCTGCTCCATGGGGGAATACTTCAGAGACAATGGAAAACATGCATTAATCATCTATGATGATTTATCCAAACAGGTCAGGAAACGTGGTTTATAGGCCTCATAGTCTAGCATTGGTGTTTATAGCTGTAAACCACCTCAGGTTTAAAAATCCAAAATTTTAAATTAGCTACTGAAGTTTGAAAGCTTTCTTTATACCATGCAGGCTGTTGCCTATCGTCAGATGTCTCTGCTGCTGCGTCGTCCACCTGGTCGTGAAGCCTACCCAGGTGATGTGTTCTACCTGCACTCTCGCCTGCTAGAGAGAGCAGCCAAAATGAATGATTCCTTTGGAGGTGGCTCTCTGACTGCCTTGCCTGTCATTGAAACTCAGGCTGGTGATGTGTCTGCTTACATTCCAACCAATGTCATCTCCATCACTGATGGACAGGTAGGATGACTTACTGGCAGGCCTCTGAGGAGGCTCCCAGGTTTCTGCCCAAGATAAAATAAAAGTTTTCTCCTACAGATTTTCTTGGAAACAGAGTTGTTCTACAAAGGTATCCGTCCAGCCATCAATGTTGGTCTGTCTGTGTCCCGTGTAGGTTCTGCTGCTCAGACCAGGGCTATGAAGCAGGTAAGCATGAAACTGCTGCTCCCCCTCTTACTAGAGATGAGTAGCTTGTGGGCTTTCCAACCCATTTCACTCGGAGGGAATGAAGCTTTGGATTCCTTAGAGTTACAAAATTATAAAAGAACAAACTTTAACGATCTCTTCAATATTTCCATTGCTGGATGGGAGGGGGAGGGAAAATAGTATCTGCATGAAGATGTAGGGCTGTTACACTTCAGTATGCTGACTGGGGTGCCAATCTAACTAGAAGTAGAGAATGCTCTCTTGACCCCCATGCTTTTAGTTCAGTTATGGAATGAGAGAGTTCTAATATCAACTGTCACCATTTTAGGGAGGAATAGAATGCTTCAGTTAAAAGGCCAAGCAGATGGTGGGATTTTCAGAAATGCATATTATGTGCCAGAATCTTGAGATTCACTTGGCTGGTATGCAAGGTAATGCTGACTTTTGACAGCTGTCAGATGAAGATAACCTGCAAACTACAAGACATGTTTAAAAGGTGGTCAAACTCAGTCTGACCTGTATTTTGTGTTGTAGGTGGCAGGTACTATGAAGCTGGAATTGGCTCAGTATCGTGAAGTAGCTGCTTTTGCTCAGTTTGGGTCTGATCTGGATGCTGCCACACAACAGCTGCTGAACCGTGGTGTACGTTTGACAGAGCTTCTCAAACAAGGACAGTATGGTGAGTGTTTTGGATATGAGTCAGCATTTCCCATTAGTCTCTTGTGCTAATGAGGTTGGTCTTTGTGGCAGCAAAAGTGTTCTACGGACACGGTAAATGCAATTTATTTGAACCATGTTGTATATGTGCAGTTGATCTTCCAAGAATGTCTCTGTGTAGTACTGATGCATCTTGAGAGTTGCCAACGGCATGGATACTTTGTTTTCTGCAGTTCCCATGGCTATTGAGGAACAGGTTGCAGTCATCTATGCTGGTGTAAGAGGTCACTTGGACAAACTGGAACCCAGCAAAATCACTAAATTTGAGAGTGCTTTCCTAGCTCATGTACTGAGCCAGCACCAGGCCCTTCTCTCCACTATCAGGTATGATGATTCATCTTGCTTCATCCCAAGGGTGTTGACCTGATGGCTGGAGTGTAGATAATGGTCACTGAATTATTAATTTAGTGTATCCTAGGATATTAGGCCTTCAGCTGCCTGTACCAGAACTGGAGGTTAAATCAGCCTTCCTACTGTCTTTGCGCTGCTGTCTAGAGCTCATCTTCTTGTATCCAGTTTTTCCTTAGGAAATCTAGCTGATGCTCAAAATGAACCTACTTTGAATATCTTTCCTAATCTAGTATTGAAATCACTTGATCTTCTCAGTTCCTGCATTTACGATAGCTTTAAGATGTTAGAGTACTGTGGGTTAAGTGCTACACACTGCCTTCCCTGCTGCTAAGTGGACTGTTGGGGATTGAGTATTTCCATAGTCCTGGCCTGTGAACTGGTTCTAGCTTTTGTCATGGGTAAGTCATGACATGGGTTTTGTCATGGGTAAGCCTTCCATTGCTGAGGCATAGCTCTATAGAATATAGTCTTGTTTTGAACTATGTACAGCTGTTTTGTTGACAAACCTTAGTTCTTAAAGAGGACTAACGTTTTGAGGAAAAAGGATGTTATGTTAGTTTTAGTGGTGTAGCTTCATGTATCAAACTGGAATGTGTTAACTCATCTGCTAATTTTATTAGAAATCGGAAGGTTCATTTTGAAGTTTTTCTTTGCCTTAGTTGAGGATTGACTGCACATCTATTCCTGCATCAGAAGTTTAACTAAACTTTTTCAACAGGACCGAAGGGAAGATCTCTGACCAGACAGAAGCAAAGTTGAAGGAAATAGTCACAAGTTTCCTGGCCACTTTCGAGGCATAAACTCTTAACTGTTTAAACAGACCAGGCTGTTGTGATCCTGTGCTCCAGCTCAATCAACCTTAAAAGTATGTGTGACTTGAATGTACAGATCTCAATGGGAATAAAAGTTTCCATGTAAAAAGGCTGGTGTATTCTGTTCTAAATAATCACTTCCCAGCCTTTTGGAGAAGATCAAGTGTAATATCTGTGAGGAGCACATGCCTTTTAAAACCACAGAGTTAAACTCCCCTTGACACACACTTGCTAAAGGAGCTCTGGAAAATCAGGGGCAGTCTTAACTATTGGGTGGATCATACTCCCCTTACAAGGAGGAGTGCAGTTTTATCATTTTCAGAAACGGCTGATCACTGGGAAAGGCATATGACTGGGGAGCAGTTTATACTGCCTTGTGATGGGGAGGAGTGGGGGATAGGCAACTAATTGGCCCTCAACAGTATTCATTAACAGTCTGTTATTGTCACAGTAGGAGTTACTATCAGACTGCTATGGGAAGCATCTTTTATAAGAGGTATTTTATGATTTCAAAGCAGAACTCTTGTTACAAAAGACTGTTTCAGTTAAGGGTAATTTTGTGAACAACTTTATAGTGGTTTAAAGAAATTATGGGTAAACAGGGTTTTAGTCCATGAAACGAAAAGCTTTGGCTTTGTGTGATGTCTATACATTGCCATCTGAGACATTTGGGACAACTAACCCCCCCAGTATTTCCAATTTGTTGTTGTTCTTGTTTTGTCTGGGCTGCGAGCGAGCATTGCTGGCTCATGTCGAGCTTCTCATCATCCAGCACTCCCAAGTCCTTCTCCGCAGGGCAGCTCTCAATCACATCGTCTGCCATCCTGTATTGAAACCGTGGATTGCCACGTGTAGGACCTTGCCCTTGGCCTTGTTGAACCTGATGAGATTCACACAGGCCCACTTTTCCAGCTTATCCAGCACCACTCAGCTTGGTGTCACCTGCAAACTTGCTGAGAGTGCACTCAATCTCGCTGTCTACATCATTGATGAAGATATTGAACAGTACTGGTCCCAGTACAGACCCCAGAGGGACACCATTAGTCATGGATCTCCATCTGGCCATCAAGCTGTTGACCACTGAGTGGAAGTGTTGATCTACTTGAGGGCAGGGAGGCTCTACAAAGGGGTCTGAGCAGGCTCGATCGATGGGCGGAGACCAACGGGATGAGGTTCAACAAGACTAAGAGCCGAGTCCTGCACTTGGGACACAACAACCCTGTGCAGTGCTACAGGCTTAGGGAAGAATGGCTGGAAAGCTGCCTGGCAGAGAAGGAGCTGGGGGTGTTGGTTGACAGTTGGCTGAACGTGAGCCAACAGTGTGCCCAGGTGGCCAAGAAGGCCAATAGTATTTTAGCTTGTATCAGAAACAGCGAGGCCAGCAGGACCAGGGAACTGATTCTGCCCCTGTATTCAGCACTGGTGAGGCCACATCTTGAATACTGTGTTCAGTCTGTGCCCTTCGGTACAAGAAGGATGTTGAGGCTCTGAAGCGTGTCCAGAGAAGAGCGATGAAACTGGTGAAGGGGCTGGAGAACAAGGGTTGTTTAGCATAGAGAAGAGGATGCTGAGGGGATGGCCTCAAAGTTGCGCCAGGGGAGATTCAGGTTGGACATTAGGAAAAATTTCTTCACAGAAAGGGTTATCAAACACTGGCAGAGATTGCCCAGGGAGGTGGTTGAGTCACCATCCCTGGAGGTATTTAAAAGATGGGTAGATGAAGTGCTTGGGGATACAGTTTAGTAGTGGACAGATACAGTTGGCTTTGATTATTGCAAAGGTCTTTTCCAAGCTAGGGATTGTATGATTCTATGAAAAAAAGTTGTTGAGTACCCCAACTTTCTCATCTGTGGATATGAGGTCACCATTTTCGTTCATCGCTGGGGGGGGGGTGATGGTGTAGGAGGGGTGTGCAGTTCCTTTAATCTCCCTTTTCTAGTTGATGTGCCTGTAGAAGCCCTTCTTGTTAGTCTTTGCATCCCTTTCCAAGTTCAGCTCCAGCTGACCCTTGGCCTTCCTGACTCCGTCCCTACACATCTGGGCAGCGTCCCTATACACTTCCCAGATTCCCTGTCCCTGCTTGCAGTGCCTGTGCAGTTCCCTCTTGCTCTTCAGTTTGACCAGCAGGTCTCAACTCGGCAATGTTGGTCTCCTCCCTTCTGTGCCCAGTTCTCTACAGCTGGCGACTGAGTGCTCTTGCACTTCATGGAAAGTATCCTTAAATATTGCCAGCTCTGTTCTGCTCCCTCATCCCCGAGGACCATATCCCGTCCCAGGGGGTCCTACTGACTAACTCCTGGAAGAGCTGGAAGTTTGCTTTCCTAAAATTTACAGTCCTGACTATACTCCTCACCTGTCCCATATCCCTCAAGTCTGTGAACTCCACCAATGTGTTATCACTGCAGCCCAGGCTACTTCCAGTTTTGATGTCACTGATGAGCTCACTTGCATTGGTGACCATCAGGTCCAGTATTGCATCCCCTCAGGTGGGGGTGTCTATTACCTGGGTTAAGAAGTTATCTTCAGTGCACTCTAGGAGTCCCCTGGATTGCCTACAGATTGCTGTGCTACTTTTCCAGCAGATGTCAGGGTGGTTGAAGTCCCCCAGCAGGATGAGAGCTCCTGTAGCTGGAGGATGGAGGCTTCATCAGTAGGCTCTCCTTGATCTGGTGATCTTGATGAGCAAAAGCAGACAGAGGGGGGAGAAGTTTACTGATAACAGGGGATTAGAATGCAGGCCCTAGCAGAAAGCTGGCTGCATCTTGTTCAGTAGTCTCAGAAGGGGACAGTGCCTGCGCTCCCCCTTCCTGGAATACAGTTTCATTGTTGTGTGTGAGTTAACCCTCTCCCAGAATGTGAGTAAAGTGTTTTGTGTGTAAGAAAGAATAAATGAAAGTGTAAAAGCAAAAAGGTTTGCGTGGACAGGGGGTCAGAAATGAGTCAAGTTTTGAATTGTTGTTGTCAATTTTGTGAGTGATCCTTGACAGTCAGTGGAGTCAGGTTGTCTGAAACGGTTTGTGTGGAAGTTACAGAAAGGAAGAGCTAGAAAGTAGTTTTTGCAATGGGGACAAAGCCAAACAAAGAATTTCCTCGGGCAAGGAAAACAACACATTCCTTCAAACTCTCCACAGCCATGGCAATGTGCTAGTAAGAGAAAGTCTATTGCGGAATCCCTTATTATTGAGGAGGCTGTGGAGAAGATCCAAGCAGGAGCATTTACTGTTGTCACACATCTCCGCTGCATGCTGGGTTAAGTTGTAAAGCGACAACCTCTTTGACATTTATGGTAATGGTCCAGGCGTTGTCAAATTCCTGTCCTTTTTTTTTTTTTTTTTAATTTTAAAATTCTATCCTTTGCAGCCTTTCACTTCAAAGGTCCCAGGTAAATCTACCTGTTTGCCGGCTTAGTGAGATTGAAAGGTCATTTTTTTTTAGTTTATTGCATTTTTAAGATTAATCAAAACAAACAGAGGCTCAAACTCCTACAACCAAAACCCAAATCTTACAAATGTTTAAAGTGCTTTAAACACACACACACACACACACACGGAACCACCTTTTTGAGTGCTTAATATGCCCGTACAATATTGTTTATGACCAGTCAATAAGAGTAGCACGATGGTATGAATATTTAAACTATACACGGTAGCAAACACACAAAATCACTATTCTTCGGAAATATAGTTAAGGATAGTGGTTTTCTACAAAGCTCACATTTGCGGTTACGATTAGCAAAGATGGTAGGGTTTAATTCCCAACCCCCCCCAGGTCCTTGTCTACAACGATGCTGGATACCACTCGTTGGATATTGATCTTAACATTTGGAACTTGGGTATCGTCTGCAAGTTCTTTCTTCAACTGTTTAATTGTTTGCCATTGTCGCTGACTGACCTCTCGCAGTGTTGGCTGATTGGAGCAGGCCGCGTCCATTTACTGGGCACCCATACAGGTCCGCGATCTGTGGAAACACAACTATATCCTCGCCCAGTAAATAAAAGCGGGCTGGGTCCTTCCCATAAACCTGTGGTAGGATTCTTATACCTGATTCGAACTTCAGAGATAGGTTGCATTTTTGTATTACTATTGTGTATGACAACAGGAGACTGTTCTAACCCTGCAGACAAACTCAAGTAATTAAGGGTGAACAGCACCTTGCTCAATCTAGTCTGCACATCCCTGTCTCCAGGCATCTTTGTTTAGCTAGATAATCCTTTAGAGGACATTTAGATAATGTCTAGAGGATTTAGATAATCCTCAACGACAGCTTGCCCTGTTGAAAGGTGTGGGATTCCCGTGATATGCTTTACTCCCCATAATTGTAGGAATTTCTGCACCCATGTTCCAACATATGCAGGGGTGTTGTCTGTCTTAATACAATGTGGGACTCCCATTACGGTGAAACAGACTGCAAGGTGTCGGATCACATGAAGTGTCTTTTCCCCAGTTTGCGCTGTAGCCCAAATCATTTTTGAATAAGTGTCTATGCTAACATGTACATATCTTAACCGCCCAAATTCTGGTACATGGGTTACATCCATTTGCCAGACCTCACAGGCACTCAGCCCTTTCGGATTAACACCTAAGCCCAGACCTGTTCCATGTGCACTGCATTGAGAACAGGATCTTACAATCCCCTGAGCATCTGCCCAAGTGAGGTCAAACTGTCTTTTTAACGCTTTGGCAGATTGGTGAAACATCTCCTGGCTCTCTCTTGCCTTGGCAAAGGAGCCGACCGGGGCTGAGGTAGCGATACTGACTAATGAGTCAGCAACAGCGTTGCCTTCCCCCAGACCCACAGTAGTGCAGTGACTCCTTATATGTATTACACAGCACGGTCATGTTCGGAGTGCTATTGCCTTTTGGATTTGTAAAAACAGTTCACCAAGTCTCTGATTCGCTGGTAGCTTGAGAATGGCATCTTCTATTCTCTGTACTACTCCCACAGCATATTGGGAATCTGAAACTATATTCAGAGGAACATGCAGCCAAGTGGACAAGGCCCAGCCTATGGCTGCCAATTCAAGCGTTTGGAGAGAATCTGTCGTATTCCCATGTATTCTGTGGTCGTTCCATTGTCCATTCGTTTTCCACACACATACTGCCATCCTGCTTTTCTTTCCGGCGTCTGTAAGGACAGTCTGCCCTTTAACTGGTTGCTGTACTATTTTTGGTTTTTCCAACCATTGATATCGTCCGATAAGCTGTATGTGCTGATCTGCGGGCACCATGCTTGTTACTTTACCCTGGAATCCAATCAATGCTGTCTGCATGAATTCTGAGTTCCTTAATATCCACTCAAAGTCTGCTGTTCTTATGGGCAAACTTATCCACGCTAGTTCCTGACCACATATCTCCTTACAACGCTGCCTACCCTTTTCAATGAGGTGACTGACAACCTCAGTCCTTTGCCATACACTCTTAGGGGCTGTATAAGGCGGAAAAAGCCATTCAAGCAAGGTTAAAGAATTCGAGTCTTTTGAGGATTTTTTCGGTCACCTGGTATCATTTGTCTCCCTTTGGGCAGGGGACTCTTCCCCCTTCTTTTTGCCAGGCGGGCCATTGCAATAGAATGGCAAAAGAGTGTTGTGAATTGCAAATAAACAGTCCTATAGGGACATCATGTAGCATTCAATTGGCAAAGGATTCCAGGATCTTGTTACTCAGAAATTCCAACGCAGCTTGGTGCACCGGAAGCCACTCGACGGGTTGGCCTGGGTCTGTCCCACGGAGGAGGGGCATAAAGAGTGCAAGTTGTTCATTTGTTATTCCTGCAATATTGCGGATCCACTGTAAGTCTCCAACCAGTTTCTGAGCGTCGTTCAATGTCTTGACACTAGGTGTCAGTATCAATTTCTGTGGCCTAACAGTTGCACTGGCGATGGTCCAACCTAGATACTTCCAGGGTGCCTGACGTTGGACTTTTTCGGGTGCTATGATGTGGCCCTTAGAATTAAGCTGGGATTCCAAGCATTTAATAAGCATATCTGTGATAGGTTCCTTCTGACAAAGCAAGATGTCATCCATATAATGATAGATGAGGGTATCAGGGAGCTGTTTACGAATAGGTTTAAAAGCTCGAGAAACAAAGAGTTGACACATGGTAGGAGAATTCTTCATCCCTTGAGGGAGTACAACCCATTCAAATCTTTCCGCTGGTTCGGCTTTGTTTATCGACGGCAAGGTGAAGGCAAAGCGAACAGTGTCTTCTGGTTGCAGCGGGATAGTAAAGAAACAGTCTTTCAAGTCGATTACCAATAAGTGCCAATCCTTTGGCAACATCGTTGGCAATGGCATACCTGGTTGCAAGGCTCTCATAGGCCACATCTGATCGTTTACCTTGCGAAGATCGTGCAGAAGGCGCCACTTCCCGGACTTTTTAGCAATTACAAAGATAGGTGTGTCGGAGTGGGAGGCAGACCCGGAGTAACGATGGAGTCTCAATATGAGTATGAGCGTTCTCATTTATTCACACACTTAACACTCCTTATATACTTATCCTAATAATGCATGCGCTAACAAAACAAACCATAATTGGTTATGTCATACTGTTCACGCGCCTTGTGCTGTTACATAATTGGTTAGATGCTCTCAAGCACGCAAAAGGGGCAGATACAAAGTTCTCGTCGGCCTCATGACTCTTCGGGACTTTCCAGCGTTGAATTCCACATTCTTGTATTCTGCTTCCTTTTATCTTATCTCAAGGTCAGGCCTAGCCACAGACAGCAAACCCTGGATTGTTCACTGCTATTAAATCATGCCCTACTTCACTGAGCCATTCTTCCACAATTCCCCCTTTTTGTTTTTGAACAAGCCAGGCTTCATTTGTTATTCGCGATAGCATTTTTCTTACACATGACCTTACACAACTGAAAAGAACTATTCCTACAACTATAACTATCAACAACATTAATCCCGTTTTTTATACACTCCTAAGCCAACCAGTCAATCCTAACCAGTTGGATAATCCATCCAAACCAAAAAAGAAAAAAAAACCTAGGTCAAAATCGCCACAGCCATGACCATGTGCCAATAACAAAAAAAGAAAAAAAAATCTATTACTGCTCTGTTCTGTAAAACAGTATGCTGCATGGTAGACATGTCGTTAGCCAGTTCAGACAAAATTTGACTTGTCATGTTGGCTTGTTTCACTACCCAACAAAATAATTGTTCTAAGTTTTTATGCACTTTTGCGGCTGCAACTCTTGATACCAAAAGAAATGCAAAAAATCTTTCCCAAAAATTCCGTAATTAAATGTTATCCTCACAGCCTCGACTTAGGGTTTGGGTCAGGTCTCTTTTCCACCTTGTGGAATGAGTTTGATTTGGATGATGATGTGGAATGCCCAAACTGAGCTGACCAATGGTACATGGTCCACCCTTCGGGTTAGAAGGCATGCCTGCCCACGCTCGATTACCACATATCAAAAATATCCTGGTGGTAATCGTCTTGGTAATACAGTGCCAGGAGCAGAATGAGTTTTATTTCGTTTTATAATGTTGCACCATTTCTGCTCCCAATCACTGCTGTTCCCTATAGGATCAATTATTGTTGGTGCTCCTTGGTCCACTAATCTCCCTTCCGTCTGTGCCTCAGACCACGATCCTAAACCTATAAAAAGACAATATGTAGAGTTCAATGAATCCACAAGTTCAAGTTCCTGTGGTTCAGGTCCAATTGGAAGTTTGTCATCCCAATTATCATATTTGTCAAATGCTTCACTCTTGTTTTTCCATCGAAAAGGTAGGTTACTAGTGATGTTAAACTGTGACTTCAACTCTTGCATTGTTTGATTAAAGTTCAAAAAATTTCTTATGGGAACTCCTATAAGACAAGTCACAAATGGTAAGCTAGGGATCGCCAAACTGGCACAAAAACTAGTAGTGTTCAAGACTCGTGCAAGAGTAACCCACACATTTTGTCACGGATCAAACAATGCGGGGTGATAGACTGCAATGACTAAGTTAAAACATACTAAACACAGCCAAAACCGCCTCATTTTCGATTCCGTTTCCATTTATAACAATGCCTACACTTTTCTTTTACTCTCTTCCAAACTTGATCCTTAATAGTCCATATTACTTTAATGTGAACAAAACCTTATTCAATCTCATTTGCACGTCCATTTCAGTGTCTTTTTGTCTTTGTAAATAATCTTTCAACACTTGATGAGTTCGCTCCACCAAAGCCTGACCAGTGGGAGAGTGCGGGATTCCTGTGATATGTTGTACTCCCCACTTGGACAAAAAGACCCTCGTCTTTTGACTAGTATAGGCAGGCCCATTATCCGTTTTTATGGTCTCAGGCACCCCCATTACAGCAAAGCAGGACAACAGGTGTTTACACACATGTTGTGCTTTCTCACCAGGTAATGCGGTTGCCCATACAAATTTCAAAAAGGTATCGATTGTCACGTGAACATACTTTAGTCTTCCAAATTCCCCAATATGAGTGACATCTGTTTGCCAGAGCTCTAAGGACTTTAGTCCTTTAGGGTTAACTCCGATCTCTATTCCTGGACCGTGATTTCCACATCTTGGACAGGCTTGTACAATACTATGGGCTTCATTCTCTGTTAAGCCATAATGTCGTTTTAATCCTTTGGCATTCTGGTGAAATTGGTTGTGACTCTGTCTTGCTACACAAAATTTATCCATAGGGGGCATATGCTGAGCTGGACTAACGAAGCTATCTGCTATCTGATTACCCCTTCCTAGTCCCACGTCAAGTTGATGACTTTGCGCATGAATAACACAACAAGGATCTGTGCGTTGTTGAAGTGTGGAGCATAATTGCACAAACAATGCTCCTAATCTTGGGTTAGTTGTCTGTCTTAAAAGAGCATCCTCTAATCTTGGGACTACTCCTGCTACATATAATGAGTCCGTTACAACATTAAGAGGGGTGGTTAGCCAATTCAACAGGGCCCAACCAACAGCAGTTAACTCTAAGGTCTGTAAAGAATCTTGGGGCTGTCCCTCCAAGATATGCTTGTGCCATTCAGCATGTTCGTGCCATACACAAACAGCAGGATCCAGTCGTTTTCCAGCATCAGTATATACAGTAAGGCCATCCACCAGTGGTTGCCTACTGACTTTCGTTCTCTCCAGCCACTGATTTCGTGACAATATCTGCCACTTTTTTCCCTTGTGGCTGCCGCGAATGTATTTGTCCTTCAAATCCTAATAGGGCTTCCTGAAGTGGTATTACATTTCGTAACCACCACTCTAGGTCTACAGCATTAACTGGAATGCTAATGTCTGCAGGTTCCTGACCGCTGATCTCAATAATTCGAGATCTGCCTTTTCGTACTAACTCTGCCACAGCTTTGGGTCTGGTTTGAATGCTCGTTTTTGGCTGCACACCCAGAAACACCCATTCCAATACCCACAATGATTCAGCTTTATCGGTTCTCTTGCTACTGGCAATGGCAGGGTCATTCAGGTCTCTGTCTTTCCTAGATTCCCCTCTTTTGTTTTGCCATTGACAGATGACTGCATATGGGGATTTGGTATTGTTACAAACCAAAAGCGATATCGGTAAATTCAGTATCTTCCGAGATGACCAAGATGTTTGTAAGCGACGATTGATTTTTTGTAAAAGAGTCCTTTGATCTGCGGTAAGCTCAATTTTGGAGGCTGGGTCGGCATCGCGCAACAACACAGTCAAGGGAGCAATATCAGAGTTGGAAATGCCCACACAACGGCGGACCCATTGAATATCCCCTAACAACATATGAACATCTTTAACAGTTCGTAAACTGGTCTTCAGTTCGATTTTCTGCGGTCGGATTTGGGCATCAGAAATACGCCAGCCCAAATACTTCCACGGAGCTGACCTTTGTACTTTTTCAGGTGCAACGACAAGTCCTTTATCTCTCAGCATATCCCTCAATGTCTGCAGTGCCAGTTCATCAAACGGTTCTTTCTGACAACACAAAATATCATCCATATAATGGTATATGATGGTATGAGTCCATAGCTGACGAAGTGGCTACAGGACCCATGCTACATAAAGTTGACACAAGGTAGGGGAATTTTTCATTCCTTGCAGCAACACTGCCCATTCATAGCGTTCTGCAGGCGCTGCTTTGTTCACCGAGGGCACTGTAAAAGCAAATCTCTGAGTATCCTGTAGGTGCAGTGCGATCATAAAAAAGCAGTCCTTCAGATCGACTATTAATATATGCCAGCCCACAGGCAGCATATTAGGCGAAGGTAAACCTGGCTGTAACGCTCCCATGGGCAACACCTTATCATTAACTTTTCGAAGACCGTGTAACAAACGCCATTTATTCTTGTTCCTGTTTTGAATTACAAAAATAGGCGTATTCCATGGACTAGTTGAAGGCTTAATATGTCCGGCTGCCAACTGCTCAGCCACCAGCTGTCTTGCTTTCTGCAGTCTCTCCTCAGTCATAGGCCACTGGTCAACCCACACAGTCTCATCTGGTTTCCATGTTAACGGTGAGTTGGGTGGCTGCTCCCTAGCGGCCATCTCTAAAAAGGGCGTGTTGTCAAGACTGCCCCGATTTGATTCAGAGCATCTCTTCCTACAAGTGCCTCTAGGCCCCCAGGTAGCGCCATCACATATACTTTTAATACAGCCTTTTGTCCTTCAGGGAACTCTAGTTGAATCGGTTCCCGACTGATCTGTGGGAGAGAGTGTCCTTCTACTCCGGCTATAGTTGATAAAGGTTGCTCCACTGGCCAATGTCGAGGCCATGTTTCACAGCTGATTATCATGATATCTGCACCAGTGTCTAACATGGCTCGAATCTGTCGATTCTCATTGTCACGGAGTAGTCCAATTGTTAATACAGGCTGTTGATGTAGTTTAGTGGTAAAACAAACAGCAGGGCCTGCAGATAAGCGCAGTATATCCTCAGGAAAGGTGGTTTGCACTCTGGTATCAGCATATTGACCTTGACCGGTGAGCATATTTTCTTGGATGACAGGAAAGGCTAAGGGCATAAGCCCCTCACTATTGTTAGATGACATCCACTGGCCTTGCACTATGGCATCTTTGATAATTCCCTTCCACTGCACTCCCCGTAATAAAGCCGGTCAAGTAGTGGATAAGCAGGGCGGTAAGGCTTGTTCCTTGTTATCTAAACGTAGGTCCAAATGGTCAAGACGTTGCAGGACTGCTTGCAGCAACTGTGTGGCCGTTTCCCTGGTACATCGAATTCCTTCCTCTAGATCTGGCGTTGTAGTGCCAGACGAATCACCGGACGAATCACTGGGCGACGACAATGAAGGATACAGAGTCAGAGGGAGGAGTTAATTCCTCATTCGGGGGGGGGGGCAGAAGGCTGTACCGAAGGAGGAGCACAGGAACGTGGGCGGCAACTGAAGCCACCCTTGGACACTTCCTGCTTTTTCTCAGCCGGTTCCATGTCACCCAACACATCAACTTCCTCCTTCCCGAACCAGCGCTCCCCCTCCTTTTCCCCTCTTTCAGCTTTTCGTGTTAACTCGCCAACATTCCTGCAAACAGTTCCTTTCATGCCTTTCACCTCAGGCAATCCAAATAAACGGGAAATCGAACCCACTCTGGCTGGGTTTTTTTCGACGTTAGGTAGAGGTCCCAGCATTTGGGCTGCTGCACAAGCCACCTCCCTCTCCGCTTTCATCTCCTTTAAAGTGTCCAACACCAAATTCCAGTCCCCGTGAACAGTTTTAATTTCCTTTTCCTCTTTGTCTGTTCCTGATGTAGTCTTTTGCCACAACGTTTCTCCATAATCTCGCCACTCCATAACAGAAAACATTGTATGTGGATCAATAAAGTGTCCCCATTTTCTACCTAAATGTAGAAGTTTTATCAGCCATTTTGCGGGCAGTTCATGCCCTCTCTTAGAGAGGATTCCCACAAGTAGCGTTGCCGCAGCTTCTATTTCCATAATTATCCCTAAGGGGTAAGGAGCGACCTCACACCAGCGTCTACCTTGACTATGCACAGGCAGCCGCGGTTTCCCATTCCCCTCCTCTAGCTGCTTACCGCAGTCTCGGAGAAGTCAAAGGCGTCCTGTAACCATCCTCTGCTACCAGATGTCGAAGTGGGAGGCGGACCCGGAGTAACGATGGAGTCTCAATATGAGTATGATCGTTCTCATTTATTCACACACTTAACACTCCTTATATACTTATCCTAATAATGCATGCGCTAACAAAACAAACCATAATTGGTTATGTCATACTGTTCATGCGCCTTGTGCTGTTACATAATTGGTTAGATGCTCTCAAGCACGCAAAAGGGGCAGATACAAAGTTCTCGTCGGCCTCATGACTCTTCGGGACTTTCCAGCGTTGAATTCCACATTCTTGTATTCTGCTTCCTTTTATCTTATCTCAAGGTCAGGACTAGCCACAGACAGCAAACCCTGGATTGTTCACTGCTATTAAATCATGCCCTCGTTCACCGAGCCATTCTTCCACATAGGCGTATTCCAAGGACTGGTCGAAGGTTGCTGGTGGGGACAACTGCTGGATGGTATTAAAGGGCCCGCCACTTTTGTCATCATGTGGGGACCCTTCGCGTAGGCTTTCCCATTTTTTGCCAGCCTGCATAAATCACCAGCATGATTGCTTTTCTGACAATGGTCACACCACACACTGCTAGTACATGTCTTTCGAGAATGCCCTTTCCTCCCGCATTTATAGCAACTTCCTAAACTGACCCTCCTGTCTGTTTGTGTTGGCATTCCTCCAATCTTTTGTACTGCCACGGCTAGAAGGGAGGTGGTGGGAGACATGGCAGCTGAAACAACTTGTGCTATCATTTTTCCTAGCTGGGTACTTTGTGCTCTGCTTGCCACTTCTATCATGTCAACTACCTCTGAAGATTTAGGGAGAGTGGCTAAGGTTGCTTTTGTCTTTGGATTGGCATTCTCGAAAACAAGCAATTTGAACATGCTTTGCTTTCCAGCTTCATCCATGCCTGTTTGATTTGCTAACGCTGCTGATAATCGGTCGACGAACTGAGTATACGGCTCTGTGAGTCCCTGCTTCACGTTAGTGAAGGTGGGCGATGGATCTTCCCCTGGTAATGCATAGTATGCTTGCCGAGCAGTGGCTGCAGCCAGATGATGTAAGGCTATTGGATAATTCAACTGTTGGGCCATGTTAGAGTATGCCCCTTGCCCAGTAATCATCTCTGTGGTTATTCCTGCTATAGGATCATTGGGAGCTCTTGGTCGTGCCGCCTCTAGGGCAGCCTGACGAGACCACTCCCTTTCCCACAGAATTTGTTGTGACGGTGTGCGAAGCAGTCTGGCGATGTTACGACAATCTATGGGGGAACTAACATCAGCCGTATGTATCCAATCTAATGCAGATCTCGCTTCCTCAGATTTTATTCCTTCCTCCTTTATCACCTTCTTTATTTGCTGTAGAATTTTCCAGTCATGCTGCTCGAAATTAGGCTGTGGGTTATTTGCATTAAATACAATCGGCAAAGCAAAGGAGCCTGCTGGCTGCCAATCCCCATCTAAGAGAGCATCTTGAATAATTCCAGACCACCTGTTACCGGTCCTTGGCCGACATAAAGGCTTGGCATATTGTGGGGGATAAACTGAAGGTGCCGAGGGTGTCATTGGCACACAAGGCTTATCAATCATCTCTCTAACTGAGGAGGCAGGGACAGCGGACACTGGACCTTCTGGATTTTTTATACAATCTTCTAACGAACGAAGGGACTTTTCCATTCTTTCCTGAAGAGTTTGCATCGTTGATTCTACCTGTTTTTGTAACTCTTTAAGTTCAGTGGAGTTACCTGGCATTTCCTCTACCATGCCATCTTCTTCCTCCTCTGACTCCTCGCTACTTTTTTTCTGGTAACGCAACACTCTCGGGAGGGGGAGGAAAAGGCAGGTATAATTTAGCCTGAAAGCTTGGTCCACCCCGCACTTTATCAGTGCAGCCGGCTACTGTGGACACTTCCGGTTCCTGTGTCATTGCACTTCCGCCCTCTGATGGGTGAACATCAGGCGCCTCCGATGCAATGGGGTCGTCTAGGTCCTCAGAAGCATTCCCCTTTTTTACAGCAGTATTTAAGACCTCGTGGACGCTGGTACAAACTTTCCCAGTCATTCCTTTCATTGGGTAATTCTGGCCCACCCCAAAGAAAGCACTCACACGACTCGTCGTGGTAGGATGAGTTTCAGCCGGGGGATTGGGGGGGGCTATGGTGTGCACAGCGGCAGCGGCAACTTTTGACTCCGCCTTCAGCGCTTGTAAAGTATGAACGACAGTCCGACAAGTTTCCCCACAGCCCCCAAAAGGCTCTTTGCCCTTTTTTGTGATCGTGCAGTCCCATAATTCATCCCCCACGGTGCACCACGCAGCCCAGTCAAAAAGATGAGAAGGATTTGCAAGAAATCCTTTCTCCCTAGCCCATAGAACGAGCTTCACTAACGCCTTTTCAGTAACTGCTTCACCTCGCTTAGCGAGAATACCTAATAGCAGTTTTTGTGCTGCAGCATATTCAGATTCCATGTCTGCAAGCAAGAAAAGCAGAAGGAAGGTAGCGACTGAGTCCGCAGTCGCTGCCTCATGGCTGATATCTCTACCGGCTCCCCACAGCCTTCGCTCCGAAACCTGAAGCTAACGGCTCAGCTTTTCACTATCGGTTCAGCTTTTCGCTATCGGTTCAACTTTTCGCTAGGGGTTCAGCTTTTCGCTAGGGGTTCAGCTTTTCGCTAGGGCTCAGCTTTTCGCTAGGGGTTCAGCTTTTTGCTAGGGCTCAGCTTTTCGCTAGGGGTTCAGCTTTTTGCTAGGGTTCAGCTTTTCGCTAGGTTTTCAGCTTTTCACTAAGGTTCGGCACCCTTACTGCTTTTTGCTAGGGTCCGGCGTCGAAGATTCACCTTTTCCGCTTTTGGCTAGGGTCTCTGCTTTTAACCCTTTCTGCTTTTCACTAGGTTCTAAATTTCAGGTGCCACTTGTTGGGGGAGGGGAGCCCCAGAGTCAATGAACGAGTCCTCCCAGAGGTATGAAGCATTGCTCGTTTATTGTAAGATCTGAGGGTCTATTTATACAGATAATCAGAGTGCATGTTTCCCTGCAATCAGAACATTTAAAAGATATTCTAATTGTAAAGTCACACCATTGAACTACGCACCGGGTTCCCATGCCTGGTTCTGACTTTATCAAGCCAGCCTCCTCATCCTCATGAGATAGCAAAGCTCTCAGAAAACATCACAACCTTGAAGCCTTATACTAAGGCTTTGTATCTAAGAACTGACTATAGCCCTTTGTGTCTAAACATTGATACTTTAGCACATTCCTTTCTACTGATCATCATAGGCAGGGTTGTGCAAGCAGGCTTCTAGGATTACAGCATGTCCAGTTTGTTCCAATATATTTCCTACACATGAGGTTCAACAAGGCCAAGTGCAAGGTCCTACACCTGGGTCAGGGCAATCCCTGATTTCAGTACACGATGGGAGATGATGTGATTGAGAGCAGCCCTGCAGAGAAGGACTTGGGGGTGCTGGTTGATGAGAAGCTCAACATGAGCCAGCAATGTGTGCACGCAGCCCAGAAGGCCAACCGTATCCTGGGCTGCATCAAAAGAAGTGTGGCCTGCAGATTGAGGGAAGTGATTCTGCCCCTCTATTCCTCTCTTGGGAGACCTCATCTGGAATCCTGTGTCCAGTTCTGGAATCCTCAACGTAAGAAGGATATGGAGCATTTGGAGCAGGTCCAGAGGAGGGCTACAATGATGATCGGAGGACTGGAGCACCTTTCCTATGAGGACAGGCTGAGAGTTGGGCTTGTTCAGCCTGGAGAAGAGAAGGCTCAGAGGAGATCTTATAGTGACCTTGCAATACCTGAAGGGGGCCTACAGGAAAGCTGGAGAGGGGCTATTCATAAAGGCTTGTGGTGACAGGACCAGGGGAAATGGTTATAAACTGGAGAGGGGCAGATTTAGACTAGACATTAGGAAGAAATTCTTCATGATGAGAGTGGTGAGGCACTGGAACAGATTGCCCAGGAAAGTTGTGGATGCCCCATCCCTGGAGGGGTTCAAGGCCAGTTTGGATGGGGCCTTGGGCATCCTGATCTAGTGGGATGTCCCTGCCCATGGCAGGGGGGTTGGAACTGAATGATCTTTAATGTCCCTTCCAACCCAAACTATTCTATGATTCTATGATTCTGTGATTCTGTGATTCTATGATTCTGTGATTCTGTGATTCTATGATTCTGTGTTTCTATGATTAATTGGCCAGGCACAGGCAACAGATGTTCATTATCAAGAACAAAATATGCTTCTGTAAGCAAAATAGCTACCTTAAAACTTAAACAATAAAAGCATTGTTATAATGCAAGTGAAATAGCTACTTTAAAACTTAAACAAACAAAGCGTAGCTAAACATGTTATAATGCCCCTCTTCAGAAGGGCTTTGCATGGCTTTGTGATTTGTGTTATGATACATGTGAAACATACAGTCCCATCAAAAAATGAAATCCCCACAAATTATTTTACTGATTCAAGACTATTTTCTTTTTGGCTGTAGGGGAAAAGCAAATTCTTTGAAAACGTTTAGAGCATTTAAATCCACTTTGGTAAAAGCATTCACAGCAGTTAGTGAATGGAACTGACTTTTTTTGTTATTTTCTCTGTGTTTCAAGAATTTAAAACATGGAAAAGGAGCCCTGAACTCCCACCAGGCCCCACAAGGTGATAGCATACAAGGGATGCTGAGGCGGTGTCAGGAGGCAACTGCATAGAGGAATAGATCCAGCAGGTAATAGTGGTGCCAGGTTGGGTATAGATTCTGTGTTTCCCAGAATCTATATGAATATGTATAACCAGTATAAAAATCATGTAACTAGCTGCAGTAGTAGCATGTACATTAGGTGGAGCTATCCCCTGCATCCCTGGTGTTGCAATAAAGAATACCTTATTTAATAATCAAATTGGCTTTGATTATTGAGTCTGGCTTTTCACAGCATCACTAATCTTTCAGTGCCACTTGAGAGCACTGTGTTGATCTCCCTTTTCTGACCTTCTTTTCAGTGGTAGAAATTGTGCCCAGAGACCATTCCCAATTATAATGGTTTGGGAAATTTTAACCCATACTGCTTTCATGTAGTTTTTACCAGCTGCCCAAATCCCTGTTTAATATCTCTTGGATCATTAGCGTGCCTGTAGCAGACATGTCTGTGAATAAAAAGGTTAAATTATCATCTGGAGATAAGCAGGTGTCCAGAGAAATGAGGGAGATTAAAAGGGAAATGGTTTTCTAAACTTCAGATAGTGTTTGAAAAAGAGACAGGAAACTGTCTCCCCTTTATCCACCCCATCTCTCAGTTGATGTAGTAGGAGTTATTCTTCAGGAACACAGAGCTTGCAGCACTTTATATTTATCACATCTACCAGCTATTTTCTGTTCTTTCACTTGACTCTTTGTGGTGATTGATTGGGCAAGGACTCCATTTGAGGTGCAAATGAAATCATTTATTGAGTCAAAGTATAGGGTTTTTATACCCCTCATCTAGCTCGGTAGCAGCTACCCTAGTAAAATTCTACTATATGACTTCATAGAGATAAACACAAGAACTACAGATAGAAATGCACACCTTATCTCCTTGCTATGCTTTCTGCTTCTTCACTTCTCACACACTTCACCAGCATGCTACAAGTACAGCTTAATGACTCAAGGACTTTAGGCTAGCTAGCAAGCCTCAGACCAATGGCCGGTTGGTCTGTGCTCACTTGTTGACATTATAGGCATACCAGCACAGCAGCCACCTGCACCAGCATATGCACAATAGTGGAGTCTTTAAGTCTGTACAAATTCAGGGACACAGTCTTGTCTCATCAAGTTCAAACCCAAACATGCTTTCTTTCATATCTCCCCCTTTCTTGTTGACAGTCATGACAGCCTTCAAGGAATTATCAATTGCTCGTTGTACAATTCGCAGAAAACAAGGCAAACATGTAACTATGCAAAAGAATATACCGATACAGAGTAAGGCTATTTTGACTAAAGCTTTCAGCCATCCCACTAATCCCTAACTACTCAGCAAGTTTTCTAACCCAAAGAAACTATCATCCATTTCTAACTTTTCCATTCTGTCCATGAGTATTGATATAGACTTATGAATCAACTGAGAATGATCACTTAAATTCATGCAACACATTCCCTCAGAGTCCTCACATCCATGTCCATGCCCTAGCAACCGAAAGTCGATTGCTGCACGATTCTGTAATGTTGCATGTCTCACAGAATCGATGGAACTTGCCAGTTGTGTCAAGATCTCCGATGTCATGTTCGTCTGTTTGGCCAACGAACATGCAATTGATGAGCAAAAGCAGACAAGGGGGGCTGGGAGTGTTCATTAGAGCTTGGCGTTGTTCGCCTTGAAGACCTTGGAGGCTGATAATGAAGGAGCCAGCTAGGAGCAGTTTACTGATAAGTGGGCATTGGAATGCAGAAAGCTGGCTGCATTTGGTTCAGGAGTTTGAAAACACCCAGAGGAGACTGAGTCTGCACAAAGTTCAAAAAGAAATATATTCATCCCAAGGAAGACTTCCTACTTCATCCCTAAGACCCCAGGCCACGACCACCAGGAGGCACTACGCACGCACAAGACTGGAGCGAACTTTCCAGAACTAATTATAATACAAAACGGGGAAAGGGTATGAATATGTAGTAGGCGCTTATACCTATGCATGTCTTTACACTATAAGCAGCTGCTTGTTAAGCTATATGGTGTGCAAGCTAGGAGGAGAACCCCCGAGGCTCAATGAGTAAGAAGAGGATTGCAGTACTGTTTTGCAACTAATGTTGTTTTTAACGAGAGAGGGAAAGTGGAATGAAGTGTTTTTCACCCTCTGAAACCATCCGGAGTGGCAAAGGGACTGTGGGATTTTGCCACCGCAGGACCCTATGGTACTCGCCCTTGAGCGGGAAAATAACAATTTAAAGGTAAACTGAGGCGATGTTGCGTGACATGCAGTATTGAGCAAGGGTGCACTAGAATAAATAAAATTCACCGGACACCAGAACAGAACAAGATTTATCTGATTTGCTTAAGCCTCCCCCTTGATCACAGGAATGAGATATGGGCTTGGACGGGTGTGTCCCCCCCCCGTCCCCCCCCCCGTCCCTCCCCCCCGAATAACTCGGTATCATCCTGCGTCAGGGAAAGGTCTGCTTTGACTGTTTTACAGGTACCTCTCTGGGAAGAACAAGACGAAAAAGAAAAAAAAAACAATAATAAAAACCCAACAAGAACAAACAAAAATGATTTGGATTTGTATGGGATTTGGAAAGAGTATTTCCCATCCAAGACCCAATGTGGGATCCAGACAGATCTAAACATGTAGAAAAATTACAGGTGTATCAGGACTGAATCTCGAAGGGAATGAAAAGAGCCATTCCCAAACAAGTAAACAAGGTCCCTCTAAATCACCATCTGAATTCCTAAATCGACTGAGGGATATAATGTGCTGCATCACTGCTGGATCCTTGGTCAAGGGTAGGAATGCAACAACTACGTTTTTGTTTTGGGCCAGTCTAAAAGAGGAATAGTGGTTCATGTGAAGGAAGACTGATGGGGACCTGGGGAATCCACCTTGGCACATCCACTGGTTATAATGAAGCCAGGGAAAGAGGAGAAGAAAGTAGAATTTCAGATGACACAGAGGCAACGTATTCAGTTACTGATAGATACTGGGTATCTAAAAGGCGGCCCAAATAATGCAATCTATTTGGGCTATGAAACCAGCGCTGGACAAAGAACTTTGGGACAGGCCTGAAAAGAGGCGATACACCAAACTCCGAGACCGCAAACAGTCAAGGAGTTATGAACTTTCTTGGGGATGACTGAGTGGTGTCAGCTATGCATCTGTAACTATGGACTGCTTGTTAAACCCCTGTATGCACTAACCACTGCCTCAATGTGTAAGAAGAAGATTACAATACCGTTTTGCAACTAATGTTGTTTTTTAGGAGGGAAGGAAAGTGGAATGAAGTGGGTTTTTCACCCTCTGAAACCATCCGGAGTGGCAAAGGGACTGTGGGATTGTGCCACCACAGGACCCTATGGTACTTGCCCTTGAGCGGGAAAATAAGAAAGAATTTAAAGGTAAACTGAGGTGTTGTTGCTCGGTGTGCAGTATTGGGCAAAGGTGCACTAGAATAAATAAAATTCACCAGACACCAGAACAAGATTTAACTGATTTGCTTAAGCCTCCCCCTCGATCACAGGAATGGGATGCAGACTCGGACGGGACTCCCACCCCTTGGATAGCCCGATATCTTCCTGCGTCAGGAAAAGGTCTGCTTTGACAGTTTTGCAGGCACCTCTCTGGGAAGACTGAGACGAAAAGAAAAAAAAAGAAAAAAAGAAGAGTATTTGCCCCTCCAAGACCCAATGTGGGATCCAGACAGATCTGAACATGTAAAAAAATTACAGGCATATCAGGGGTGGATCTCGAAGGGAATGGAAAGGGTCATTCCCAAACAAGTAAACAAGGTCCCTCTGAGTCACCATCCAAATTCCTAGATCGACTTAGGGATATAATGCGCCACAACACACGGCTGGATCCTGGGTCAGAGGTAGGAATACAACAACTAGTTTTTTTGATTTTGAGCCAGTCTAAAAGAGGAATAGTGGCTCATGTGAAGGAAGACTGATGGGGACCTGGGGAATCCACCCTAGTGGATCCACTGGTTATAATGAAGCCAGGGAAAGAGGAGAAGAAAATAGAATTTTAGTTGACACAGAGGCAACGTATTCAGTTTTGAACCAAGCTTTGATGTCCCTAGGAAATGACTACATCGTGGTAAAAGGGGCAACTGACCAAAGTGAAAAGGTGTATTTTTGTAAACCTCTAAGATATAAACTGGGAATACAATGGGGCATCCACAGATTCTTGTATATGCCCGACTCCCCGAAGGCACTTTTGGGGAGAGATTTATTAGAACAATTGGGTGCAATAATCAAATTTGAAAAGGGAGAGATTACTCTGGAGGTAAATGACCAGCAGTATATGCAAAGAATGGGTTTATCCTTAGTCAGTGTTCCCACAGGAGGAAAAATCAGTGAAGAAATCACTAACCAGGTATACCCCGAGGTATGGACCACCGATGTGCCCAGGACTTGTGGGCTGTAAATAAAATAAAAAAACCAAAAAAACCTTTACCCGGTGGTGGCAAATCAATATGCCCTGTTAAGTGTATTAATACCTGAACTAACCTGGCTTACTGTTTTAGACCTGAAGGATGCCTACTTTTGCTTCCCTCTCCATGAAGCCAGTCAGAAAATATTTGCATTTGAATGGGAAAACCCTGAAAGTGGGCAAAGAACTCAACTCACCTGGATATTTGGTAGTCAACTTACATAGGATCTTGAGGCCTGGGAAGCCCCACCTGAGGAAGGGAGATTGTTGCAGTAGGTAGATGATACCCTGATTGCCACCAAGACAACGCTTGCATGACTGGGACGGTGAGTCTGTTAAACTTTTTGGGGCTCCAGGGATACTGGGTATCTAAAAGAAGGCCCAAATAATGCAATCTATTTGGGCTATGAAACCAGCGCTGGACAAAGAACTTTGGGACAGGCCTGAAAAGAGGCGATACACCAAACTCTGAGACCGCAAACAGTCAAGGAGTTATGAACTTTCTTGGGGATGACTGGGTGGTGTCAGCTATGCATCTGTAACTATGGACTGCTTGTTAAACCCCTGTATGCACTAACCACTGCCGAACAGAAATACCCTCAATGGAGCAAAGAGGCTATGCAAGCCTTTGAACAGCTGAAGAAAGCCCTGATGTTGGCCCCGGCCGTAAGACTTCCAGATGTGAGTAAGCCATTTTTCCTTTTCTCTCATGAGAAGCAAGGGATTGCCCTAGGCCCTGGCTGTTTACGAGCGGTTGCAGCTGTTGTGCTAAACATCCAGGAGGCACGAAGATTTACCCTGGGCCAGAAAATGACTGTATTAGTGTCCCATACAGCATCTGCAGTACTGGAAGTGAAAGGTGGGCACTGGCTTTCTCCACAAGTTTCCTAAAATACCAAGCTATAATGGTGGAACATGATGATGTGGGAATTGTGGTTACTAGCATCATCAACCCGGCTTCTTTTCTCAGTGGAAATACAGGAGAACCAGTGCACCAGGACTGCTTAGAGACCATCGAGGCCACATACTCAAGCCGTTTGGACCTGAAAGACAGTCCCATGGAAGACATGGAGGGCTGGTTCACGGATAGAAGCAGCTATGTCTTAACCAGGAAAAGACATGCCAGGGCAAAAAACATCAGGCATGCAGAGGGATCCTGAGACTGCTGGAAGCAGTCCAGCTACCTGAAAAAGCAACAGTCATGCACATCAAGGCGCACCAGAAAGTGAATTCGGAATTGGAGAGAGGAAATGAGCTGGCGGACAGAGAGGCAAAACTGGCAGCCAAAGGTGAGGTAAAAACAGAAGGGGCCATTTGACCCCTGATGGGTAAATCTCCCGTCAGAGATAATCAGATAATCACAAAACTTATCATAGACCTGGAAAGGTCATATAATAAAGAGGGGTGAGCCCTCACTCCACAAGGGAAACTAATTATTCCCCCTTATTTAACATGGTCTTTGTTGAGGGAGGAACACAGGAAGAGTCATGGGGGGGCAGGCAGAAGCTCTATATAAACACCTAATTAAAGAGATTGCAGCTAAAAATTTAGACACCACTGTGAAACAAGTGACTCAGCAGTGTGACCTTTGCCTCCAGACTAATCCTAAAATTACTCCAAACCAGAAATGGGCCAAATTGGAAGAGGCAACTGGCCTGGGCAACAATGGCAGATTGATTTTTCAGAACTCCCAAGAAAAAGAGGGCAGGTACTGATACTTATTGGTATTAACTGGTACATTTTCAGGTTGACCAGAGGCATTCCCTACTAGAACAGCCAAGGCTTGGGAGGTGACCAGAACATTAATACAGGAGATAATACCATGCTTTGGGGTTCCAGCAACTATGTCTCCTGTTAGGGGACCACATCTTATCTCAAAAGTAGTACAACAGATCAGTCACTATTTGGGTATGAAATCATAAACTCCTACATGGTGGCATTGGACAAACAACTCCAAAAAGATTGAAAAACATGTGGTTGAGACGCAAAGTAGGGGTTTGAATGGACCTGTGCACCATTCCAGGTGCTCCTTGCCTCCTTCACAGCAATCAAAATCAAGGAGCAGGGTGCATGGATCCATCACACCCGAGTGAAAAAGGCACATAAATCTCCATGGAGGGTCACGCAAGTCCAACCAGGAAAATTATTTTTCTCACGATCATAATTATAATCCAGGGAGAGGAAAGCACCTCTAGCCAAAAGAATACTGAGTGGCCTTGGTCTCAAACTTTTATTTGGTATACTGTAGCCCTGGGAAATATTCTGATCGAAAGGGTTTAAATCTATCAACTGTGGTTATGCATGAAAATCAAGTATATATAAGGCAAGAATGGAATACGGATAGAGAACAGGGTATTCGGCAACTTCAGGGGACTGTAGGAGAAGAAATCAAAGTAGGATGCCAAATGGTTAATAGGACTATCCATAAAAAGGCATCCCAAATTACTATCTCGACTACGCCTACAGATAAGAACACAAAGACCTATATTTCCAATGAATTAGACTTTTGGCACAATTTTACATTAGTACAGACTGTTAAGGTGGTTTGTCTCTGGGCCTATGATACTATTGGACTCTCATTCAAATTTAAAATAAATACTATAGCTAAGCCTGTTACAACCCAGAATTTATGAGACTGGTCCGTATATAATCAGGAATATAGGCCAACAGCAAATGCTGTTCAACCCAGAATGGTCTCTTAAACGTGTTGAAACTGCTAATGCAAACTAATGTTTCCAAAGTTCAACCAGCATGCTCTCATTTCCTCAAAACATCCTTTCACAACCTGGCTGTGAAAGCAAGTGTCCTTCAGGGGCAGAACACAAAGGGGCCTGACCGGAGTGTTAGAGACAGGACTGGAGGTCCTAAATGGAATTGACTATCAGAAATGTTACCAAAGTGGAAAAGGTGGAGGAACAAGACCATGAATTAATAGGAAATGCATTCGGTGTGATCCAAGATAACGTTTCTTTGGCCCTCAGTTGTATATAGGCACAATTATGGATGCAATCAGTGGCCGCCTTAATTATAAGAGAAGGTGGTGAAGGTACTTTCCCCACCGAAATCCAGAAAATTGTTTGGGACAGTGCCACTGACTGAGAAAGGGAGCTTCAATCCTGGTGGACTCTGGTAAATTTTACCTATGTCCCCATCACTAACATGGCCACAGCCTTTGTGTTGACCATACGTAACACTTCAATATATGTAATCCACCCCATCATTGCATTAAGATTAAACCACGATAAAAATGTGCTCTGTCCTTCTGAACATAGAACGTGGGCACAAATGGTGAACGGGAGATGGCAAACTGTAAATTTAGAATTTTGCATTAGACGAGAACAACAAGGATTCATTTGCAAAAGCAATACAATCGATGCTCAAGACATCTGCCTCTGATAACAGTCCACCTCGACACAGAGGAAAGAAATAGGGTCCTAAAAAGGGTAAAAGAAAATGCAAACCATCATTGGTGGGACGTCGTGTTTGGATGGTCCCCTACTGCAACTGGCATTCTAAATAAGTTGTGTTACCCCATTTTGATGCTAGTTTTAGTTAGCTTTGTTTTCTCTGCTATGTTATTTATGTGGAATTGGAGAATGCTACAACAACTAACAATTTTGACTTCTATGTCTAGTGCCCGTGAGAATGCGTTAGAAGTAATTTTCAAGCAAGTTATCATCCAATTCCCCTTTGAGAGACAGATTATGCATTTGGCAAATGAATTTGCCTATGTTAAAAGACAGGGGGAATTGATGAGCAAAAGCAGACGAGGGGGTTGGGAATGCTCACTGGAACTCGTGCTGTTCGTTGGTAAAGGCCTTGAAAGCTGATAAGGGGAGCTAGCTTGCAGAAGTTTTCTGATAACAGGGGATTGGAATGCAGGCCCTAGAAGAAAGCTGGCTGTATCTTGTTCAGTAATCTCAGAAGGGGACTGCACCTGCGCACAGTTTGAGGAGAAAAAATTCATCCTGAGGAAGGCTGTTGATTTCATCCCTGAGACCCCGGCCCACGACCACCAGGAGGCACTATGCAGGCGCAAGACTGGAGTGAACCTTCCAGAACTAATTATAATACGAGGGGAAAGGTATGAATATGTAGTAGGTGCTTATAACTATGCATGCCTTTACACTATAAGTAGCTGCTTGTTAAGTTATGCGGTGTGCAAGCTAGGAGGAGAACTCCCTTGCACTCCAGCGCTGGAAATAAACATACCTGCTTTATAACTCAATTTTGGGTTACAGGGTTTGAATTCCGCAGAACAATCTCCTTTGAACGATTGCCATTGCTTTTACAGATAAGTATTAAGGATTTTTGTCTTGTCATTCAGCGTAGAAGTAGCAAAAACTGGAGTGAATAGTTGAATGGGTTTTGTTTTATTAAATGTGGTTGTGACTATCTAGATTACAGTTTTGTATTTGAGTTACCTGATACCTGAGGCACCTCCTCATCTGAGTACCCCACAGCCTATAATAGAGCCAACATCAAACATTTCTATGTAAGAGATGAAAAAGATTTATTCCAGTTCTTATAAATGGGGCACAGAGGTGAGAGAAACAGAAACTTGTCCAAAATCACACAGAATCTTTGTGATTAATCACATCCCTTGTAAAATAATGCCCAAACTTACTGTTTCCTTTATCAGGTTTTTTTCTGTATGTGATACACACCTGTAACTGGCTTCCAGGTGGCACTCTCACCAGATGTCCCTGTCAGGTTTTGGTTGACTATTGCCACTTAGAATTGAACTGATCAGGGAGTCTGATTTTCTTCTTTTTCCCTGACCGGGCTCTGGATTGTGCTTTTCCCTCGAGTCCTCTCTTTGGTGGTGCAAGTACGGTTATTATGGATTCCTTTACATCTACTAGATCATTGGCTTTTCTCCCTTGTTTTGTTTTCTCTTGTCATTTCCGTATTGGGGACATATTTTTATTTTTTTTTTTCCATTCATAACATCTGATTTTTACCGAGTTTGTGAAGAGTTCTAGACTCATACCTAGAGTGCTTCTTAGTTTGAGCATTTCCTTTAAACAGAAGTGAACAGTTAAAATTTCTCCTTAATGTCTTGCAGGGTTTTAATGTGTTAATCAAAGTGAATGACATGGAAATTGGGATCTAGGGCTCAGAATGGTAGTTCCCATTGTCTTCTAAAGCCCTGCCCTATCTGAGACAGCCCACAAAGGGGATTTTCTTGTGTATGTGATGGCTGTCTACCTTCATGGAAACAAGTTGAGTTTTGACTTGTTTTATATGGGTCATAGTATTAGCTTCACAGATCGGCAAACTGTACTGCTCACATAGGTAAGAGCTAAGATGAGGTGTAGCAGCATCAGCCTCCTAAGGTTCTGCAGTTTCGTTGTCATCTGATAAAATGGAAGCCCATGGCACTAACCTGTAAGGCTTGCCCATGTTCAAGGCTTTGAGAGATACTAATCTATTGTTGACTACTTGTTGTTTCTCCTTACGTAATAAATAGGGATAAGCAAAGGAAAGTACATGAAGAGCTTTATGGATAGTGAAATGATAGCTTTAAAAAACAAAAAGCGATTTATAGTAAGACCTTTCTAGGTCTGAAAATACATGGATAGTTTTGCAGAACCCTTGTGGGATGTAATCATTTTGAAGCTAGATCGTCCTTTCCAATTCTACCTCAAATGTCATCTTCCAAAAGATCCAAAAGATCTTCCAAAGTCCCCAGAGCCCTCCTCTTATTTCCGTGCCATCACCACACATACCAGCCTTAAACACCCCAGCTTTTAAAACCTGTTTTGTACTAAAGCCAAAATTCTCAAAATCTCCTGTAGATGGGGGAAAATCAAAATCTTGAAATAAAGGGAGCACCTAAGGACATTAAGCATTGACTGGGGCTGGAGAACAAGTCTTACGAGGAGCGGCTGAGAGAGCTGGGGTTGTTTAGCCTGGAGAAGAGGAGGCTGAGGGGAGACCTTATTGCTCTCTACAACTATCTGAAAAGAGGTTGTGGAGAGGAGGGAGCTGGCCTTTTTTCCCAAGTGACAGGAGACAGGACAAGGGGGAATGGCCTCAAGCTCTGCCAGGGGAGGTTCAGGCTTGACATCAGGAAAAAGTTTTTCATGGAAAGGGTCATTGGGCACTGGAATAGGCTGCCCAGGGAGGTGGTTGAGTCACCTTTCTTGGAGGTGTGTAAGGGACGGGTGGATGAGGTGCTGAGGGGCATGGTTTAGGGAGTGTTAGGAATGGTTGAACTCGATGACCCAGTGGGTCCCTTCCAACCTAGTCATTCTATGATTCTATAATTCTGTGATTCTATGACAAATAGCAGTGATGCTCTCAGTTACCATTTGTGGCTACATCTGTTTGCAGTTAAGAGTTTCAAAAGATCATGGTAATGATTTAGCATGGTGTGCCCGTCCCCAGGAGCTTTTACTTCACTGCAGAAATTTATTTCACTGATCTGCAGGAAGAGAGATTCTTTCTGTTGCTTCATGTCCTGCCTTGAAGATCATGAGATCTGTATCTGATTATGCTTAGGGTGTAGCTCTGATTTCTGAGAAGCTGCAGGCTCACAATGACACTTGTACTGATGAAGTGCCACAGGCTCTTCACCTTGTGACCTTCTTCACCTTGTTTCTTCACCTTGACCAGGACGAATTGAAGGATGTTCAGAGCATCACTGCTCTTGGGTATCTTCAGCCTCACCTTCCATACGCTGGAAAGAGTGTTCCCCAGAGCTCAGTGTTTGGGCTGGTTCTGTTTAATATCTTTATCAATGATCTGGACAAGGGGATCAAGTGCTCCCACAGTAAGTTTGCAGACAACACCAAGTTGCGTGGAAGTGTTGATCTGCCTGAGGGCAAGAAGGCTCTGCAGAGGGACCTGGACAGGCTGATTCTATGGACTGAGGCCAACCGTATGAGGTTCAACAAGGCTCAGTGCTGGGTCCTGCACTTGGGTCACAACAACCCCGTGCAGTGCTACAGGCTTGGGGACAAATGGTTGGAAAACTGCCTGGTGGAGAAGGACCTGGGGGTGTTGGTCAACAAATGGCTGAACATGATCCAGCAGTGTGCCCGGGTGGCCAAGAAGACCAACAGCATCCTGTCTTGTATCAGAAATGGTGTGACCAGCAGGACCAGGGAAGTGATTCTGCCCCTGTACTCGATATTGGTGAGGCCGCACCTCGAATACTGTGTTCAGTTTTGGGCCCCTAACTACAAGAAAGACATTGAGGTGCTGGAGCATGTCCAGAGAAGGGCAATGAAGCTGGTGAAGGGGCTGGAGAACAAGTCTTACAAGGAGCTGCTGAGGGAACTGGGGTTGTTCAGTCTGGAGAAGAGGAGGCTGAGGGGAGACCTTATCGCTGTCTACAACTACCTGAAAGGAGGTTGTAGCAAGGTGGGTGTTGGTCTCTTTGCCCAAGTGATAGGTGATAGGATGAGAGGGAATGGCCTCAAGTTGCACTAGGGGAGGTTTAGCTTGGACGTTAGGAAATATTACTTCATTGAAAGGGTTGTTAAGCGCTGGAACAGGCTTCCCAGGGAGGTGATTGAGTCACCATCCCTGGAGATATTTAAGAGATCTGTAGATGTGGTGATTAGGGACATGGTTTAGTGGTGGATTTGGCAGCATTAGGTTAACAGTTGGACTCAATGATCTTAAAGGTCTTTCCCAACCTAAACGATTCTGCAATTCTGAGTTGCTGTGTAGTTTCAGGCTTTTAAATCAAGACAATAGGAAAGGGTTAGTTGCATTAGTTCCACAGCTATTTATTGTCAATTCCTTCTGGGCTAGAAATCAAGATGGCAAAATTTAGCAGACAAGCCCAAACACCAAAAGAAGGCAAGGGCTTCCACAAAAAGTCACCAAAAGAAGTCTTTGAATCTGGAAAGAGTAGGAACATATTCTGATCTTTCTTGTTGTGGAAGGGGAAAGAAGTCACAATCTTGAAAGGCATCATAACATAGCTGGATATACATCAGAGAATGATTTATTATAACATGAAAGTCATTGTAAGGCACTGGAGGTCATGGCCTGACAATCTTAATCACTGCAGGCTTTGTAGAGCAGATCAGAAATTATTTGCTTAGGTGTTTATAATGTGAGGGTGTGTTGATCATGTTTTAGGACAGAAAGATAGATTAGATTGATGAGTGAAAGCAGACAAGGGGGGTTGGGAGTGTTCATTAGAGCTTGGAGTTGTTTGCCTTGAAGACTTTGGAAGTTGATAACGAGGGAGCCAGCTAGCAGAAGTTGACTGATAAGTGGGCATTGGAATGCAGAAAGCTGGCTGCATTTGGTTCAGGAGTTTGAAAACAGCCAGAGGAGAACTGAGTCTGCGCAAAGTTCCAAAAGAAATATATTCATCCAGAGGAAGACTTCCTACTTCATTCCTAAGACCCCGGCCCATGACCATCAGGAGGCACTACACAGGCACAAGACTGGAGCGAACTTTCCAGAACTAATTATAATACAAAACGGGGAAAGGGTATGAATATGTAGTAGGTGCTTATACCTATGCATGTCTTTACACTATAAGTAGCTGCTTGTTAAGCTATACAGTGTGCAAGCTAGGAGGAGAACCCCCTTGCACCCTAGCGCTGGAAATAAACATACCTGCTTTATAACTCATTTTGGGTTATAGGGTTTGGTTCCGCAAAACAAGATGAGAGCCTCAAGACTTACTCAGCTAACATTAGATGATGGCTTTTTATCACACACGTGTAACCATGACTCAAGACTTGGGAGGATTTCCTAGGACTGGGGTGCTCCCTTAGCACCACTTCATCATGTAACACTGCACCAGTTGTGAAAGTTGGGGGGTGTCTCCCCCTGTGGCCACAGAGCAGCTGCATGGCTCCCCAGCTGCTGCTATTTCACAGCATGAGCTGTGTCCCATTCATTTGCAAAGAGCCTGGATATAGACAGTGGCAGTGCCAGACTCTGACTCAAGAGCTGTCCAAAGATAACCATGTGTTGCTTCCTAGCATTTAAAATGCCAGGAGAAAAAATTATCCAGCAGCTGTGTTCAAGCTTTGTCACAGCTGAGTCACTGCAGCACAGAAAACATAAATCAGCAGCTAGTTGTCAGATCTGACAGCTCCGCTTTGGATGGAAAAGGGGAAAGTCAAATAAATGATATTTATGCAATGAGTGGACTGTCAGTAAAATTTCTCAGCTCTTACGTGTTTGCATGGGCAGAGTGCCTTGCAGGGAAAGCGGAGATATCCTTCCTTGCTGTTGGTATTTTGGGGCAGTCCAGCTTTTCTAGCGTGGGGATGGGATGCCGGCACAGGAATGCCTCACAGAGGTCCTGCTGAGACAGGAACATGCCAGCCTGAGTGCTCAGCTGAGAAAATGTTTGGTTTGGGGCTTCACTCCCTGCCCTGGCAGATGTTGAGTGTTTCCACGGAAGTTGTAGTGGGTGGCAGCCTGGAGGGAGGCTACCACCTAGAGCCCTCAGCTGTTGTATATTATGAAATAATTGCCTGACCGAGAATGACAGGAATGCCTGGAGAGGCCTCCACTGCTTCAGCCTCACTTCAGATTATATCAGCTACTCTGCTCTGAACTCCCAGCCTGATTTTTGGAGACACCTGACTATTAACACCTGCAAGCTTAGAGCAGCTGTGCTCGCTGGGAGCCTTGCCTGGGGCTCCTGCAGCTCTAGGGCAGCTGCCTGCAGAAGAATGGCTCATGATTTAATAGCAGTGAACAAT
This sequence comes from Cuculus canorus, assembly GCF_017976375.1. NCBI lineage: Eukaryota > Metazoa > Chordata > Aves > Cuculiformes > Cuculidae > Cuculus > Cuculus canorus. The sequence goes on from NC_071440.1 coordinate 16,729,580, forward strand.
CCAGGGTTTGCTGTCTGTAGCTAGGCCTGACCTTGAGATAAGATAAAAGGGAGTAGAATACAAGAATGTGGAATCCAGCGCGGGAAAGTCCTGAAGAGTTGTGATGAGAACTTTGTATCTGCCCCTTTCGCGTGCTCAAGAGTGTCTGGCCAGTTGTGTGACAGCATAAGGTGCGTGAACAGCGGGACATAACCAATTAGGATTTGTTTTGTTAGCGCGTGCACTATTGGAATAAGTATATAAGAAGTGTAAGGTGCGTGAATAAATGAGAACAATCATACTCATATTGAGACTCTATCGTTACTCCGGGTCCGCCTCCCACTCTGACATCTGGTAGCAGAGGATGGTTACAGGACACCTTTGACTTCTCCGAGACTGCGGTAAGCAGCTAGAGGAGGGGAGTGGGAAAACTGCGGCTACGGGAAGCGCTGCCTGTGCATAGTCAAGGTAGACAGCTGGTGTGAGGTCGCTCCTCACCCCTTAGGGATAATTATGGAAACAGAAGCTGCGGCAACGCTACTTGTGGGAATCCTCTCTAAGAGAGGGCATGAACTGCCCGCAAAACTGCTGATAAAACTTCTACATTTAGGTAGAAAATGGGGACACTTTACTGATCCGCACACGATGTTTTTTGTTACGGAGTGGCGAGATTATGGAGAAACGTGGCAAAAGACTATATCAGGAACAGACAAAGAGGAAAAGGAAATTAAAACTGTTCGCGGGGATTGGAATTTGGTGTTGGACACTTCAAAAGAGATGAAAGCGGAGAGGGAGGTGGCTTGTGCAGCAGCCCAAATGCTGGGACCTCTACCTAATGTCGAAAAAACCCCAGCTGGGGCGGGTTCGATTTCCCGTTTATTCGGATTGCCTGCGGTGAAAGGCATGAAAGGCAAGAATGTTGGCGAGTTAACACGAAAAGCTGAAACAGGGGAGAAGGAGGGGGAGCGCTGGTTCGGGAAGGAGGAAGTTGATGCGTTGGGAGACATGGAACCGACATGAGAAAAAGCAGGAAGTACCCAAGGGTGGCTTTAGTTGCCGCCCACGTTCCTGTGCTCCTCCTTCGGTACAGCCTTCTGCCCTCCCCAATCGAGGAATTAACTCCTCCGGTGCCGCCTTCCCCTCCGCCTCTGTATCCTTCATTGTCGCCGAACAAGCCTTACCGCCCTGCTTATCCACTACTCGACCGGCTTTATTACGGGGAGTGCAATGGAAGGGAATTATCAAAGATGCCATAGTGCAAGGCCAGTGGATGTCACCTAACAATAGTGAGGGACTAATGCCCTTAGCTTTTCCTGTTGTCCAAGAAAATGGACAGGGGAAGTGGGAACCGCATGATTGGAAGATTCTACAACAGGCACATGCCACCGTGACCACATATGGGCCAAAATCTGAAGCTGCGCGACAGATAGTGACCTGGATTTTCTCAGCAGATTTGGTGTGTCCGTATGACTGTCAAAATTTAATGAGACTACTTTTGACCCCGACTCAACTTTTGCTATGGCAATCCTCATGGCAGCAGCGTGCAGTTGCAGCAGCAGCACGTCGCCAGGATCCACAGGATCCCCTTAGGGGGGTAACACCAGATATGCTCACCGGTCAAGGTCAATATGCTGATACCAGAGTGCAAACCACCCTTCCTGAGGATATGCTGCGCTTATCCGCCCAATTAGCTTTAGAAGCCTTTTTGAGCCTACCAGGACCCAGTGCCCCATCGTTTGGTAACCTGGTGCAGGGTGCAACAGAGAAATATGCCCACTTTGTTGATCGACTTTGGGATAACGTCATGAACCACCCTGATCTCTCTCCTGAAAGTAAAGAGCAAATGTTTCGAGTATTGGCCTTCGATAATGCCAACAAGGCTACCAAGCAGATTCTAGCCGGGCTCCCAAAGGGAGCCAGAGTGGAGATGCTTTTAAGAGTAGAAAGAGCTGACTCTTATAAACAAAGTAGCTCTGTTGCTGCCGCAGTGCAGGGAGCTGTACGCGAACTTGTGCAATCACTTGCTACTGCAGCCCAGAAAGGAAGGGGCTGTGTGCTAAAGGGAGGAAAGTCATCAACCAACCAACCCTTCCACGGGAAGTGTTATCGATGTGGGAATGAAGGGCATTATTAATTATAATACCTGGATTGATCGACGCAGATTATACAGGGACAATACAAGTCATGGTGTATACACTTTGTCCACCTATCTTTATACCGGCAGGTAGTGAAATAGCACAGATTGTGGCCATTGAAAGTATCTTACCTTCACAGTCCCGAGTGGAATTCTATAGGGGCGACCGAGGTTTTGGATCTACAGGCCCTGCTGTTTGTTTTACCACTAAACTACATCAACGGCCTGTATTAACAATTGGACTGCTCCGTGACAATAAGAATCGACAGATTCGAGCCATGTTAGACACTGGTGCAGATATCACGATAATCAGCTGTGAAACATGGCCTCGACATTGGCCAGTGGAGCAACCTTTATCAGCTATAGCCGGAGTAGGAGGACACTCTCTCCCACAGATCAGTCGGGAACCGATTCAACTAGAGTTCCCTGAAGGACAAAAGGCTGTATTAAAAGTATATGACAACCAAGGACTGTTACCTGTTAAACAATTGATACAAACCTTATTTTATAATATATGTGCATATTGTAAGTGTTGTATGTGTTCGGTACCGTGTATAGTTTAAATATTCATACCATCGTGCTATTCTTATTGACTGGTCGTAAACAATATTGTATAGGTATATTAAGCCAGGTCTCAAAAGAGTGGTTCTGTGTGTATGCGTGTGTGTTTAAAGCGCTTTAAACGTTTGTAAGATTTGCAAATTGGGTTTTGGTTATAGGAGCTTGAGCCTCTGTTTGTTTCGATTAATCTTAAAAATGCAACTCTGAGACCTTTCTATATCTAGCCGCAAGGAAAAAAGTGGCAGATATTGTCACGAAATCAGTGGCTGGAAAGAACGAAAGTCAGTAGGCAACCACTGGTGGATGGCCTTACTGTATATACTGATGCTGGAAAACGACTGGATCCTGCCGTTTGTGTATGGCACGAACGTGCTGAATGGCACAAGCATATCTTAGAGGGACAGCCCCCAGATTCTTTACAGACCTTAGAATTAATTGCTGTTGGTTGGGCCCTGTTGAATTGGCTAACCACCCCTCTTAATGTTGTAACGGACTCATTGTATGTAGCAGGAGTTGTCCCAAGATTAGAGGATGCTCTTTTAAGACAGACAACTAACCCAAGATTAGGAGCATTGTTTGTGCAATTACGCTCCACGCTTCAACAACGCACAGATCCTTGTTGTGTTATTCATGTGCGAAGTCATCAACTTGACGTAGGACTAGGAAGGGGTAATCAGATAGCAGATAGCTTCGTTAGTCCAGCTCAGCATATGCCCCCTATGGATAAATTTTGTGTAGCAAGACAGAGTCACAACCAATTTCACCAGAATGCCAAAGGATTAAAACGACATTATGGCTTAACAGAGAATGAAGCCCGTAGTATTGTACAAGCCTGTCCAAGATGTGGAAATCACGGTCCAGGAATAGGGATTGGAGTTAACCCTAAAGGACTAAAGTCCTTAGAGCTTTGGCAAACGGATGTCACTCACATTGGGGAATTTGGAAGACTAAAATATGTTCATGTGACAATCGATACCTTTTTGAAATTTGTATGGGCAACCGCATTACCTGGTGAGAAAGCACAACATGTGTGTAAACACCTGTTGTCCTGCTTTGCTGTAATGGGGGTGCCTGAGACCATAAAAACGGATAATGGGCCTGCCTATACTAGTCAAAAGACGAGGGTCTTTTTGTCCAAGTGGGGAGTACAACATATCACAGGAATCCCGCACTCTCCCACTGGTCAGGCTTTGGTGGAGCGAACTCATCAAGTGTTGAAAGATTATTTACAAAGACAAAAAGACACTGAAATGGACGTGCAAATGAGATTGAATAAGGTTTTGTTCACATTAAACTATTTGTGTTTAATGAGTGATAGAGAAGAGCCACTGGTGATAATACATCATCAAAGTATAAGGTTGAATGAAAAGACAATTATCCCCAGCTTTCGAGTATTATATAGAGATCCAGTAACGGGAATATGGAAAGGACCTGTCGCTGTAATATTTAATGGTCGAGGATATATGTCTGTTTCCACAGAAGGTGGTCCTAGGTGGATACCAGCAAAAAGCATTCAACCCTATCTACAGACATCATCAGAACGTGATCAACGGCCTACACAAGAAGATCCTGCACAGGAATGAATGAAGAAAGCTGTAATTGTGGGAATTGTGATCCCTGGGTGTTCCATAACTGTGGTGACTGTGATAATAATCAGTGACCCTGTAATATGGACTGTTAAGGATCAAAATTGGAAGAAAGTAAAAGAAAACTGTAGGCATTCTTGTAAAAAAAAAAAAATTTTTTTTTTAACTTTAATCAAACAATGCAAGAGTTGAAGTTACAGTTTAACATCACTAGTAACTTACCCTTTCGATGGGAAAACCAGAGCGAAGCATTCGATAAATATGATAATCGGGATAACAAACTTCCAATTGGATCCGAACCACAAGAACTTGAACTTGTGGATTCACTGAATGCTACGTATTGTTTTTTGTTTTTTGGGTTTTTTTTGTTTTTATAGGTTTAGCATCGTGGTCTGAGGTATAGAAGGAAACAAGACTAGTGGACCAAGCAGCACCAACAATAATTAATCCCATGGGGAACAGCAGTGATTGGGAGCGGAAATGGTCCAACATTACAATGCGAAATAAAACTCACTCCGCTCCTGGCACTGTATTACCAAGATGATTACCACCAGGATACCTTTTGATCTGTGGTAATCGAGCGTGGGCAGGCATGCCCTCTAACCCAAAGGATAATCCATCCAAATCTAATCTAATTGGTTAGGATTGACTGGTTGGCTTAGGAGCGTATTAAAAATGGGATTAATGTTGTTGATAGTTATACTTGTAGAAATAGTTCTTTTCAGTTGTGTAAGGTTATGTCTAAGAAAAATGCTATCGCGAGCAACAAATGAACCCTGGCTTGTTCAAAACAAAAAGGGGGAATTGCGGAAGAATGGCTCATGATTTAATAGCAGTGAACAATCCAGGGTTTGCTGTCTGTAGCTAGGCCTGACCTTGAGATAAGATAAAAGGGAGTAGAATACAAGAATGTGGAATCCAGCGCGGGAAAGTCCCGAAGAGTTGTGATGAGAACTTTGTATCTGCCCCTTTCGCGTGCTCAAGAGTGTCTGGCCAGTTGCGTGACAGCATAAGGTGCGTGAACAGCGGGACATAACCAATTAGGATTTGTTTTGTTAGCGCGTGCACTATTGGGATAAGTATATAAGAAGTATATAAGAAGTGTATATAAGTATATAAGAAGTGTAAGGTGCATGAATAAATGAGAACGATCATACTCATATTGAGACTCCATCGTTACTCCGGGTCCACCTCCCACTCCGACAGCTGCCCACAGCGTGGAATGCTGCAAGGCTGGGGCTGGAGCCAGAGCCAGGCTGAGCTGTAGACCCTTCAGTTTTACAGACAAAGTACAAAAAATGTGCACACTATCACTGTGGGCTCAATTCCTCCTCCTGAAAAATAGGAGGATCCAAATTCCACCTGAAAAATAAAAGGAATTAAAATTACACACTAGATGTAAAAAACAGTGGTCAACCTCAAGTGTAAACTTGTATACATTTTACCACAAAGTGGCATACTGTTCTTATCATTTCTTTGTTGCAAACATTTAATTGTGGTCACTTTTCAGGATTCCTTTGTTGAACCTCATGAGGTTCTACAAGGCCAAGTGCAAGGTCATATACCTGGGTCGGGGCAATCCACGATTTCAATACAGGATGGGGGATGATGTGATCGAGAGCAGCACTGTGGAGAAGGACTTGGGGGTGTTGGTTGATGAGAAGCTCGACATGAGCTGGCAATGTGTGCTTGCAGCCCAGAAGGCCAACCGTATCCTGGGCTGCATCCAAAGAAGCGTGGCCAGCAGGTCGAGGGAAGTGATTCTGCCCCTCTATTCCATTCTCGTGAGACCTCATCTGGAGTACTGTGTCCAGTTCTGGAATCCTCAACATAAGAAGGATATGGAGCTGTTGGAACGGGTCCAGAGGAGGGCCACAATGATGATCAGAGGGCTGGAGCACTTCCCATATGAGGACAGGCTGAGAGAGTTGGGCTTGCTCAGCCTGGAGAATAGAAGGCTCCGGGGAGACCTTATAGCGACCTTGCAATACCTGAAGGGGGCCTACAGGAAAGCTGGGGAGGGACTTTTTACAAGGGCCTGTAGTGACAGGATGAGGGGGGATGGCTTTAGATTGGAAGGGGGAAGATTTAGACTAGACATTAGGAAGAAATTCTTCACAATGAGGGTGGTGAGGCACTGGAACAGGTTGCCCAGGGAAGTTGTGGATGCCCCATCCCTGGAAGTGTTCAAGGCCAGGTTGGGTGGGGCCTTGAACAGCCTGGTCTAGTGGGAGGTGTCCCTGCCCATGACAGGGGGGTTGGAACTGAATGATCTTTAATGTCCCTTCCAACCCAAACCATTCCATGATATGATTCTTTGACTGAAAGTATCCATTTTTTAAATTCATATCAATTCTTTAGTACATATAGAATACTATTATGGGACTTTGTAATTAAATACAATCTTTAAAAATATTAAAATAGTTTCAAGTTTTATCTTAAAAGTAACTTGGTTGCATTTTGTACCATCTCCAGTAAAGCTCTCCAAATATTCCTTTGATACTCAATTCTGTTTTGTGTACTTAGAAGCAACAAAATGTGATGTGCAAAATTGTAAGTGTATTTGAGATTTATTTTTTTTAATTGCATCTGGTACTGAATAGGTCTTACAGGTCTAGGAAAGATTTTGTATTTTTGAGCTTTTCTTTGAATTTTTAAATTACAGGGTCAGCAGCGAAACAACAGTAATCCTGGTCTGTGCAGCCTTGCGTGCTGCAGGAAATCCTTTACTTTGTCTCTGAGCACGCAGTTGCTATTAGTAACTTCAAGCGGGTTTAGAAACATTTTTTGTTTTCTTACACGCTCATTTAATCAAAATAGATCAGTACCCAGGTGGAAAGATTTCTGCTTCTCCAATTCGGAAATATTTCTTCTGTAAAACAAGCCCACAAGCAATTAAGCAGAGGTGTGTGTATTTAAAGTAAAACTTGCAGTTCCTTTGCTCTTCTCTGTGTCCCCTACATGGGAGGATACAGTGCTGCTTCCATTTGCCTTGAAGCCATTCAGCATCACACCGTCCTTTGTGAACCATGTATTCTCCAGTAAAAAACAACCAACAACTCTAAAACTACAACCTGATCTAATAAATGCTTCCTCTAGCCTCTTGCTAAAGATGCCTTTAATGCTAATTAATTAGCTGCTTAATTAGACAATATTGGCTGGTAAAACCCAGCAGCAAGGAAAGGTTTACTCTCTTTTGTTTCTGCAAATGTGGGCTGTAGCTCAGGAGTAGGTGAACCCCTTGGTGTCCTGAGCACCTTTCCTGTGGTCCTAGTTTGGCTGCTGCTGGCAGCTGTGGAGTAGTCTGGGTGACTTTGTGAAGGAGCGGGAATGCAGAGATGGGATGGCTTGGCTGGGTTTCAGCGGTGCATTTGTCATTTCAGATGCTTGTCAGCCTGCAGCCTAGCTTGGAAAATGGACATTGTTTAAATGTTACTCAGAAGGTGAAGTTTCTATATATTCCTTCTGCAGAGGAAGCTTAGTCATGTGCCTCTGGATGCCGTTGTCAGATGCATGAGAATGAGCTCTTGAAAAGTCATTCTCCCAGTCTAGAACTGGAGGGAAACTTTTAGCCTGGGGCTGGTTGCAAGAGAGGAGGAGGGAGCTCGGGCACAGGGCTGCACCTCCGGGCCTCTCTGCAGCTGAAGGAGCCTCCGCTGCTCCCCTTCCCAGTGATCCCTTCTAGAGATGTCCCACCAAGACTCCCATTTGTCAACTGCATTTCTTTGTGGTGGAGGAGTTCTTATCACTTCTTCATGGAGGTAACTAATGATGAAATAATTTCACTCTTGGCAGAGGTAGTTGAAGAATGATAAACCAGAGTCAAAGGAGCCTAGAAGAGGGCCTGGGCCATACTCCCTAAATTCTTGGAGCCAGCACCAGCTCTTGCCTTTCCTTCTCCCTTCCTAATCTTTCAGTCCATCTCCCTGAAAATTCTGAATGAGTCCCCTGATATTTCTCCTAATCTGGCATTTAAAATCTCAGGCAATAAAGCTTTCACCACTTCCCTTAGGGAGACAATTTTCCAGCTTACAGTTCTTTATTCAAAAGCTTCCCTCCCCGATTCTCAGCTTAAATATGCCTTTCCTTGATTTCACTCCATTAAAATCATTAACGTATCACCAGTCTTCTCCCTTCATGCTACATACCTCATTCAAATATTTACAGATCACTAATGTCTCCCTGCTTAGTTTACTGATTCCATTGCACCTATGATAGTCAGGATTTTTTTTTTTTTTTTTTGTAATGCCTCCAGGCTACCAATTCCTTCAGTCGTGGGGCTCTTTGAGTTCCTTTCCATTTATCACTCTTCTTGCACATGCAAGACAGATGCTCACTGCCCTCACCTGTGTCACTATGCTTTTCTGTACGCTGTTCAAAACTGCATTGCCTGTTTCTTGCTGCTGTGTCCTAATGCCTGTGTAACAATGTGACATCCTCTGTGTGTCTTTAAGGAGTTGTGACTCCAAAGCATGGCCTTCCTTTTAAAAACAGATTTTCCTAGAAGTAGCTGGCAGGATTGTGGAGGTTGATTTTAGTTGGTGGTAGGTCATGGTTCGAGCTACATAGGAAATCAGATCAGAGCCCCCAGCAGCCCTACTCAGGGCAGGTTTTATCTTTTCCTAAGTATGGGTTTCCTTAGCATCCTGCTTGTTCCCTCTTACACTGACACTGCCAATATTGGATGCACTGACATGGCTAGTGCTCTTGCAGAGGAAGTTTTTCCACGTTTGGTGAGAAATATCTTGCAAAGTACTGTTTTAAAAGAGAATAATGAATTCCTGAACACATAACTCTACTTCCACCTGAATCTGTCTCTTATTTTTATTTCTCCTCAATGTGATAAATTCTTCTGAGGTAGTATGCGATGTCTGTCTTTGTTTCCCACATCCATGTACGTGTTTTGGGTGGTGGGTGGGGGTAGATGCATGCACACATTTCTATAGTATCAACACTATAACTGATTCTGTGACACGAGCAGTGGCTGTGGAGGAGCAGGATCCTCCAGCGGTGCCTCTACTATACAAGGCATGTTTAACATTTGAAATTCCCAGGTGTTTGTAGTCCCTGTTCAGGATTTAGGGACTATACTGAAATGATTGCTGCTACATTTTCAAATTGCAGAGTGCTACCTACAATGTATTGTGCAGTTGTGCAGCATATATACCCCAGGGCTGCAAAGCTAAATACTCTGATTAAAAACCATCCAAATTATGTTTAATGTATACACTATAATGTTGCCCTAATTGCACACCATGCTTCCCCCACCCAGCCCACAGGTCTCTGATCTCAGGGAATGCAGAGGCAGGATCGCCAGGATCAGCGTCGGGGAAGACTTGCCTGTGTCTCTCCTGAGCTCGGCCCTCCTCATTGCCCAGCCCCTCTTTTTCGTCTTGTTTCCCGTTTTCTTTCTCCTGCCTCTTCTGCTCTTTCCCCTCACTGAACCGGTTCCAACTGCTGTGCTTGGTTTGCATGCTTCTGCTTCACCGCTGGGAAGCCAAATAAAGCAGTGTGTTGTCAGCCCACAGACAGGTCTCATGGCTGATTTACCGACCAGTGGCTGCCTCTGCTTGTCTCTGCGGTGAGTGACCCACGGCTCCAGACAGCGTGGGCAACTGGCAGTGGCTCTTCGCTGTCGGCTTCTCGCACCTCTGTTCCACAGCGCGGCTTACCCTGCCACCAGGGGTCCAGAGGCGTGTCCCATTTATTTGGTTTGATCAGCACTAATCATTTATTTTGTTTCTTGCTGTAATAATTTGAGTAAAACTTGATTTCACAGAGTATTTGAGAGTTTGGGGTTTTATGATGATTTTGCTAAAAGCTCCTTGAGTAAAACAGGTCTGCTCTGCTGATGCCTGCACCTGGCTGTGCTTTCCCACTCTTTTTAATGCTCTGCCCGTGTTTTTCTGTATGCTGAAGAGATCCCTGGATGTTTTCAAGCAATGTAAGTAATTCTTTGTGTTTGTCTGGACATCTGGCAGCACCAAAACCTGCAGGTAACTGCTTGGGAAGAAAATAGCAGAGAAACCTCTAAACCTCTAAGCCAAGGTCAGACATGGGCTCGTCCTCCTGGCCTGGCTCATTCCAGTGCACAGGGTTTGGGACCAAGTGCTCCAGGGCGCAGATGGGAGAGAGGATCCACAGGGCATCCTTTTGGGTATCTGATGCTGTGAAAAGCAAGACTCAATCTATGCCGATTTGATTATTCACTTATAATTTGTTAATAACTTAAACAATCTCTTCCTTCAGATCTCTTGGGCTTTCAGGACTGGCTACAGCTCAGAGGTCGTGCTTGCGTTATACATCAGAAGCTGTGCATTGGGAGCTTATCTGCAGTATGTTGGATTGGCTCACATTGCCCTCTTCATACACGTAGGGAGTAATTCGCACCTTGACTACTGTGTTCAGTTTTAGGTCCCTCAGTACAAGAAAGACATTGAGGTGCTGGAGCGTGTCCAGAGAAGGGCAATGAAGCTGGTGAAGGGGCTGGAGAACAAGGCTCATGAGGAGCGGCAGAGGGAACTGGGGTTTAGTCTGGAGAAGAGGAGGCTGAGGGGAGACCTTATTGCTGTCTACAACTACCTGAAAGGAGGTTGTAGAGAGGTGGGTGTTGGTCTCTTCTCCCAAGTAACAAGTGATAGGACAAAAGGAAACGACCTCAAGTTGTGCCAGGGGAGGTCTAGACTGCGCATTAGGAAATATTACTTTTGCTAGAAGGGTTGTCAACAACTGGAACAGGCTGCCCAGGGAAGTTGTTGAGTCACCACCCCTGGAGGTACTTAAAAGATGTGTAGATGTGGTGATTAGGGACATGGTTTGGTGGTGGATTTGGCAGTGTCAAGTTAATGGTTGGACTCTAGATTAGAAAACACCTTGAAAGTAAATGATTCCATGATTCTAATTGGAGCATCTCAAAGATGATGCTTTGACCACCTTACATTGTTCCTTCATTGCCACGTGTCACAGCCCACTGGGGTACAGGCAGCCAGCATCTGTGACTCAAGGAGTAGCACTCTGCCCTGGCCAGCTTTGTCTGCTGCTCTGTCCCTTCATAGATCTCCATAATGAGGCTCTGTCCTTGCAGCAGCTGACTGTTAATAGCTGTGTGTTTTTGAAATAGCTCTGGGGATTGAATCATGAACTACAGTTCGGCTTAGCTCTCTTGGTGAGCTTACTGGTGTGGTGTTCCGTGGTATGGCTGCTTGCCTTCAGCAAGATGAGCCCGAGATATTTTTTATTTTTTTTTTTAGTGCTAGTTTTTCTGTTGCCCAAGTTGGCTTCCTTCAGACAGCTGCTTCAGGGTGCAATGTGTTGAAATGTGCCTGAATTCATCTGGATGAGGGGGAGATGTGACTGTGCTTGATTGAATAACTTCCCTTGATATGAATTTCCTTAAACTGGAGGACAGGCCCTAGCAGGACTGATTCTGCATAGCACCTTACATAGGCAAACGCTGCTTGGAGGCTGCTTCAAAAGTGCTGCTGCTTTTGTATGTTTTTTTCAAGGGAGTGTATGATGTGAGGTCATTTGATGTCAGCTACAACAGTTGACTTGAGCAACAGAGTATTTTTAGGAATATATGTATACATACATTTTTTTTTTGGCTTGTATCAGAAATGGCATGACCAGCAGGTCCAGGGAGATTATTCTCCCTTTGTACTTGGCACTGGTGAGACCGCACCTCAAAAACTGTGTTTGGTTCTGGGCCCCTCACCACAAGAAGGATGTTGAGGCTCTGGAGCGTGTCCAGAGAAGAGCAACGAAGCTGGTGAAGGGGCTGGAGAACAAGTCTTATGAGGAGCGGCTGAGGGAACTGGGGTTGTTTAGCCTGGAGAAGAGGAGGCTTTGGGGGAGATCTTATTGCTCTCTACAACTACCTGAAAGGAGGTTGTAGAGAGGAGGGAGCTGGCCTCTTCTCCCAAGTGACAGGAGACAGGACAAGGGGGAATGGCCTCAAGCTGTGCCAGGGGAGGTTTAGACTGGATATCAGAAAAATTTTTTTCACGGAAAGGATCATTGGGCACTGAAACAGGCTGCCCAGGGAGGTGGTTGAGTCACCATCCCTGGAGGCATTTAAAAGATGGGGTAGACGAGGTGCTCAGGGACATGGTTTAGTGGCAGATAGGAATGATAGGACTTGGTGATCTAAGAGGTCTTTTCCAACACGATGATTCTATGACTCTATTGCCATGAGGTTTTCATTTTGAGTGAAGAGCAGCTTGTCTTGTGAGGTCAGTTTTGCAAAAGCTGTAGGACATCCGAGACCTGGTGTGCTCTCTCCTGCTCTGCTGACAAGCTGTGCCTGCCTCTTCACTTGTAGGCTGTGCTTTCTTCCAAAGCCTCTTGCATGAGCTGCATTTGCATCTCATTGCTTGCCTGCCCCGTTCGGTGGCTCTCCTAAGCCAGGCGTCTCTATGAGCAGGGCTGCAGGGATAAGGATGAGTTGGAACAGGCTGTGCACTGCAACACAAACCTAATGATGCAGAAACAGCAGGAGAAGGTACATAGAAGGGGGGATGATGGGGCAAGGGGAGAAAGAAGTGTCTCTTCTCACAGCTCTCCTGCCCCATGGCTCTTCTCCCAACTCTGGGTTTTGGGGTGAGATGGGAGGGCTGGTGAAGTTCCCCAGTTGGGGTGGAATACTGTCAGTGATGCAACAGGACTCTCCTCTACCTTTCTTCTCTTTCCCATTTTTGGCAGGTGTTCCTGAAGCTGGCTCAGACAAAATCGGCTCTGGAGGACTCTGGTGAGTGTGGAAATGAAGTGTTTGGAGGGTGAAGGGAGTGTTTCCCGGGGCAGGGAGTTGTGAAGCCGTGGCATGGCTCTCAGACAGGCTATTGGGTCATGCATGACTCCTCAGAAACATGTACTCTGGATACCAGAGGTGGGCACTTGCCCTGGTGAAGCCTGCAGGGTTTCACCAAGGCTGCTCCCACCATTTACCCATGGCAGGACTTATCTGCCTTGCTGTATGGTTCTGCATCCCCTTGCAGCACCCACCCACCACTGAGCTCACATATTACTGCTGCTTCTCCTTGATGTCCATTTCAGACTTCACACATTATCTTCTCGTGGAGGGTTTTTTTTTTAACTAATGTTAATGAGATGGCAATGTGATTTCCCTCACAGACAGGAGTTACCAGCAGAGCGTTACCACACTGGAGAAAATTCAGGAAGAATGGCAGAAAGAACACATCAAAGCTTGTGCGGTAAATGCCCCAGAATGCCTTCATGTGGCACTATGGTCCTCTGGATATCCATCTCTCTCTGTAGGGATGCAGATTTGTCATCTCTGTATTCTCCTGTCAGTGAAGCAGCAGGATGTGTTACAGCTAACCCTGTGTGTTTCTCATGCTTGGCTTCAAGATCTCACTACTTTGAAAGATCTCACTACTTTGAAGTTTCCACTATTTAATTTTTTTTTCTTCCATCACCTTTTAAAACTGAGAGAGTCAATGCACTAAGTAGTTACATTTTTGCCGTTATCTGTTATATGGGGAGTCCGTATCACAACGGATTTTCCATAGGGGTCACTATCCTGCAGGGCACTAAAAAAAACACTTTAAGGTTGTGATGGCTCACAGATAAGCCAGTGTGGGTGGATCAGTGGCCCCTTAACAAAGAGAAACTCACAGCCCTGCACACATTAGTGGTAGAACAGTTAGCTGCAGACCATATTGAAGAGTCACACAGTCCTTGGAACACACCGTTTTTTGTGATCAAAAAGAAATCAGGAAAATGGCGATTATTACATGACCTGCGAAAAATCAATGAAGTGCTTGCAACCATGGGGGCACTACAGCCGGGACTACCTTCCCCAACGATGATTCCAATGCAATGGGACATATTGGTCATGGACTTAAAAGATTGTTTCTTTACAATTCCTTTAGATGAAAATGATGTCGAAAAATTTGCTTTTACAGTTCCTTCGACTAACCATACAGAACCCACAAAAAGATATCATTGGAAGATTTTACCCCAAGGGCTGAAAAACTCACCTACCATCTGTCAATGGTTTGTAGCCCAGGCACTGAGTGTTGTGCGGCAGAAATATCCTGAATGCTATTGCTATCATTATATGGATGACATCTTATTGGCTGCTGCAATGTCAGAACAATTAGGAGAAATGGAAAGGGACACTAGACAAATGTTGGAATGTTATGGCCTGGTCATTGCCCCTGAAAAGGTACAACGTGTTCAACCGTGGTTGTATTTGGGCATGAAAGTGCTGGCCAAAACAGTCCAACCTCAGGCAATTGAGATAGTAACTGAAATCAAGACTTTAAATGATGTCAAAAAATAGTTGGAATTATAAATTGGCTGAGACCCTATTTGGGCCTTACGTCATCACAAATACAACCCCTAGTTGATCTGTTAAAAGGGGACACAGATATTGCGGCACCCAGGATTCTAAATAAGGAAGCCAGAAATGTTCTGACACTTGTAGAGCAAAGCCATTCAGGAAAAGCATGTCTGGCGCATTGACCTGACTGTAATTGTGCAGGCATTGGTCTTTGTGGAAGGCACAATGCCCTATGCTGCGCTTGTGCAGTGGGATCAGGGGTGGGAAGACCCCCTCCATATATTGGAGTGGATCTTCTTACCATTTCGAACAAAAAAGGCTGCTCCAGGATTATATGAGCTGTTAGCTCAACTCATTATAAAAATTCGAACACCATGTGTGGAACTATTGGCACGAGATCCGGAATGTATTGTTATTCCTCTACAAGTTCAATATTTTGAATAGTGTCTTGCCAATAGTTCTGCACTTCAAGGTGCGCTACTGAATTTTACAGGCCAGATATTGTACCATTTTCCTTCCCATCCACTTTGTAAACTGGGAACTCAAATCTCTATTGCACAGAAATTGTTAAGCCAAACAGCACCTGTTGATGGACCCACAGTTTTCACAGATGGGTCTGGGAAAACAGGAAAAGCTGCTGTTACATGGTTTGATGGACAAAATTGAACCATCTCATGAAGTAGCATTAACTTCCCTGTACTTCTCATGGAGCTGCCGCTCTGAGCAGCATCTGTTTAGATGCAAAAATCACTGATTTTTCAACATCCCTCTTTTCATTCACTGGAATGTAGCACTAGTCTCTGCCACTTATCACCAGCTGCTGAAAATAATCTCCTCTTTCTGTAACTTTCAGTTTCTTGATCAGGTGTTTTCCCAGAGAGGGGAAAGACTTAGGCAGCTGAATGTTACTATGACAAGTAGGTTAAGGCTATAAAAGGTCTGTATTTTACTGTTATTAACTTTTCCTAGCTCCTGTTGTTTATGAAAACTACTATAATACACAGAGAAATGCAACTCCTGTGAGAAGTCTGGTTCCTGTACCTATATCAAGGTAAGGGACATTACATGTACAATTGCAATTGCCATTGTAAATGATACTCTGCCCCCCAAAAAGCATATTTTGTTGTTTTGAGTGTATTGGAAGCTTGACTTGGGAGTACTAGAGGAAAATACTTCCCATGATAAGTGGTCCATCACTATCCACAGCAGGAGTTATACCTATTACAAGCTCTTCAAGGACCCCTGCAAGCACAGTTAGAGGTTTTTCCTCCTTCTTGTCTTTTGGGGTCAATTCTCCCTTCTTATGGATGGGAATCTTATTCTGAAAGTGTTTATGGGGAAAGCGTGCTCATTTTTTCTTATGCCAAGCCTCTTACAGAAGTCCTTTGCATTGAGGTGAGGGGTTGTGGTGCTTGGACAGCCGTCTTATTCTCTCTGGGAACAATCTGAGCTCCCTTTTAGAGCTGCCTTTGATACCAAAATGAAACCTTATGGGCTTCCCTGCGTGGTTCTTCATGTGGTCTGCCTATCTGAGGAGAGCTGGATCAGTTAAAAGCATGTGTGGATAGAGGGAGGAACAGCAGAGCTGCATTCACTCCTCTGGGAGCAAAGCTCGGACAGGGTGAAGGTGACAGGGGGGATGAGGATTCAGGGCCAAAGACTCTTACTGAAGATGAGTGTGCAACTTTGGCTGTCATGTCAGGAGAGGAATTGTGGCCAATTATGGCTTCCTGATGTTTCTCTCTGGGCAGAGGCATGTAAAAAGGCATGCCCTGAGGCTCACCTGTGACTGTTTCCACAACTTAGTGCTTTTCGGTTACTTTTTCACCCACTGTGTCAGCTTCGATTTACAGTGTTTGCCAAGCAGACTATTGGTGGTGAGCCCACCATGACATGCCTTGGTACCAGGTTTCCATAAAGCCCAGGCTGGCTAAACCTTTTGCCTTCCAACCAGCTCTGGGAGGGAAGTTGGGGAGTGCAGAGCCAGGGCAACGGGAGTCCTATAGCCATGTACATCTTCAGCTCTGTGTTTCCTTCTGTGCAGGAGGGAACCTCTACCTATCCTCACCAGCATGCCAGTTGAGTTACTTGCTTTATGGAGTTTCTGGCCCCACAGAGGAACTCTCTGCTCTCGCTCTTCCCTGTGAGATCAAGAGCTTTAGTTCTCTAAAGGGACTGCTTTAGGTGAAGCTCCTGCTGTAAGTACAATTCCCACTGAAAGATGCCAGGAAATTTGGCATTGCCTTTGGAAGCAAGGTATCACCCAGGAGAAGTTCTGATCAAAACCCTGTACGTAGGCATTTCTGAAACTTAAGGATGTCTAAGCTTGGGATCCCACCTGTCACTGCAGTTTGGGCCCTTTAGTGATGGGATACTGCAGCAGGACTCAGTAAAACGAGGTCCTGCTTTGGCTCTTGAGCAAATCAAGTAATCTCTTTGAGCTTTGTTCATGCTTGCCTCCATCCCTTTAGCATGGGCATCCAGTGCATGGTGTTTCTGTCCTGTGTAAAGTCTTGTAATGAGCACTTTTCATTAACAGACCTGACTTTTTTTGTGCCCTCTGTTTCAGATGAGCCTGATTATGCCACAGTTGACAGCTACAGCTTGATACATCACTAATAGCCATAGTAAGTACTCACATTTGATGAAGGATTTAATATGAGATGCAGCTACACAGAGGAGGGACAGTGGAGAAAGAAAGGCCACCAGTTAAGGGATGACATTTTGAGATGACTGGAAGTGATGATCATGTCAGCCCTCCCGTCACTTGTCTGAGCTGTAGCTGTGGTTTAGACACTGTTGATCTTGTTCTGTAGGTTCTCCAGGCAGAAGACACTGTTGGTCTGGCCAGCATGGCAGAGGCACTGTTTCCAGTTATTACCAGCCACACAGAGTTCAAGTGCTGTATTTGAGGACTCTAATTATGTGTACGTTCAGAAAGTGCCTACTAAGAATCTGTGCCTTTGATCAGCAGACTTCTTGGACAGATATTCCATCTTCACACTCAGGGGAAGAAAAAGAATATAAGCAATGGATCTGGACGCAGAGGGAGCGGGCGGGGCGCTGGCGGGTGGCAGCCGCTCTGCCCGGCGCTCAGCTGCTCTGGCGGCGGTGGGAGGAAGTGACGCCGCGCAGCGGAGTCCCCTGACCTCCGATGACGTTTTTTCTGGCGGTTGGGACACGTAATGGCGGTGGCGCCGCCGAGGCTGAGACCTGGCTTCTTTTGGTCGCTCATGTCCCAGCTGTTGCCCCCCATGGGAGAGGCTAGGAGAAGCCCTGCGTCGTCCAGGTGAGTTGGGCTAGTGCGGCTGGGGTTCACACGCTGTGCGCTCTGGCTGGCCTCGCCGGGCCGCAGGATGGAACCGTTGTTGTTAGCTCCTCTGCGGCGGGTACTGGTCTCACCCCTGCTTTCCCTGAGGCTGGTGGTGTCCCGGAACGGGCGGTGGCGGCCCCGCGGCGCCTTGATGGCCCGGTCCCACTGGGACCGGGAGTTCAGCCCTGCCTGCGCCGGCCGAGGGTCTTCAGGAAAAGGTAGGTACCCGGTGGGCGGTTCTCGGCTCTGGGCACTTCCTCAGTAAGGTAACCGCCGGCCCGGCTGGGAGCCTGGGAGGCGGAAATCCAGCCCGTCCGCCGCTTTTGGATCACAGCCTGGTCCGCAGTCGGTGGACGAAAGCCTCGCCACAGCTCCTGGAAGCGACTTCGAGGCACTTTGTGTTTCCTAGTTTCCTAGGAGTTCTGTGATGTATTGGGCGACTGCGTTAGCTGTTTAGAGAAAAACCCTTTGAGAACCAAGGCGGGTAATTGCTTTCTATGTTGCTTTTTTTTTTTTTTTTTTTTTTTGCATCTTTGGTTGATGTGGGAATATATAATGTTGCCTGTTGCTTACCTAGCCTTAGTTCCCCTTGAGCTCCTAACACCTAATGGGCTGCAAATGTGGCTTTTGGCAACAGCTATTGGAGGGGAATATAAAACTTAACTGTGCTGCTTGTTCTTTTTAAAAATGAAAAAGGCAGTCTGAGTAGACTTGTAATATTTTAATTATTTCCTCAGTTTCAGTATTGTAACTTTTTTTGCGTTGATGTTATTTGACATCTAATTAAGGCCATGTTTTGAAAGAGTTGGTGGGGTTTTTAGGCTTATCTTGTGTAGCTGGCAAGGAGAGTGAGCTTCCACCTCTGTTAAGTAGCATCTAATTATACTTATGTTTTAGTTTGTTGATAGTGGAATAAGGCTACTTGCATTAGTGTCCATAGGTACCTTTGTGAAACCATAACTGCAATAACTTAAACAATGTCTTGCTTATGACTAGTTACACACTTTAAACCAGCACAAAATACCTGAAAGCATTTTCATAGAGATGCTATGGCTTAAGTCAATTCTGTTTGGTCTTGGTTTGGTTTTTTTTCTATTGGCAAGTAATTCTAGGTTTTATAAATGAATGAGTAGTAAATCTTTGAACCCTTGAGCATTTCTTTAAAAATGTAAAGTTTCTCCTAATCACCCTCCCCCCCACTTTATTTTGTTTTAAGTCTTCTCTGGTGTTTGTCAAGCATAAGACCAAATAATAGTTTCACTTATAGGCAAGCACTAGCCCATTATCAGTTTTCAAGATGAAATTTTAAGTACAAAGAGTAATAGGTCTCCCCTTAGAACAGCAAACAAATGTTAAATTGAAAATGTTTCTCTTAAAGTATCTTACCTTTCTTAAGTCTGAGACTTGGTGTTTGACCTTGAAGTGGAAACTGGATATGGTACTCTTTTGAGTTCTTCATCTTGTAGTTCTCCTGCCTCAGTTAACACCTTTAATTGCTGTTTCTGTGATACAAGAGCTGAAAGTCAGGCAGTCACAACAGTCCAGCTTCCTCTGTTGCTCTGGAGGAGAGAAACACTGCCTTTGCGAGTAGGTTTGTAACAAACTTTCAGGCGAACACCAAGTTGCTTGTTGTGCTTGCTAATGCCACACTCCCACCCCCCCCCTACATATGATACAAAAGCAATGAGATGAAGTACAGAGAACTTGGCTGACCAACAGTAATCACTTTTAAGCATTGTTTTCTGAGTATTTCTCACATCTAGTGATCTAGAAGAGTCTGCTGCTGGTGAAAGAAGCTCCAAAGCTGGTGGTTATGTGGCAACTAAAAGCTGATAAAATACTTTCTGTGGTTCTGGTATACCAGTTACACTGATGTTTTGCCTAGGGAATTAGGAAGGGGGATGGTGGGGGTCATAGAAGGTAGTATGTGAGTTTGGGCAGCTGGTGTTTATGCTCAAGTATGAGGAGAACAGTTCCAACTAATTTTTAAACACTTGAATTTTTAATTATAATGTGTACATTATTTCTGTTTGCTTTTCAGCCGAACTGTTAGTTGGCATCATGTGGAGGCATGGTAAGAAATTCCTGAGAAATCGGGAAGAGGAAAGGACTGTCGTCTTACACATTCAAATATATGATATGTATTGCACTACAGCCTGGCTATCTAGGCTTGCGCTCAATAAGTGCACAAGAGCTGCCTGCTTGGTAGAAATTGAAGAGCACAAACAAGTTGGGAAATGAGTGGATAAATTAAACTGGATACTGTGGAAGGAGGGGAAAAGGGAAGAAACGTGAAGCCAACCATAAGGCAGTCGAGAAGGGTTGAGATATGGAGTGGTCGCAACCCACACAAGCCAAGCACTGCTCTAACTGATAAAAGAGAGGTAGGAAGAATTTTTGTATGTTTGACAAATGGGCAGAGCACACTGTCAGCTGACAGTGTGGAGGAGGTGGGGATTAATGAGGTAAGATAAGATTGGATGAACAAAGAGTAAATATAGAGAATCATGAGGGACTTTGAACACTAAGCATTAAGGAGATAAGTTGGTGCAACTTGATTGGAGCAGTAAGAAATAATTGCCTTGGTTGTCCTGACACCCCCCCCCCCCATCTACTTGCTGCGCATTTACTGTGTTACCTTGACGTTCGCTTTCTTTGCTATCTCTTGTATATTATTACATCAACTCCCTGCCCCACCAAGGACATGACCCACCTGCATATCAACACTTCACTCAAACATCTGTTAATGAGATGGAGTCTTAATGTACCACACAGTGAAAGTGGCTAGAGACCAAGCATTCACAACTGTCTGGTTACCCTCTGACCGAAATGTCACCACTAGATATGTTAAAGCTTTGGAAACTTTTCAAATTAATAAATAGCTTTAAGCAATCTGTCTTTAATTTTCTATAACATTTCAAAGTTAGTGTATTGATGGTACTTTTTGACAGAATTTGATATATGGTCAATCTTGACTTCTGTGTCTTTTTATCTGCAGTTGACTAAATGACTTGCAAAGCTGTAAACACTGACAGAAACTGAGCAACAGATTTAATAATGCGTTTACTAGATGA
Source organism: Cuculus canorus (assembly GCF_017976375.1). Lineage (NCBI taxonomy): Eukaryota > Metazoa > Chordata > Aves > Cuculiformes > Cuculidae > Cuculus > Cuculus canorus. The sequence continues at coordinate 16,750,530 of NC_071440.1, forward strand.
GAGTGAAAGATTTAATTACTGTAGTTGCAAGCATCTAACTTGCACCTCAGAACGAATGCTCTGGAAAAGAAATACCAGAACTTGAAAAATCTTTGTTGGCTTGAACATTATCAGTAGCAGTGGGGAACCAAAAATGAAGCAGCAATGGTAGGATAGGATAGGCTGGGAAAGAGCTCTGGGATACAGTTGTGTGGTACGATGCACGTTGCTGTGCAGTTACAGCTCCTAGATAACCTGAGGCTTACGTGGCAAGGAAACTACTTGTCTCATTTATCCAGTATGTGAATTGAAGCTCAACAGAGAACTGATGTTTGTGCCTTTTAACACTGTAACTCTGGAGCAGCTGAACCATTATGACAGCAGAATCTGTGGCAGCAAGTTTTATTGCAGGGAACTTGGTATGATTTTTTGTGGTGATTTGTGTTGTCTTTGTCACATCCTTGTTCTGGGTTTTTAATGTGTGATGCAGTTCCAAGTCTGTGATTGAGGTCTAGAATGTAACTCTGCAAATGTGCACTTCTGAGCAAAGAGAAAGAGACTGTAAATGAAAAATTGCATATAGTGTAAATATTAACCTCTGCAGTTGCTTTATCATAACATCTGAGCTAGACTGGAGTGACTGATACCTTGTCACTTTTTCAAGGTTACTGCTGAGGGTTAGAATGTAAATTTGTGGTTGTCTGTTCCCACTTGTTAGTGTTCCCTCTTCACACATATGATGTAGTTCAGGCACATATCAATTACTCATTCAGGACTGAAAATGAGATGCAATTCAGTCACTGAGATGCTGCCATTAAGCCGTGTCAGATGCATTACTGAAAGTACAGGGAGGTCAAGTAACGTGCCTGTGGTCGTGTGGTGAATCAGCTTTAGATTCTGAATGATCCAGCCTAATATCTCTTTTTATTTAAGAAGTTATTTAGGATTTTATATTGGTCTGACCGCATTGTTTTGTCTCTTGAATGCTCAAAAATTGCTTTAAATAGCAGAATAGTGTACAGGCTTCAGCCTTGCGATATTTGGTTTCCAAGAAGACAGCTTAAAAGATGTTAGGACTTGATCTGACAGCTTTTTAATCGTAAGCAGAACAGGTGATCACTTAATTAAATGCAAATATTTAGGACTCTCAAGCTAGTGGTTTTGTTTCAATATTCATGGATTTGACTTTATAGTGGGACTTCTTCAGTGTTCTCCACAGTGTTCTTCTGCTTTGGTGCTTCAAAATTTCCTGGAAATGAGCAGGAAGAGCCAGGCCATGATTGGATAAGTGTTCTTGCTACATTTCTGTTGTAATGTCTTGTTTCATAGTTCTTGGTCGTTAGTCTTTCTAGGCTTATTTTAGAGAAGGCAGATTTCACTTCCATTCATCCAGAATGGGTAGAGACCAAGTGACTTGCAATAGCAGAGCTGGGAATAACTAAGAGCCTGACTTCATAATACTAGTTGTCTGTGTGATGATGCAGTTATTCCAAATGAAAAACAAGTTACTGACATGGTAATATTACATTTCCATGATACCAGTGTGAGGTTGGTGCTGTACACTCCAATAGTATTGTCAAACCTTCTGAAGTAAGAAGAAGCAGCTTAACATGATAGCCAGGTAAGGTTAAGACAGTACTGTTATCTTGTACTCCGTCTTTGTCATCAGCTGGTAATCTCCTGACCCCCTCAGCTTACCTTCCCACTTCTTGCTCTCTGGGAGTGCCAATTCTTGCTAGAGAGACAGTTCTAAATAATTTGGCAAAAGAAAAAAATTAAGGGAAAAGATTGGTAAAGAGTAGGTCAGAAAGCTGTCTACTAATTCTGTGTGGAATACAATGTAAGATAAGGGGGGGTTTAGAGGCTGTCTCCTAATGAAGCAAGTTGGATGAAATACTGGTAGCCTGAGGCATCATAGTGTTTAATAAGATGTCTTTTTGAAATGAAGTTATTATGGGAAAGAATGGACTTGTAGGAAGTAGTGCCCTTGAGCTGAATTGCTGATAAACACAATTGAGTTGTCAATAGCTATGGTTCCTACAGAGCTAGTAACATCTTTCAATCAGCACTACACAGAATCTGTGAGGAGTCGGAAAAAAAGTTTGAGTTTTGTTTTTAATAAGCCTTTTTTTCTATGGTTCCAGTTACTGATATTAATAAATCATCTTAAAGGCAATTCACAGGCTTTGTATCCCAGACCGTGCTTGATCTACAGCCTTTTCAGCTCACTGTAATAAAGAAAATCCAGGAATAGTTGAATATAGCAAACTAAGCTAGAGAAACTTAGTATCTTACCACAGCTAATTATTGAGGGCTTAGGAAGATACAGACCCCACTTAGCTCAATTTCAAGTTGGTTTGATAACAGATGCTTGTTTTCCCTGTTTTGTTTTACAAGATCGAGATATTTTTTCTACTTTATACACCTGTAGTGGATTTCACTGTTTGTCTGTATGGAGCTTGTCAAGCTACAGCAATAATAAGACTGTGTTGAATGAATAGAAGGAGATTGAATTCATACTCCGAACTTTGTGCTCCTTTTTCTTTCTCTGTCTGCTTTTGCTAGGAAAGTTGTATGTATTGTTTACACTTTCTGTTACTGGCCATTAATTTTATTTTTAAGAAAGCTCTGCCAGCTGAACCTCTCTTCCTTAAATCAAGGACAATAACACAACAAATAATTTTGGGGTAAACAGTGCTTTTATTTAAGGGTAAGTAATAGAGGAGTGTTTGGGTTTTTTTTCCCTCATGTTAGTACTTGCACGGTACTGATGAAAATTACCTCTTCATTTTCTTTTGCTCTTTTTATAGCTGGTAACTTGGTATCCTCTTACATGCTGTTATTTAATTTCTGTAGTCAAATATATGTGAAGTCTTGTGCATGTTGTGAGAAAGAAATGTCTGTTTCCTGGTCTGTCTGGTATCTTCTCAAAGCAGAGGTCAAATTTCTACACCTCTACCAACTGGGAGTAAAGTAGGAAGTATCTGATAGTAAAAACCATGATAGAGGTGTTATTCATAATGCACATGTAACTGGTTTTTGACCCAGTCACTTCTCTTTTTTTGAAACATTTAAAGTAGCTTTTGTTCATTTGTCAAACCTACCTGTGTTTACTTCATACTGTTTTTTCATCAGTTGTTTGCAAAAGATTACTCTAACCCTCTCCTTCACTGTCCTTTTTCTTTACTAGATTTCATTCTCTTTCCATTGCAGACTGCCACAGTCCCTCTAGTTCTGTCCACGGGCATTTGTCTATGGCTGCTGCATCCTGCAAGATTTTAACCTTTTTGTTGCATTAGTTTCTTGTGAAAGCTCAAGTAAGGAGGGAAGAGTGTTAGGATTTGTAAAGATAGAGGCTCAAAGGTTAGCTGTCTTGAGTTAGCTGTGCTCAAAAAAGGATAGCACAGTGGCACAAGTGAGCCTTCTTGGTGAGAAGGTAGCAGGTTCTTTCCACTGAGGCTATACCTGTTGCTTACTGTCATGAGCTAATTAAGACTCTGACCTTTGTCAGGAGCACTTTGGACATGTAATGACTACAGTATCGATTGTGAGCAATCCATTGGTGCTGAAATCAACTGGCACCTCTTATTACTGGTCAAAAAACAATCAAGGGTTTGGTATCAAGAACAGCCCAACAGGAGTTGGTATCTACTGTTAATAAAATTTTCCTTATTTCAATGCAAGATGACTTTGCCTTTAGTGTAATAATACCATTTATTTTTCAGTAATATATCTACTGCAAATTCATGTTGCACTATTTAGATTTAGTACTACTAGCTTAATAATTAAAGAAACAATTAATATTAGTGGCTGGTAGAGACTTGAGATCAGGGTTTGGTTGGCTTGCCAACTCCTTTCCAGCCTTTCTGTGGAGTTTGGGCATGTCATCTGATCTGTTCTTCATTTGGCCAGACCATAAAATGGGTGTGTTACTGCCCTATGCCAGGAAAATACTGACTTAAAACAAAGACACAGTACAGTACCGGTGTTGAATTAAAATATTTTAAGCTTTAAAATACTTGTGTCAATTTTGTTTATTTCCTATGGCAAAGATGTGTTTAAAAAATGTCTGATAATAAAATACTTGCAAACTTAACGTTGCTTAACTCATCCATACCGCTTCTAGTTCAACCTGAGTTTTTAGATAGCTGTCAAAGATGAGGAGATGCTGATGGGTTACTGCACGAGCTACAGGAGTACCTGCAAGACAGCCTGGGTAGTTGTAGCATGGGTTGGGTAGGCAACACTGTTAGTGGAAAGGAAATTTACACAGAACTTGACAAAACAGCTCTCTTATGTGCTGAGGGTATTTATCCTTCTGAAGTTTTGGAGTGATGTTTCGCAAGATCAGTTTAACTGTCCAATACTGTCCCTTGCTCCAGGCCTGTTGCTGCTCTCGGTTGTGTAAGATGCTCACCTTGCTCTCCTTCTGGACTCTGACTCTGATCTCATTCAGCCAAGGAGCCCAATGATAAAGTGCACAGCTTTCCTCTGGGAAGCTGAATTACAGAAGAACTTGATGGGTGCTAACTGGCCTGGCAGCTAGGCAGTTTCACCTCTTCAGGGTGGTGGTGGTGGCCTGCTGGATGGACTTAAAGGCTCCTGGAACTACACTACAGCCTGTGTCCAACAGCACTCATTGCTGCTTCAAGATTCCAAATAACAGCAGTAGCAAGATACATTTGTGCCTGTCCATGCTGGACCAGCTTTGATTTTTTACAGGAGATGGACATAAGCCCTTCTCTAATGAATACTGCAGTACTGAGATGATTTTACTGCTTCAAAGTTATGTTGCAGTTGTCCCAATTTGCCAGTTGTAGCTACTAGTGGGTAACACAATGTGTGATTACTTTAAGGATGTTTCAGTTAAATGTTCTCAATAGAAAATCTGTGCTCTGAAAATCAGGATTAATTTGTTACTGTTATGCTCAAGCAATTAAAAATGTGACTTTTCTGTGAGCATTACTTTATCGAGCACCATAGAACAATATATCAACATTTCTTGAAGAGGTCTGTTTATGTAGAATGGCATGAACTAGCATTGGAAGCACAGAATACATTTCCTTTGAGTAACAGAAATGGATAGGTCAGGTGGGAAAACTTTTTAAACTCAGTCTTAAAAGATGGTACATCTGTATGACTGTTGAAACAAATATACACTCACTAGTTAAAACTGCATATTCTTTATTCAGTGCTGGAGAGGCACTGGGATTTGTCCTCGGTGCTTCTACCCAACAGTGATTTTGGAGAGCTTTATATATTCAGAGTTTTTCCACGAAATGACGAGCACACATTATTCCCAGAACTTCATTGCATATCCAGGGGGTTAAAATTAATCTCCTTCAGAGTCTGGCTCCATATCTGTGCAGTTAATCTTAACAATAATGACTCTGGGGTGAAAGAAGATAAGAGTGTTAACATTATCTTAGTCCTTAATCTTCTTTTAAGCATTGCAGTTAACATTCCATCTCACCATTTACAAATCACTATTTCACTGTCCTCAGTAGGGTGATCTTCTGTAAGCTAATAGGTGGGAGACACAAAAAGAAATGAAGCTTGGCTATACTAGCATTGATTTCTGCTACTAGTTCTGTTGAAAGAATAATGAAAAAAATGAGTAGGTTAAATGTTTAGGAACAATTAGTAATAAAAATAGGCCACCTGTAACTTTTAGAGTGGAGAGCGCTGCAGACTTTAAATTACTGTGCGCTTGAGAAAGTGGTTTCATTTTGAGAAAGAAATATTTTTTTTTTTTGTGGGATTTCAGTGCAACTGAGTGTTTCTGGAAGCATGTGTACAGGCTTGTGAACTACCACAAAGCTTGTAGTTACCTTTCATTTGAAAGATGCAGAATGTGTGCATTAAGCATTACAATGCAAAAACCTGTATTTAAATGTGAAGTCTTGCTTCTTCATGACGAAAAATGTTACTTTTCACGGTTGCAAAGGATGACCTGCAAACCTTTGTTTTAGCACATATACTTGTAATTTTTATTCAGTCTTGGATAATTTGTATATGCAGCCTGTTTTTAACCTTAATTTTTTTATGTAAAACTAGTTAAAACACAACATTAGTTTAATCCTTTCTTTTGTTTCACACTGAAATTCTCCTATCAGGGTCCTATTCTTTAGGATTGCTATCAGGCCTGATTTATGCGTCATCTGTTAAAGAGTCAGCTCCACTCCTAGAGATGTGCCTTACGTAGACTTGTATGCCAGTGAGTCAGCTTTAGGGCAGCATTTTCAAAGGAACGCTGTATAAATTACACAGTATCCATATGGGGGTGGTTTAGTGTTGATGGTGTTTTTTTAGATGAAAAATCTGCTCTCGAGCACTACATACACACACACGCATGGAGCCGAGTCAACTGTCTTGAATTAAATTGAGTGCTGGTCATGCTTTTGTTGTTTTAAGTGCATAGGTACATGTTACGCTTGTACCATACGTGCTTTTTTTTTTTTTTTTTCTTATCTTGGAGAGGAGATGAACAAGTACAAAAGACGGCAGTTGGGAAGTGCAGAAAGAAATAGACTTAATTTCTCTCTAGAATGAGGTCACCCACCTAGTTGACCATGGGAAGCCAGTCGATGTAATCTTTCTGTATTCCAGTAAAGCTTTCAATACTGTCTCTCACAGTATTCTTCTGAACAAAATGTCCAGCATACAGCTGGCTAAACACATTATGCAATGAGTGAGCAGTGGGCCGGGCTCAAAGGGTCATAGTGAATGGGGTTGCATCAGGCTTATCACTGGCAGAGTTCTGCAGGGATCCATCCTAGGGCTGTTGCCAGAATCAAACTCCTTAGCACTTAGTGATAAAGAACAAGCATGGCTTTAATATGGATCCAGGCACATGGGGGATACCTCTGTCAAATCATGTGCACCAATATAATGATTTTGGTTTCCTTAAATCAGGTGGCTGATGCATATTCATGAACGCTTCTCGGAAGACTATTACATATTGTAATTATTTCTGAGAAATTACTTACATTGATCACTCCCAGTGCCACATCATTGTCTCTGCACATGTCCAAAGTTAAGAGGTAGATGATCTTCCCAAGTAGGACGTTTGTGGGGAAAAAAGAAAAAAGTCTCTGGTTCACTTTGGTTGTCCTTTAGCTTTGGGTGGAGATCTGTTCTTTGTGTTCCCCAGGCTAAAAGGGTGAATAGTGCAGAAGCTGTTCTGCAATTATTAGTATGTTTTTTTAAAAATAAATTTCTTTTGGCTAGGTTAATATTCTTCCAATATGTTTGAGCTACCAAATTTTTCCTTGCATGATCAGAAAGTACTTTTCAAAGCTCTTAGAAAAGATATTTTTCTATTCAAAGTGCATGACCGGAACAAAGCTGGTAACGACACTAGCAGGTACAATACATATCTAGCTGTGTATAACTCTTGGACAATCATTTAATCTTCAAATTTGTTTTACTTATCTGTATAATAGGACAATTATTTGATAATGTAGATTTGTGGATGAACTATGAAGAAATGCTGTTTTATTACAGTATTGGAATGTGTTTGTCTCAACGTGTATTTTACAATATGCATTTTATTCTTTTTTTGTGGGGGGGGTATAAAATGTTGGGTTTGTTTTTTGTTTTGAGGGTTTTTTTTTTTATATATTTAGCAGACCTGGAGTTGTCATCTCTCTTTCTTTTGTCTGATATTAACTAAGTTTTCATTCTATAGCTGGTGTTTCTCTCCCATAAATATTTTCATAATTCTCTTGCACCATCCAGTATTTCATTCCTTAGCCAGAAGGAAGAATAAAATCTCTTAATACTCTTTAAACTCAAGTTTTGAAGTGGATTAGGGCAGACAGGACAACATTGAGCTTTTTATGACACCTTTTAGAAGCGGGGAGCTAGCTTTATTCCGTGCTGCAGATGGAGAGGAGGGGGAAGCAGAATACGGTTACATACATACAATTACAGACAGCTTGGGATGGCCCAGGAAGCTAAAAGGATTGTCAGGGTGCATAAAAACGTCTCTAAACCATCCATGTTTTCTCAGACTGCTCAAGTACTAATTGCCCTTGCCTGCAGAACTGTATTATTTTTTAAAAAACAGTAAACTAAATCTTAACACAATGGTGGTTTTTTTTTTTTCCCTTGCCTACACTTTTTAAGTGCCATAAATTTATTATTTACTACTAAACCCACAAATGCTTTGTTCCATGCACTGTGGTAATTGAAAGATCCTTATTCTATGTTGAATTTGAAGTAAAAATTTAGGTGGAAGGCCAAGTGTGAATAACAAAGATAAAATTTTAAGTATTGATCTCTAAACAGAATTTCCCTGAAGGTGCTTCAGGTACTTTTTGGTTCATAACATGCAAGTCATCAATTGGATAAATAACTTTTTTTTTTTTTTTTTTGTGGGTGCACTGCAGCAGTCATTTATTAAATTATAACTTGGAAGTAAAATGTAGAATAGTGGTATGGGTGTATACTGTTTCTTGCTTGCAGCCCATACTACTTGATGTTGTTTTCCTGGCAGATTTTAGAGAAACTAGGTCAAGCCTGTAGGTTCTCATAAAACCAGTACTTGTATGGGAGACACTTGAGAAGCATTTGAATGGTGTATTTGTTATTCCAAAGAGGTTTGGAACAACACAGTGGCTCTCTGCTGAGAACAAATCTGTTATGCATAGCTAATGTTTCTTAAGACTCTGCCTGTAGATTTTGTAAACCCCATGGCCCTGACAATTTAGTAACACTTCATAGTACTTCCTGTAAGTAAGTATTTTGTATGTGAGATCCACTGGCAGAGCAGTTCCACTGGAAAAGGAAGATTTTTGTAGTCTTGCTCTGTAAGGTTCAGCAGCTGCTTGGTTTTTGCTCAAAGTGTTTGGATTTCTCCTACATCATGTTGGTACTGTAAGTTGGCAAATTACCATAAAGGCATTGTGATTTTTATAAGGTTATGGTCCTGTTCAACTGAAAGTAGATTTTTTTCATAGATACAGAAATTTGTGTTCTGGTCTGTCCATGTAGGTGACTACCAAGTCTAGGAATTTTTAGATTGGCATTGTTCATAAGGGCTAAAATTCTCCTTTAAAATACGTTTAAAGTTCTAGGTGAAGAAGTTTAGCTTATATTGCTTATATTGATTTAAATTTTATAAAGTAAGAGTTTAGAAATAATAAAAATATTTTCTGATCTGTCTTGATTATTCTAGTGAGGTGAACCACGTTTAATGTGATTCCAATACAATTTTTTGATGGATGTGTGAAAGTAAGAAGAGTTTGGTGTAACAGGATGAGTAAAGTAAGGAAACCAATGCGATACTGAGCCATGCTGTCTGTAATTGAAAGCAATGAGTTGTTTAGGTAATATTGTGAAGAACAGGATTGAGTGACTTATTTGGGTAAATTATTCTTACTGTTCTGTTCTTGTGCAGCCTGCTGTATTGTTGAAGTCCATATCTAGTTCACCCAGTCTTCCAGACCCTGTGCTCTATGCTTTGAGACTGGAAAGACCTTGATGTTCTGAAATGAAGATGGAGGCAGTGGGAAAAGCAGAACATCTTGTTGATTTAGAAGTTCCACCAAATACTTCTGAAAAGCAGGATGCTACTCCTGATGAAGACGGACCTATAGAACTGGAGAGACAAACTCAGAAGGACAATGTGTCCACTGCAGCAGACTCTGTGGTGCTCTCTTCAATGCCTTGCTTACTGATGGAGTTGAGGAGAGACCCCTCGGAGTCTCAGCTGGCATCTACGGAGAGCGATAAGCCAATCGGTGGCCGAGTTTATGAGAGTGACTCTTCTAATCATTGCATGCTTTCCCCTTCTTCCAGTGGCCATTTGGCTGACTCGGATACATTGTCTTCCACAGAAGAGAATGAGCCCTGTCAAGCTGAAGCTGTTGTAGAGGGAGATCCTTCTGTGATGTCTGGGGCAGCAGTTGGGAGGAAATCCAGGCGATCTAGGTCTGAAAGTGAAACTTCAACAATGGCTGCCAAGAAAAACCGACAGTCTAGTGATAAGCAGAATGGTCGAATTACCAAGGTAAAAGGTCATCGAAGCCAAAAGCACAAAGAAAGAATTCGTCTGTTAAGACAGAAACGGGAGGCAGCTGCTCGCAAGAAATACGACCTGCTGCAGGACAGCAGTACCAGTGATAGTGACCTCACATGTGACTCAAGCACGAGTTCATCAGATGATGATGAAGAGGTTTCAGGGAGCAGCAAGACAATCACTGCAGAGATACCAGGTAGAGGATGTTTTTTAAACTGAACTGTAACACTTCTGACATCGTTTCTCAGCTGTCATGCTAAATTAGATGAGTGACACTTGAGAAAAAAAAGAACTGCAGTTCTGTATAAATTTGAAGACTGCAGTATATTAATGAGACATGGGCAAACTTAAAAATCTGTTCCAAGGTTTCAGTGCACTTTTGCACATCGACAAACCATAGAAATGTTTAATTGGAGGAAGGATTGTCTTTGAATTGTGGAATTTTCAGATCTTTTCCTTTGTAAGCCTATAGAAACTCCTATTAGTGTTGTCAAATACCATTAAATGGTAATAATTTAATAAACACTTTCTTACAAAAAATGGCCAGCTTTCCCTTAAAATATTAAGATCAAAAGTCAGCAGCTGTGTTAGGAATAATGTAGTTTGCCTCTTGCCTGTATTACAGTAAGGCCCTGTTCACTATTGCACTTAGGCTGTGCTTTCAGCTCTGTGTTTCAGTGCATGACAAACCTACTTAGCCTTATTGTAAATTCTTGCAGATTGTAGTTGATCACCTATTTTAGGACATAAATATGAATTTGTTTACGCAGGTGCCCAAGCTATATCCACGCCTAAATTGTTCATGCTTCAGACAGAACTGTTACTATTTTCCTATGTCATAAGGATCTATAATTACTATATCTTCCTGACACACGCATTAAGATTGGAGGTAGCAAATTATAGGGGCCTTTTCGTGATTTTATTAACAACAGAAAGATGAATTCAAGTTCCTTGGCTGCTGAGTCTTTGTTGTTTTATTAGCCCAAGTGCCATGGACAGGATTTTGTGTGAATTATTCTTGCAGCATATTATACAACAGAAACATCTTCATATGGCAATCAAAAATAAAAATGCATAAAAAGACTTTTTGGCTTGCCAATTTTTACTGAGTTACATGCCTTTTTGCCTCTTGTGTTAGAAGATTATTTTTTTTTTTTTGGAGATAAATATCAGATAAATATAGGGAAAATAGGAGAAAAATAGGGAAAATAGGAGATAAATATAGGGAAAGAACATTTAAAGGAAAACTGCAATAATTAGTCTTATGTTGCTGAACCAATGTTTTCTAGATGAGTTATTTAAAATGTTTGCAGAAGATTTTACAAATAACTTTTATTTGACTTGATTATGGTGAATGTGTCGTTCACCATTGGAACTGACATTCTTCCCACATATTGCTAGGAAGCAGGTTGCACAAAGGAAGTTAAGGCTTATGATTAGAAAGTCTGGGAAAGGCATAGTCCTATAATTATTGTGTAGTAAACTTTTAATAGCTATCTAAAATTAGTTTTACCAATTTAGTAGTTAGATTTTAGCTTTCGTAGTTTTGTGCCTTTTTATTTACTATATTTACACTTTGGGCAATTAAAGCCTGTTGAAGAAGACTGTTTCATTGAGTTTTGGGGCAGATGTCCATCCTGTCCTCCCCTCCCCAAAAAAGAACCCAAACCACAACACACACAAATTCACCAGGTTATATTCTTTAAGTCATAAAAGTTACTTGTGACGCTGAAAGGCACCACATGGTATTTTCAGATCTGCCTAGATTTTTTACTTCCACTGCAGAGATCTGAAACCACTCCAGGGTACTTTTCTGTGTCGCTAGGCTTTTCTGTATTTGAGCTCTTGGTCTTAACTGTGAGATGCTTGCAGTGAAAAGGTCCCGTTGTAGTACACACAAGAATTTGATGCTTTAGTGATGATTGCACCAAGGCCCAATTTCACCTGTGATGCAAGATGTGGGGGTGCAAAAAACATCCTGAGGAATAGTGACTTTTATTTTTATTTCATAGCCCATATCATCTGCTTGATACTGAATTACATTTAAGACATTAAAACTTTTGAGTTGTCTTTTTGGGATTGGACACAATGCCTACCTGCCACATTGGGGTTTTCCTTTAAATAGAAACAACTTTGGTTTGTGGGAAACTGTCTCCAAGTACAAGAGAGAAATATTCTCTGTAGAGATAAGGACAAAGTAGGCCAAAAATGCATCCTGTACTACTTGTGGGTTAATGAAACACTGTGGTCTTAATAGATGCAGTGGAGCTCTGAGCCCTAGTAGAACTTCCAACTCTCCCTTGCAGTGGTAGGTTCAGATCCCATCTGCGATCCCTCTTCTTGGAGTTGGCAAAGCACTTAACTGAAATTATATTTTTTACTAGGAAGCCATTTCAGTGCAATTATCATTACACTGTGAATATCCTCAAAATTTAGGGAACGAACGTGTAGTTAGAATATAATAAAAGGTATCAAAAAGCATTACTGGGAATTCAGTCCGTGAGTGTCCTCTGCACACAGTCAAAAGCTAAGAGGTTTAATTTGAAACTTGAACATCCAGTAACTACAACGCATCTGTCAGGAGGACATAAGCAGGAAAAAACCTTCTGCCTTTACTTTTCCAAAAAGTCTGTACATGTTGATGTGGAAGAGTTTTACAAGTAGCATGTTTCCCTTAGTCTTACTGTATTTGAACACTTCAGCTGTAGTGTTGGTTACTGTCTCAACGTAGCTTATTTTTGGGACTGGTTTTCCAATGTCTGTTGTCTGAAAAATAGCTTTGCCAACAGAGATGCTCTAAAATTTTTAGTGACATTTAATGTGGCCTTCGTGTACAAAGGTTATACATAGTCTGTGTCTCAGCCTTCTATTGACATGTGTAGCATTACAGAAGATGGCTTGCTTGTGTGTGGTCTGAAAATGGAAGTCCCACATTTAAGAATACAGTAGTCTTTCATATTGTGTGACTAAACCTCTTCCATTTTAATAGTGCGGTTATTCTTTTCAAACCATCCTCATCACTGGGTTTGAAATACCTTACTAATTTAGCAAGAAGTAAGGGAAATGTTCAGTGAAATACATAATAATGCTGTGAAGTCGTGAACTGAACAGTTGTGCAATCCAGAATCAGTTCTCTCTGTTGAACTTAAATGTAATATGGATTAAAATACTGACAGGCTTATTTGTTTTTTTTTCTTCTCAAGAAAGACTGAAGAGTAAAGAGTTTTGAGATCTTACTGGTGATACTTCAGTACAAATTTCATGAGCTCAGTAGGAGCTAAGCACAATATATGTTATATTATTCTGAATGGTATAAATATAGATCTGTATTTTCACATATTTAGTCTAAACTTCATGTGTGCTACTGAGAATCTTTTCACTGACCTGAGCAGTCATAATTTTGAGCCCTTTAATTTAGGGAATGACGTGATTTTTTAATTATTGTAGATGAGGAACAGTTACTTATCTTTTAATGATTGAGCCTCTTTGTTGACGCTTAGAATTTTACCATTCTTAAACATCTGATGGTATTTATGGCATAAGAGGAGTCCTGAAATAGGTTCTGCTAGACCTGCTGCTGTTGAAAGTTTTCCTTTAAACAATTTCTAATTTGACCATGCAAATTAACTCAATGAAATAGGCATGAGTGCAACTCTGGGAATCAGTATTTATTTCTGTGTAAACACTTTCTGTTGAAGAAGGAAGACGTTTTTAAAAATTCAAATATAACATAAAAATATTGATGTCTTGCCACCATTGTGCTTTCTACAACTTGGAAAAATCTGAATTGAAATAAGGGTGAATCATGTTTTAACTATCAGGAAATCTATTAAAAAATTTGAATATACAGAAATCCAGAGGGGTCACATTGTGTGCCAGGGACTCTCAGCCAGGTTACTTCCTCTTAAGAATTATGCCTAGACCTTGGATGGAGCATCATATAAGGGATGATTTTGAAGTAACTCAGAGTGACAATTATATAAAGAACAGGGGGGGAAAAAATCTGTTAAGAGTGTTCTGCAGTGAGATATTAATTTGGAAATGTCAGGTAGCATAACAACACAGAGGAATCCACCATTGCTACTTAGAATGAAGATGCAACATATCTTCTTTAAGTGTTACACCGTCAAACTTCCAAAATTAAATAACTTTGGATATGGTCATTGTTTAGATAGTACTTAATGGATCCCATCAAGAGTCAGTATTGGGGCATTTCTTAGGTGCTGTTTTGCAGGAGATAGTGTCTTGAAAATAAGGTATGAGCCTTGGATTCTGACTCCTTTGATTGCAAATTTCTTCTCTTTTTAACTTGGTGTAACTTAAACTATAGAGCTGTAAGTTTACAGGTAGCAAGGGGACCAATTATGATACAAAAAGTAGTTACTATTGCAAACAACAGGATAATTTTTATTTAAGCTAGAGTTAAGTTTCATCTAAGGAATTGTATTTTTTTGAAAGTTAGTCAGAATGTCCCTCTGAGAGCATGTTTTCTTTTAGACATTTTTTTTTTCCGGACACCGTTCAGTCTTTGAAAATGATGACATCTTCTGTTCAGTGTGATCTGTGCTGAACAGATGTCTCTTCTTCTGTGATCACTTCTGTTTGGAGTCTCCCCCTATCTCAAATGCAAGGTCAGGCACAGAGCTGGAACCAGCTCCAAATTAGCAAGAGATTTGACTGTTGTGAAGTTCATAATAATATTAAAATTAGACCTTAGAAAATAATAGAATATGCATAAGATTTCTGGGAAAATGTATGCATATGCATGTAAGTGGGAAATATATTCTGTAACCAACACTTGTCTTATTGCACATGACTGATGGCATTCACTCTCACATGTTGCCCAGGCCTGATAAAGGATGCTTGCTTTCGAAAACTCCAAAACGAGTCTTAGAGAGTTTATGCGCTGACATTTTTGGTATCAATTACATAAATGCTAGCTTTTTTTTTAATATAATCGTAATGTGTTTTTACTTTTTTTAACACTGAAAGCCACCAGTAAAGAAAAGATTGACTAAGGCTTCTAATAAGAATTACAAGGGAAGCATTTGAAACATTGATTTGCTGCTAATGGAAATTGTAGATATACTATGAATGATCCCTTTTGAAAAATAGTATCGCAGGGTAATATATATTTCAATACATGGTCTCTTCAGTTTACAAAAGTGTTGTCAGCTTTTGCACTAGTTCATTCTTAACTTTAAAAGCCTAGCTAGATTGTCTCATGTATTGTTCTCAATAGCTTTTATTTAAATTGCAGTTAAAACTTACTCAACATCACTTAAAGGTGTCTCATGGTAAACTTCTGGAAGTCTGAAAGTTACTTGATCTTGGGATGAGATCCCTGACTAAAGACAAGTAAACAGAATCATATTGGTTGTTCAAAACTAGGAGTAAATGAACAGAAGGAATATTTTTTTTCAGGGAGGAAAAAGACATTGAAAATGCAAAAGGAACCACATTTTAGGAAAAAGGTACCATTTTACTTAATTACTTAATTTAATTTTAGTTAAAATGCAGTCAGAGGGATGTGAATTAGTTGATATTAAATAATTTATTTTTGATCAGGGGGCCTGAATGCTGAACTTCAGCCTGTCTGACAGGTAAACAGATGAGAGGGAGTACTTAAAGCAGGGTTTTTAATAGAAGGTTTTTGATCCCCGATGGGTAGCATTGCTACTGCTCAAAAATAAAAGAATACTTCTAGACTTTGTTTAGCTGTTACTGAAGGATTTATGTATACCTCATTTAAATAGCTCCTGTAAAGAATGTATTCCTTGAGTAATACTGTCATATCACGTACACAGTGAAATCACAATAAAGATTGTGCCTTATGTTTTTATTAGTAAACGTTTGTTTAGGTTGTGCAGTGAGTTCTCTCATTCTTAGCATATTTTCTATTATTCTTAAGCTAGAGAATCCCAGAAAGTTCACATTTACATATTAAATTGTCAAGTTCTGTAGCTGCTTTGTGTAATTTAGTTTAATGTGATGCTTGTCTTATTTTGAAATTACTTTAGGTAATGTTTGGTCAGACAGCATGCACATATTGTTTACTATTCCTTAAATAACTACAAAGCCTCATTTTCTTGGGGGTTTATTGCTTCCTAGAGAATTTCCCGAGTGAACTCAGAAATACAGATATTGCTGCCTTATCTTAGTGATATGTAGAGTAAGATAATGAGGATGACATTCTCTTCTTACTGCTGAAGTTCTTCCTGATAATCCCAAAGCCAGTCATTTTAACCATCTTTTTGATGGATAGAAAGAAGAACAATTTCCTTCCAACTGTGCCCTGTCTGTTTTCTGCCTTAGCTAGAGTGAATATTAAAATGCTGCACAGGCGGTGGCTGGTGTGAGGCTGATCATTACTATGCATCAGGTGGATTACCCTCGAGTGTAGCTGTGTCCATCAGACCTAACAGAGGTTGTTTTCACCTCATGTATTAGTGTAGCATTGACGTATCTCTTCATGTTTAGTGTTCGTATTCTGTATTCCCTTCGTTGGTGTTTAGTGTGTTTTCTAAAAAAGTTTTGGGCTTGGCTACTTTAAATGCTGCAGGCAACAGATCAGTCTTTATCTCTTGTGTACAATTTTGTGTATGTTTAACAGTCCATTATAAAAGGGTTCAAGTGTCCAAGTAAAATGTGTGTAATTATTCAGTTAAACAATAACATGTTTAGTTTTGTTTAATGTTTTGGACACCTTCAGTTGAATTCAAAACAAATTGCAGGGTATTGGACTAATTTTGTTTCTTTATTAAAAGAAAGACCTTTGATAGAATTGTCTGAGAATTCTAGAATAAAAATAATTTTGAAACCAAAATTTCTATTATAACCTCAGCATAAAATGTTTTGGGTTTTTTTGATGGTAATACTGTTGATTAATATTTGTTAATTCTTTCCATGTTGTCATATCCAAGTGACACAATTAGAAAAGTTTGTTTTCCTGAATTAACATGACTTAATAAACAATATTATGTTCTTAATTAATGATGTCTTATCAAATGGCCTCAATGTCTTTAAAGCTGGCTTCAGTCGTGCTGGGGGATCTGGAGGAGCGACCAGGGAATTTCCAGGATTGCTTGACAGGGGCACCTTATGGGATAGGAACTGCATAGGCAGTGTCCTGGAAGAGGCCATGAACTGCTTTGCTGAGATGCAGAGGCAGACAGAGGAGAAATTTCACATGTGGATAGAAAAGCTAACCCATCTTGACACAGATGAAGAAAGCAAGCAACAGCTGGAGCCCAGGGAACCTAAAATTCAACTAGTTTGCCCAAAAATCCCCCCTACCACACAGTCAGGGGCTTTCATACAGATGCCTGATAGCCAAGTACTTCCACAGCAGTTGTTTAATTCTTATGTGAGCTATCAAAATGTCAATGTTATGCTAGAGTTTCCAGTGACTTTTAATAACAATTTTCCACCTACTTTTCCAGAGAATGGGAATATTGCAGAGCCTAATCTGAATTAATCATAAACTTAAAATATGATCTTTGCAATCTTCATGTTACTTTGGATTATGCTAAAAACAAAGTTTGCTTTTCTCTTTGTATGTGTTTTGTTTTTCTTTTGGGTTTTATTACCATGGTATCTTTTTTTTTTTAACTTATAGAGAATATGTATGTAGTTTAAAAAAGCCCACAGTACATCCATGTGTATGTGCCAGTGCGTGCATGCACACACACCTTTAAAGGTGTGAGGGAGAACCACCCTAAGCTTTCATCAATAAACTTGGGAAAATATAACTTGGAACTCTTGTTTAGATACCCCATAAATCAGTAAAGCTGTTTGCTAGAATATGAGCATTCGAAGTATTCATCCAAATGCTCTTTTTGCATGTTAAAACGTTTATATAAGGAAATATATTTTATATTTAAAGACTTAAAGTACCCTAGAGAACTATACTAGATGTAGACCTGTAACATTTTCTTAACTATCTGTTTTCTCCCAAATTTTGCAGCTTGAATATATCAAACATTAGTTTTCTTCTGTTTTGGGCAGAAGTAATAAATAAGCTTACCCTAAAGATTTAGCTATATATAACAAATGTGCACAACTGATTTATTTTTTGTCTCCCACTTAGTAGTTCACTTTCTGTCTGGAGTTATTAATGTCACTGCCATTTTGCACATGGCGTATTTATGGAAAAAGCTGTCTTTATATTCTGTGCACAAATGCACACATGTATACATATATGTGTGTTCAGTTTAGGTGGAAGTCATCTCCTCTAACTTTGTGTCTAATTTGCTGTTCTGTGGATCTCCTTCTGAGTCAATAGGAAGAGAGAAGCACGTACAGAGGATACTTCCTGGCAGTGTCTTTCTCTTCCATTAGTTGTCTAAATCTCCCTTACAAACGATTTAGAATAAATTACTCTAGCCAAAAGTTAGGTGGGATGAATCACACCCAACTGTGTGTGCATGTATGACCCACGTATGCAAAGCGCTACTACTTCCTTCTGTATATATGATCAAACTGTGTTCTTCATGCTGGAATAAAAATAGTTGTGTCAGTCTGAAGATAAGCAGCCATTAGTGGATGGTTTGAGCCGTGGCACAGGAATTTAAATGAAGGCTTGACAGTCAGGTTAGTGAACACTGTGGTGGTGGTTTGAAGGTATGGGTTGCTGATTTGGGTCAGACAGCGTCTTCTGAACCATGTTTGAATGTCACTGAAATTATTTACTTGTGATGGGGAATGCCAAAACATTAGTTTCACTTAAATAATACAGTAACTTGCTGTTGTGTGGATTTTTTTATACTGATAGCTATCCTGAATAGGCAGGCTTGAAACTGTGATGCTTGAAGTAGAATTAATTTAAACTATATATGAGAAATCTCTATTTAATTCTTACTATGATCACTACACATAGGGATTTTTTTTTTGTCACCTCTCCATTAAGGCCTTTCTTCATGTGAAGTAACTTCTCCATAGCTACCAAAAATCTATATTTATCGTCGGTTAGAACTTGCTAAAAGTTTCTAATACAAATTAAGTCAAAAGTCTAATAATGGAAATTGAAAGTCCTCGCATAGACATAGTTTAAGTAAAGAGAACACTATAAGTCTCCTTTAGTTCTGTTGTTTTGATTTTTAAGCCACGGACATTTTTTTCTAATTATTTTAGTTTAATTCCTTTTCTTCCTATTGGAAGTAACCAATGTATCTTCTGCAGGTCTGATTTATGTTTTTTTTCCCCTACCTGAAGTCAGTGGGAGTTGTTCCATCAATTTATATGGGGGTTTGGATCAAACCTGTAATGGGTACTCAAGAAATCCTTTTTGTTACAAGTATGATACAACACTGGTGTTTTAACATTATTCTTGGCATAGTGACTTTTTTTAAGTATGTGATGCCTTTATTAAAAAAATTTAGGTTAGAGCTGTGTTATTTTCAGAGTAACTGTTTGAAAGACTATGCAGGAGGTGATTTTTGAGTACTGGAATAAATTCTTTATAGATCACCTTTATGCATAATTTTGATACAAAGATTTTGATATGAAGTTGTAAGAAGACTCCCTCATCTGAAATTGTGTGCATTTTTAACTTAACTATAGGTTAAATGAGTTATTGCATGTTTGATTGCAATTTAACAAACTTGTCCTCGTCCTGTTTAATATCATTTGGAAAAGATTGATGATAATGAAAAAAAAAACCCCATATTCCTCTGTTCATAGATTTGAGATATGTATATGCACATGCCTTTATGACAATATTTTGAAGCATGACAAATTTACAGGTCTTCCCATGCATGCAGAAGCAGCTTTTTTGCAGTGACTGGTTTCTTTTAATGTTAGAGTCGCTTAACTCAGTATGTCTGTAAGCGTGCCCTTAACTGTTTTTATAAAATAGTGTAAATGGAGCAATTGGATATTTCAAAACAAATTGTGTAAGGGGATCAGTTGAACTTATTTATCTCTCCAACTAAAACAGACTTTTACATACTGATCTTGTAAATGGATAACAGCTTTGTTAGGGATGTAGCCAGTGAAATTTCTGCGAACTTTCAATGTCTTGGTTAGGTAACCTTTAAAAAAAAAGACAAAAACAAAAAAAAACCAAAAAAAAAACCAAAAAAACCCAAAACAACAAACAATGCCAAAACTATTGAAATCATTGAGTGTATTAATAGATAAAAATTTGGATTTGGTTCCCATAAGCAAAAATTAAAAACTTTCTGATACTTGTTTCATCCATTACTGTTAATTGTTGTTTTCAATGCAAGCAGCTGTGAATGTGAAAGGAGGATTACAGCAGTTGAGGATAGAGACTTAAAAGCTGTACTCTTTCTAGGGTAGAGTTATTCCAGGGCACCCACAGGACTGAGGGAATAGTTCATATTTAGTATAATTTTAACTACCTAGTGTTAAGAACACCTGTGCAAAACCAATGGTTGTAAATGGTAAATAGTATTTGTTTGCTTGTCTCAAAACTGGAGCCAGATCTTCAGCTGTTGTAAATTGGCTCCTTTGAAATGAAGTGTGTGTTGCTTTACATGGTTGAATATCTGGTCCGTTAGTTTGTTTTCCACGTGAAACAGTAATTTTCTCCTTCTTGGAGCTGAGCAGGGAACCCTGCCTTTGTTGTTCAGGTGTCGTATAAACTGATGAAGGATTTGGCAGACTATGCAATTAAACATGAGCGTCTCCTTGCTTTGTACTTTGAATTTGAAAGATGCAGAGCACTGAAGAAACCACCCTTCAGACAGCAATACTAGTGATGAGTCTGTGTTTTAAATGTGTATGCGACAGCCTTTGACATCTCTTTGAGAAAACAGATTCCTAATACATAATTTCAGACATTTTTTTTTTCTCCTGGAAATAACTTTGCTATATTATATTGCTTCAGTTAAGTTTGTAATTATTTCCATTATAAGCTCTTAACGTCAAAGGGTTTTGACTAGAAACTTTCAGGGAGTTAAAATTTCTTCAGCTGAAACTTAAAAAACACTTAATCTTATCCATTTTGTGTTTCATGAAAGCAGTCTGGCGTTATTTAAGACTTATTTTAAGATTATCAGAAGGAAAATCTTCTACTTTCCAACACAGAGTTACATTTTTGTTTATGTTCACATCTCAACAGATTACTTCAAACCCACCAAATTTAACAAATAGAGGAGAAATCAGTAGTAGTTTTGCACAGGTGTGGAGAATCACAGATGATAATTTAGAGTTTCTCTGATAGCCCTAGGTTTTATACCTCGGGAGTGAAGAAACGTTCTAGTTTCTTTAAAGAATTTTACTTATTTTATGCATTTACTCTTACAAAACCATCAAGTCAGATCAGCTGGTGTAGAGTGGCGTAATTCCAGGGAAGATGATGCCTGCTTAAACTCATCTGACTTATTTAAGTTTCTATATTGCCATTTTTAATATCAAATGTTTTCAATGTGGCAGTTGTTTCTGCATGGGAGTAACTGAACCATCCATGTGACTGCAGAGTTGGGATTTAGTAGTGGGTGAAACACAGCTAATTTGTTAGCATTTGTTGTGCAAATGCAAAAGAAATAAGTCTTTAAATAATGGTTTAATTTAAATGTCACTAAATGTCAAACTGAAAATTTGGTAAATAAAAAAATTAAAGAATCTGGTCCTAGAATTGGACCCTATGTCAGAGTCCTTGGCTTTAGTGTGTAGTGGCTTTGCAGGCTTGGGCTTGGCTGCAGATTCTTCCCCAGGCATTTGTGCCGTTTCCTCCCTCAAGTGGGGTTTGGTAAGGAAGGTCTATAGGAAATTCCACCCCACACACGTCATGTTATCTGAGGGCTTGGGATCTTGCTTCACATGCTTCTAACAAAACATCTGAATTTTCAGATTTTATTTAAAAAAAACCTCTGAAGTGATATACAGCATAAACCATTCAAATAAAGGCAGTGAAATTTTATTCAGTTTCCAATGCAAAAAATAACGGGGGGGGGGGGGGGGGGGGGGGGGGGGGGAAATAGTAAACCTTTCAGATATGCTGCTCTTCAGTGTTATTTTTAACAGTATTGAGACAAAATTTATGCAGAAATGAACTTTTTTTTTTTTTAAGTTCATGATGTCTTTTAATGTTTTTGCAGGATTGGTAGGTTAGTCTATCTGAGCTGCTAGAATTAAGACTGGAGGACCAATCTTAACTTCAACGAAATGGGATTGTACTTGGCAGTTATTTTATGTATTGAAACTATTGAAATGTATATTGTCGCTGATTTCTCTTGTTAATGTATTTTGTCTCTTCT
Source organism: Cuculus canorus (assembly GCF_017976375.1). Lineage (NCBI taxonomy): Eukaryota > Metazoa > Chordata > Aves > Cuculiformes > Cuculidae > Cuculus > Cuculus canorus. The sequence continues at coordinate 16,772,757 of NC_071440.1, forward strand.
TGTATCTACATACTGTAAACTTTCTTTTTTTTAAGTAATATTTCAAGGGCATTAAGAAATTAAATCCTTGCCCTATTAAAACCAGTAGGAAATTTCTACTGATTTCAGTGGGGCTGGCATTTCATCTCATTGAAAATTGAACAGCTTCTGCAGTTTTCAGTCAGAGAATGCTTCAGCTGACTTTAAGGGGAGTCTTTGCCTGATGAGTGTGCATAAATCAGTCCAGTTGAATAGATATTTTTAAAAGATAAATCTGTACTGCAGTTACATTTGAAGCATTAGAGCAAATGCGCTGTGTGATTTATTTGTACTGTAGAAGCCAAAACATTCAGGCTGACTGATAGAGGTGGACAGTACCTTGCAGAACATGAAGCTAGAAATTGGCCTTTCTCCCAAATTTGATTAGTTTCATAGTGTTAGATCAGTAAAATGAAGGCACATGGAACATAGACTTATTAGAAATGTTTTCAAGTGCTCTGTTAAATCTTGCAGACTTGATCGAGCAGGGGGTTAGTCTGTACCATCAAAAGCTTTGCATCAAGGCTGTACTGGTTCTTTGATGTGAAGTTTGTACTTGCAAAAATGTGATATTTTCTGGTGGGGTGCCTATGGGGGTGTATGTTTGCCTGCCTTTTTCTAATGCAAGTTGTATTTACATAGGGAATTTTTCTTTTTTAGCTGTTATGGCTATGTAAGAGTAGGATGTGATGGTTGCAAAACCTTCCTGATACACTTTAGCAAGTAAAACTGAGGAAGAGATCTGGCTAATCTATCTGCTTTCATAATTAATGAATCTTCAGGTGGCATCAGTGAAAATAAATCCTATCATAAGATATAAATTGCACACCACTTCCTGATATTCCATGTGCCTTTGCTTAACACACAATGAAATATTATCTTTATATATAATTTGGTAAAGCAAATCTAAGATATTTTCCATCTAGTCATCAAAAAGCCTGATAGAATGAATGTTGATCAGCAAGGCTTGAATTTTTGAGATCTCTTTTGATGCGATATATTAAAAATTATCGAATTTGAGAACACGCACTCATTTGGTCATGTCGTTTTGTTTTTTATTATTTTATGGTAAAAAACACTTCAAAGGCTTTACTGTGTGAAATAAAGGAAAATGTGAGGAAAGTAGATTTGTCAATAACTTTGTTCACTTTATGATTTTAGAGAGAATGTTATTACACTGCTATTTTTTTTATTGTATTTACAATGTATTCTTTGCCTAACCTTGTACATTTTGAAATGTAACTACTGTAACCTGGAATAAATAAATAAATAAAAATAGTAATGAAGTGTTTCATGTTGCTAAACAATGTAAAAAAGCACAGATCTCCTACCCCCATTCCTCTTTGGGATTTGTTTTAGGGTTCAGCTAGTTTATGCCATACTCACATACTTTATGAAACCACAGCTCTGGTTCATGTCTTAAATAATACTAGGTTTGTATTGTTTATCTAAACCAAGAAAGCAGTCATTTCAGCATGTAGTCTTGTATATGAAGCTTTTCTGTTTGGATTAGTTGCTGATGTGTCTGCTGCAGACCTATTTTTGTAAGTCACTTAAGATAAATCCTCTAGATTTTGGCACACAAAATATGATTATTTCAATTACTGTAATGATCATCTGATCTTAATATATATATATAGGCATTAAAGTCCATTATGTTTTGCTTAAAGTAAATTGAGTTATCTCTTAAATGTGTCAGATGTAAATGAGGGTGTTCTTAGATATTTTTTTATTTAAAAATGACTTTTTTGTTGTTATATAAAAGTAAATGCAATTTAATTTAGAGTACTGAAACTGAGATAAAGTGGTGCCTGTACTCACAGCGAAGGTGCAGAGGTGAGGCTGGAAGAAGCTGTCCTCTTGGGCTTGCAAGTACCTTGTGTGCCTCAAGTGTGCTTCCTTTTTAAATTTTGCGTGTTTCACAAAAGCATTCTTAAACACTATTTTTAAACTCAATAATTTACCAGTTAAAATAGCTCAGTGATTTGAGAGGAGTTGATGGTTTTGGCAAAGCTGGGCTCCTCTGCTTTTTAGGTTTGAGCAAGTAGAGATTTGCAATACTTGCCTCAATTTCCTCCATAGGCATAAGGAGGTTAATAACCACCTTGGAGCTCTTTGAGATCCACTAATGGAAAGCTTTTTGTAAGATTGAAGTACTGTAATTATTATTGCTATTATTATTGCATATGTTCTGTATGTTTTTAAGCTTGAGGTGATATTCACACCTAAATAAGGTTCCATGTCTCCTCATTGCACAGACACTGGTGACTCCAGAGAGCAATTCAGACTACCAAAAGTAGGCTTTTAATTTTCAAATTATTTCAATCAGGATAGTCCTCTGGAGATTTCTATCTTCTTCCACAACTTGTGGAGAAATTACAGCAGAGTTAAAATCCCATCCCAAAGTCTGGAGTTCATCTTGCTGAACTTCAGCAGTGTGAAAGTTAGGTGCCTTGTCTAAGGTAATTGTCTCAGCTCTTTCTATTTACTGGGGAAGGAGGGGAAATGATGCTCCAGGCTGCAGTTTCCAGGCTAAGATTACTTGACCCTGAAGTTCCTTTCTCTAACTACAGTAGGGGAGGGAGTTTAGGTGGTTAGCTGGGTCTACGTGCCTAAATTTGAGAAAGCTAAGGAGAAATAATGACTTAAAGGACTAAATTCCCTGTTGAGCATCAGCTAGCTAATATCTTCTGTTTCCTATGACAAAGTACTGCTTTGCAGTGATACACAGCTGTTTCAGTGCAAAGGTACGGTGCTTCTTATAGGATTGCTTGCTTTTAACCTACAGCTGGAATTTTATGGTTTATTCCCTCTTTTTGCTTGTGCTGCCATTATAATGAATTAAGGGATAATAGGAATGTGGGTCTTACAACACTGTTTTGCTCAATGTTGAGATGTGTTATGAAAAGCATGGGAGTGACTAGCGAATAAGAAATTGAGTTCTATATTGCAGGCTTAAATTAAAAATTGGTACATGTAGACCTGTTTTTGTGCACATGGCTTCTGATTCAGTTGTCCTGAGTGGAATTAGTTTTGATGAGCTCTCAAAATTAAGGGAGAATTGGATACTTGAAAATGCTGTCCCCAAGATGATCTCTGCCTCTGAATTCCTTTAAAAAAAAAAAAAAAAAGGCAGTCTTTCCCTCCTGTTAACATTAAATGTCAGCAGTTCTATTTTGCTGCTGGTACTTATTAACCTGTAGCCTTGTATTTTTCAAGAACTTATTGCTTTAGAAATGAATTAAAGCATATCACCAGGGAAATGTAAGTCTTCCAGCTACCTTGCCTTCTCAAAAGATATGGGTTTTTTTTCTTAAATAGATTGTTTAAATTACTGACCAGACAACCTTCTAATTGTGCTATGTTAAATTTTGATTCTGGCATGGTTTGTTTTGGTGTCTGTTTTTCTATCTGTTGAAAACTTGTTACGGTTGGTAATTATAAGGAGTGACTCTCTTGTAAAGAAAAAACCTATCAGTTATAATTATGGTTATAGTTAATCCTTTTACCTTTTCAACCTGAAAGCATTTTTTTTCACTTATTCCTAGCTGAAGCCAGTTGTCCTTATTTCTTGGTACTGCACATTCACTTTGCATCACATCATCAGATGATCACGTAGTTGGCTGGGGAAGTATTATTCATTTCCAAATTTAACCTTTGTACTTGTAGCACTGAAAAAGCAACGTACTTTTGGGAATGGAGGATTTTTAGAGGATTTCTTTTTAATATGCCTTCACTGCAACTTTCATCTAGTTGTAGTTGTCTACAACTTATTTATTGGTTTATTTATTGTTGGGTTTTTTTTTTTTTAAGCACAGGTAGGCATTTATTGCTTATTTGTTCTTTTATACATGTTGGGAATCCTAGGATTTGTTGTAGCATCGTGGCCATTATCTTGGCCTCCTTGGTCATTTACTGGTGACAGGCATGGATAACCCTGGTGTTTTATTTCCAAATCTGATCCTGAAAGGCAAGGCTGAGAAAAGCAAAAATAGACCTCTGCTGTGATGGCTTTGTAAATAGACAGCTTATTTTTTTCCAGATTGTTAAATTGATGGCTATTACACTGGTAAATATAATTACAGTATGTAAATTCTATTGAAAATATTTTTATCTCTTTGATGTATACTAAATTTAAGCTAAGTTAAGGTGTGCTGTTCAGAAGTGTGGAAGATACAAGAGTGGAGCTACAGATAACAAGTTTATGCTTGTATTTCCTACTGATGAAGATTTTCACACGAGTTATCTCTATGGGTAGGTGATAAGAATATCACTCTGCATGTATATACATTTATTATACATCTTTGCATGATTATACATGTAGGAGTGGTACAATTTTGACTTGAGACTATTGGTACATTTTGTCCAAATATAGTTTTACTTGTGTAGATATGTTTGTCTGAAATCAAATTTGGCTTCTTCTTTTGGAGTTCTTAGTATAAGCAAGAGAAACAGAGACCTGAAGGAACAGTACATAGCTCCTGAAGTTTTAGATAACCTATTGAAAAAATGGTCAAATAGTCAATATTGTACTTTACCCTCGTATCTTCTGCACTCGACTGTTTCTTTTTGTAGATCACATTATATATATTCATGCTGAACTCCTAAGACTGAAAGAAAATATGCCTCTTGTGATTCAGTCCAGTGGTAAATTTTGCATGTAATTTAATAATTGGATTTCACAAATAATTAACTGAACATCAGCCAGATTAATTATGACTTTGATATTCTGTTATTTTGTAATTGCTTTTTAAAAAGACAAAAATTGCCTTTCTGTTAATTATCAGGACTTCTTTTCCAGTCATAATCATCAGTGTTTCATGTTGTGAACAGTTTGGTCTTTAATATGTTGGCATTTACTGCCTGTTTATTTTTGTCGGGTCCATTTTACGTTTGTAATATAACATTGTTCTATGAGAGTGTTGTTTTGGAGGCAGGTCTGATCAGAAATATTTTGTGAATTTCTTCACGCTTCATTGCAAAACTGATCTTTAGTATGACTTAAGCAATATGGTCATTCTTTAATCACAAAATAGACATTTATTAACAGTTGATGGATTTATGTTTCAGGGACCAAATTCCAAAAAAAACCCAAACCCAAAACAAAAACCAACCACCACCCTAAAAACCTAAGTAGAAACAGTTTTTCAGAGAATTAAATTTGAAACTTCTATTTCATCGTGTTCTGTCTTCAACAGCCACTTAGATTGGTTTCTTTTAGTAGTGCTTTCCTGAAAAGTATTTTCTTTTTTTCTTTGTGATTTTTAAAGATTTCTTTAGTCACTTTGTAACTCTGAAGGTCCTCTCTTCCTAAGCATATGATTAGTTTGATTATTTTCTTATCTTATATAAATTGTACTCTCTATTTATCATACCATGAAAAAAAAGGCCTGCAGACACTCAGCTGCCAGAACTTCCTTGGAGTTAAATAATTGCAGTAGCAAGCTTGCTGAGCTTTGACCCAACCAACTTGTCTTTTGATTTCATACTCAATTTTGTGGATGAAGTCTTGTCCCAAAGAAAGTTTTGATTCTGCCATTTGGGGAGTGGGAACTCCAAACAGTTTCATCCACTCTGAGTCGATAAGCTATAGCTGAGACAAGGCATTTGAGTTAAAACATGCATCCTTTCAGAATTACAATATGTATCCATTTTTTCTTCCACACTAATTCTCGTCTTGAGCTTGCCTTTCTTCTGAGCCTCTTCTGTTTCTAGCATGCTTTCCAGTTATAAGTAATTTTCATTCCTTGCAAAAGAAAAAAAAGTCCATCCTAACAAAACAGATGAAAAATAGCTTTTTGTTATTCTCCGGGAACAGATTTCAGAATCATGTAAGCAATTTTCTCTCCTTTTTTCCTCCTTCATGTATATGGTAATCATATTGAGTTAAAAGTGTATTTATGACTGCACGTTATAGTTTTATTTCTTGTTATTCTTGATCTTATAAGAAAACAATGCCAAAAAAACATTGCTGTGTTGAAAAATTCCCGTCCTTGATGGGTAAATGTCGTGAAAGGAAAGTTGCCCAATGTTAAATTTATTGTCACTGGATCAGTGATATCGAAGAGTTAGTTCTATTCAACCAAACCTAAAGTAATGTAAGCTGTCACTTGAGTTTTGTAAAATTCTCTAGATCTATATCTTGTCTTGCAAAATTTAGTGTCCTGTAACTTATTACTTTTTATTTTAAATTGAAGGTTTTATCCTTTTAAGATTGTACATGTAATGTCAGATATGGAGATGCTTATGTGTTAATGTAAAAGATAATACACAAATAACTGATACATTGATAAATGCGTTCTTCTTACATTTGTTTTTTTCTGTGTATGCGAAGGGTAAAATGTCTCTAATCTCAGAGTATGTTCATTAACTGAAGTTTAATAATTCATATAATTTATATTTCTTTAAGAGCTTCGTGTAGGAGAGTGCATTAATCCTTAAAGGTGTCTTTCACAGTATGCTAATTTGATGCCCATTGCTTTTCTCTCCTGCAGGTGGACCTCTAGTTGTAGCTCATTATGATATATCAGACACAAATTCAGACCCAGAAGTGGTAAATGTGGACAATCTGTTGGCAGCTGCAGTAGTTCAAGAGCACAATAATTCTGTAGGAAACCAAGACTCCGGATGTACCTGGAGAACCAGAGGGCCGCTAGATGAACTGGGTGCTGATGCAGGTTTGTTGAAATTCTCTCTCTGACGTTTGTTCCAGCATCTCGGTTGGTGTCTCTCCCTTTCTCCTTGCGTGGATTTTGCAGTAAAAGAGTACAAATGCTTATTAAAAAGGTCTGAAACTTATTCCAAAATACAGCTGATAAAAATTGACAGAGATTCCTGCAATGTATTCTTCAACACTAATTTTCTTATTGATTTTTTTTTTTCCCCTCTTCCCTCCAATTAATTCTTGGAACATAGGTATGTGGATTTGGTGGTGGGTTATTTTGTGTTTGGTTTTCTTGGGTTTTTTTTTGTTTTAATGAAAGCAATATAGGCTTGTTACTGAAACATGCCACCAGCTAGTAAACTGATCATAATCTTAAGTATTGTAATTGTCTGTGTATGTCTCTTTTGTTTGCCTCTCTATTTCTTTAAAATACAAACATTAATTATTCCAGTATTCCATCCGTATTTCTAACATAATTTAGAAAATCGGACAGACCATCAGATAAAGATGAAGGGTCAAAAAGTGCTGGTGAGTGGGCTTAGCATAAAGAGACAGCAAAGAAATTTCCTTCAAGAAAGCAAGACCAGGAATACTGTGGAAATAATTCAGAGAAGTTCATGTAGTTCATAGAAATTGTTGAGCTTCACTAAAGGCTTGCAGCTCTCTACTAACAAGAGTTAATGTGAAATGCTGCTGTGTTTTGGGTGCAGAGAGCTAACATGGAATATTTCCTATAAATTTCATCACATAGTGCTGTATGCCAGCATACTGCCTTACTTTCAACTCATTTTTTTTAATACTCATGTTAAGATGCTTTGGCTGCATAAGACATGAAGTCTTGCCTGCAGCGGTGGGAAGCACAGCACTTTTTGTTTCATGCTGTTTTCCAAATATAAGCTTGCCAGAGAGCACCTACATTGTGTCCTGATAGTTCTTAGCTACTTTTCAATGTCTATAAGGCTTAAAGAGATACAAGTGACTGATTTTGAAAGAGTTGTTCCATTATCATAGAATGGTTTGGGTTGGAAGGGACATTAAAGATCATCCAGTTCCAACCCCCCTGCCATAGGCAAGGACACCTCCCACTAGACCAGGCTGCTCAAGGCCCCACCCAACCAGGCCTTGAACACTTCCAGGGAGGGGGCAGCCACAACTTCCTTGGGCAACCTGTTCCAGTGCCTCACCACCCTCATTGTGAAGAATTTCTTCCTAATGTCTAATCTAAATCTTCCCCCCCTCCAATTTAAAGCTATTTCCCCTCATCCTATCACTACAGGCCCTTGTAGAAAGTCCCTCTCCAGCTTTCCTGTAGGCCCCTTTCAGGTACTGGAAGGCTACTATAACATCTCCCTGGAGCCTTCTTTTCTCCAGACTGAACAACCCCAACTCTCTCAGCCTATCTTCATAGCAGAGGTGCTCCAGCCTTCTTGATCATCTTCTTGTCCCTCCTCTGGACCCATTCCAAGAGTTCCATATCCTTCTTATGTTGGGGATTCCAGAACTGGACACAGTACTCCAGGTGGGGTCTCTCAAGAGTGGAAGAGAGTGGCAGAATCATCTCCGTTGACCTGCTGGCCATACTTCTTTGGATGTAGCTCAGGATATGGTTGACCTTCTGGGCTGCAAGCGCACATTGCCAGCTCATGGTGAGCTTCTCGTCAACCAGCACCCCCAAGTCCTGCTCTCAATCACATCGCCCCCCATCCTGTATTGAAACCGCAGAGTCGAGACCTGCTGGTCAAACTGAAGAGCAACAGGGAGCTGCACAGGCAGTGCAAGCAGGGGCAGGGAACCTGGGAAGAGTATAGGGACACTGCCCGGTCGTGTAGGGATGGGGTCAGGAAGGCCAAGGCACAGCTGGAGTTGAACTTGGCAAAGGATGCAAAGACTAACAAGTCTTGTTTTCTGTAAAAAAGAAATAATTTTGGCTCGTTTGTTTTTTCCATGCAAGTGTTATTTAATATGTCACAACACAGCTTCACTAATTGTTGTGAAGAAGCTTCTTAACGGTATTTGGCAGAAACAACAAAACCTGCCACACTTGTTGTGAGCATTTCGGTAAGACTTGTTTTTTTGACAAACCAATGAATTGGAGAGCATTGAGGAGCTGTAATAACAAACCAACACTACTGTATATGGAACTTTCAAAAAACTTATGAAAACAAGTTTTTTTTTCAAGTAATTATAATATTGTTTGAGCAGATGTGTGAAGCACTGTGACCACAAACTGATGGGTGGTTTGGGTTTTTTTCATTGACTGGCTTTCCATATTTAAAATACATACATATATATATATATCTTTTTCCTTGACATGTGTGATATTTCTGTCCAGCATATAGGCTTTGTTTGCCATATTATCATTGAGTTTGATTTATTGACAATAGGTTGTCTTGTTTCTTTATTTCAAAGATGTTTAGGCACAGTGTACCTCATAGCATTGTCTTAAAATAACAGCTGGAAAGCCTAATTACATCAGGTGTTCTTGATGGGCTTCGTTCACATTTGTGTGATAACACCATCACTAGAGCTACTGAGACTGGATAAATCCAGTGGTCATCCCATATCAGGTGATGAACTGGAAGTTGGATAACTTGATCTAATAAGATTTTCGGTTTTCAGTGTTTCTTTTTTTGTTGTTTTTTTTTCTCTAGTTTGGGAAATTCCTTTTCCAGCTGATTTCTGAGTTGTATAAGCTGTTAAACCTGCATTTTTCCCATCTGTAGGTCATTTGGATCCAGGCTTCCTAGCAACTGATAAAACCTCTTTTGGTAATGCCCAAATAAATGAAAAAATTAATATTGCCTCTTCTGACAGTGAAGTAGAGATTGTTGGAGTTCAGGAACATGACAGGTATGAATTCCTTTTTCTTGCTTTTTCCACTTCTAATATTTTTTTCATGTTACCAGAATACCTGTCTTGCCAAAATTAATAAAGAAAAGAGCTGCTGACTTCCACTTCTGTAATTACCTGTCCTTGACTGATGCCCAAAAGGTAGCAATGGTTGCATTTGTTTTTTCTTTTCTGCTGGTCACAGTGATATCAGAATGTTTTTCTTTAGAACGTTACCAACTTGATAAGTATTTAGGTTAAGCTTCCAATTTGATATCAAATTTTAACAGGCTAAACATATGTAGTATTAAAATACCAACTATTGTGATACAAAATTTACACACATCAGGAACCATTGTTAGGAATTCAGATTTTAAAGGTGTGGGTGAATATGCAAATAGATAAACAAAAATATTTATGTGGGTTCTTGTTTCTGTTCAAAATATACACCTTAAGTATTTAATCAGCTTCCAGTTTAATTAATCAGTAATTTTAAAAATAGTATTGGCTTCTCAATGGTTGCTGTTATAAGATAGCCCCTTTAGATTACAAATTGGTTTCTTATGAATCTTGGATTTATTTCAAGGTACAGGAGAGTTCAAACCCCAGAAATAGATGAGGGTAAGGAAGCCAGAGGTGTCTCTCAAGCTTAGGTAGAAAGCTGTCCAGATGTGCTTCAGCCATTTTTCTTGATAGACTTTTTTTGATGTTACTCTTCATCTTTAGCCTATGATCTTTCCTTGGCTTAAGGTATTATGAAGCAATTGAACAAGACCAACATCAAGTTTTCATCAAGTGTGGAGAGTTAATTTGGTGGGGAAAAAAGCAAGTTAAAACATTATACAGACAAACTCTTTTCTAAAACTAGTCTTCTGCCTGGTGGATGCTTGGAGGCAGAAAAGGGGTGTGAGGGACATGAAACAGAGCTGTTCTTTATTGTCCCTCCACCACATCCTTCTTAAGGAAAGGAAGAAGGAAGGTGTACAGGATCCAATTTCCTGGGTAGGAAACTGTACAGATAGTATGGGCACAGTCCAGTGCAGTTGGATGTGGAAAAAAAGAATAAATTTTAAGGTGCTGAAGGAAGAGAGATTTAGTCTTTGCTTTTAGAGTAGTGAAAGTCCTTGCGTGGCTAACTCTTTTGGAAGATACTGATTCCTTAGGAAGTAGCTCTCCTGGCTGTTTATCCAGCAGACCCAGGGCTTAGAGGATCTTTGCCCTAACGATAAGCAGTGTGGATTTCTCTTCCAATACTAGTTTGTGTAAATTTGTCTAGCACTGTACACACAGCCCTTCTGCTTGAAGTCCCCTGTTCAAAAGCTTTTGATGCTGCTTGCCTCAATATTTACCATGTACGAGAATGGAAATGTTAAGTAAATCCAGCGTTACTGTTTAAAATCGGTTTTACTAAATATGGAACAAAATAATTTCAGCAAATATAGATAGAAAGCACACATTTGTGCTTTCCTTTGTTCATGTAACAGTCTGCCATCTCCCAAAGCCAAAGACTAATTCTTACTGGCTCCATTGAATATTCACATATTTTAGTGGCTTGAATCCTTCTGAGAATTCTTTCTCTTGCAAGTCTAGGCATGCAGTTCTGAAGTATTGATGAGCTTCTGACAGAGTTGTCATTTGGAAAAAGTTTAGGTTTTTGATCAGTATTTTTTTGCATGCTTAGTATGGTGTTTGGATTCGGTTCTTTTGCTCACGCTGTTTTTTGTCATGATGCATATTCCATGTTGCTGTTGGACTGGCGTGAGTTGTGAAACCCTAGAATTTGTCCATCTGTATTTTTTCAGATTGCTAGTGAATTGGTGATGTTTCTCATCATTCGAATATTACTTAGCATCTACTTCGGACACAGTCCTGTTTTTCAGTTTGTTTAAGTTTTGTCCAATAGATTTTATTTTTCTTATCATGCATGTGTATAAAACAGTGTTCCTCTTTTTCCTAGGGTTCCCTACCTCCTTTTTTGCTTGCATTTACTTGGTATCTTCCCTTAGGCACAGATTGGAAAGCACATTCCTGTAGCTAATGTTTGTTTGAACATCTTGCTATTGACTGCTTGTGTGACTTCTTTGAGGATAAACAATTATTTTTGCAAGATATCATTTATGTGAGATAATTTATAACTTCCTTTTTGTCATCTTCAGGGAGAAAAGTTAGTATTAGCTTTGCTAAAGCATTGGGGACTGTTCTGTATCAGAATGATGGACCATAGTCTCCGAGACAGAACATCGTGTTTAGCTTGCTTTGTCTGCAAGCTCTTCTTGTCAGTTATGTTTAAAATAAAGCTTTTTTTAAAAAAAAAAAATCCCCCTACATTTATTAGATTCTTAGTCTTTTCCTACTAATTGTTTATAGATATGAACTTTAAGTGTTTTTAAGACTGAAGTAGTAATAAAAAAAGTCATTCTGAACATCACATCTAAATCTAAACCATGTATCTTAAGAAGGAAATGAGATATTTATTTTCAGAGAAGTTACGAGCTTGGAGGATGAGGTTTTTCATTCAATTTCATGAAACTCTACCCAGAGCCAAGAGAGATGAACGTAACTTAAGTAGTTCTGGAGAAAATAAATTGGACTACCTTAAGTTAAAACAAATAAAATGCAAATGTCAAGGATATTTGACCAGTGCAGAAAGTTTGGGTTCCTGAAATACAGTGTAGGTGCCTTCACAAAGAAACGGGAGGTTACCCCATGAGTCAAACATCTCCTACTTAAGTATGCAACCAGGAACAGCTACAGCCACCACCAAAACAATTTTTGGCGCTCTAGGTATAGTTTTACTAGCAATTGTTTACTACAGCTGGAAATGGATTGATCATCTTAAAGACTCCAGGAAATTGTTATCACTTCATCATATAACAAAATTAGTCTATCTTTAATTTTGGGGTTTTTTCTAATTATTATTAGATACATGACAATTGAAGTACAAGCTATTATGAATATAATGGGTAAAAATACTGTGAAAATAAGTAGACGTTTACCTCACTTCAGCAAGGCACTTGAGCACATGCTTATCTTTAGTTAATGAGATTAAATCATGTATTTATAATCGCTGAAAGCTGAAACGTTTTGCTGAAGTGGGATTCTACTGTTATCAATGAGCATTTCCCAGCATGTTTGTAGTTTTTATTAAAGACCACCAAAGAAAAATCGAGTGTAAATGTAATGGCTGTAATAGTGTAATTGCAAGATCATAGAATCATTAGGTTGGAAAAGACCTTTGAGATCATCAACTCCAACCGTACCTGTCCACTACTAAATCATATCCCTAAGCACCTCATCTACCTGCTTTTTAAACACCTCCAGGGATGGTGACTCAACCACCTCCCTGGGCAGCCTGTTCCAGATGTCTGTTGTAATCATTGTAATGAAAGTATCGTGTCCTTATTTTCACATGGTTTTGATTTCATATAGAAAGATAGCTTTTCTTCTTGTCTCATCAAGCCTCTACTTAAAATTTTCTTTTTTTAAAAAAAAGTCCAGTGGGTAAAACTGTGAGCAGGAAACTATATGCTTCTGAATAATGCATGGTCCTACACATGATGGGGCAGGCTTAGAGTTCTTTGGGGATCCGTGAACGTACATTGTAAGGAATATCACATTACACCCACTGGCAGAATTCAGTTCTTCAAAATCATTTAATCCCCACCACTACACACAAGTTTAAATTTCACTTTAGCCTCAGCTCTGTTACTGGGTATTTAAGATGTCATGAACTCTACAAATGGGAAATCCACAAGGACATTTCGGAGAGGGACATGTTAACAAAATGTCTAAGTGATAAAACACTACAGCTAAGAATCATGTGCCTGAATTCAATAGGAGCTTTAATCCTTTGTGTGTTTTGCCTTGCCTACAGGTGTGTACATCCCAGGGAAGGTGTGATTCAGTGTGTGTCTTCCTGGAAGCATGGCTCAGGCTCACAGTACGTTAACATGCAGCAAGCGCAATCATGGACAGCTGTGACTCCCCAGCAGAATTGGTCTTCACCCCCAGAAGTAGTGGACCTCACTTTAGATGAGGATACCAGACGCAAATATCTGCTGTAATGCAGCGTCACTGTTTCTGTCCCCACCCCAGAAGTGGCACAGAAGTTCATTGTTAAAGCTTCAGTTTCAGAAGCCCCGTTCCTGGTATTACAAAATTCAAACTCATGAAGTTTTTCATTTCTGTAAGAATGTAGTATAGTTTCAGTATTTAAAATGTTTTTGCCCTTTCAAAGGAGGCAAAAAAAACCTAATAGCACCAAATTTAAAACACATATACAGTTACTAATGCATGTGTGTGTGTTAATCTGAAGAAATAACTGTGTGCAAACTTGCATCTTCCCACCTTTTCCCCATCTCCAACTTCAGAACACTTAATTTATCAGTACGTGTAGTTTGTTAGTAGAAGTTAGTGTTTTGTATGTGAGCCTCAGTGATTTTGAGAAATGCTGTGTCCTCACTGATGTCAGTGGAACTGGGGATAATTCAACACTTCCAAAAATTGGGCCAAGAGTATTTTTACCCAAGCTGCTTTGGTTATGTTACCAGCAGGAGGGACTGTTTTTAATACAAAAGACACTGAACAGCTTTTAATATTTTTATTTTCAATGTAACTTATAATTTACGCTCTTTTCAGTGCTGAGTCTTCTGTCTACTTGACTACTGTGTTTCACTGATCATTTCCCACAGCTTGTTACAGTTTAAAATAATAATAGTAGTGACTTAACTAGCAGCTGATTATTGCAAAAGCACAAGAAAAAGAAAAGTCATAAAAATAGGACCAGCTGAACTTTTTTATCTATATCTGAGTCTTGCCTGGAGAAGGAGGAAACCGAAACATATTGCTCGTAGTCCTACCTTGATTATTTGCTGCATTCACCATCTCAAAAAAAGAAACAACTTCGAAAGCGCTATAGTAGATGCATAGTAATCAGCTTGGACAGGTGGCTGAAACTTGTGGGGCCAATTCAAGTGCTTAAGTCTTTGTTCTAAAAGATATTGCAGGATCAGGGCTTAAGGTTGTGGGGTGTGTTTGTGGTGGGTTTTGGGTGGGGTTTTTTGGTTTTTTTTTCTTTTTTTTTTCTTTTTTCTCTTTTTTTTTTCCTTTTTTCTTTTTTTTTTTAAAAAAAAAACAACAAACCAAACCACCAAAAATAACCCAACGAAAAACAAAGCAAAAACCCCCAACCTAGATCTGCACCATTTTCCTGGCTTTAGGTCATGTCTCTTATCCTAGTTTTGGAATTGGTTTGGGGATAAGATCCAGAAAACCTTTCTACCAGGATATTTACCAAAATCAGTGGAACTACTTACTTTAGCAGGCTGTAGAGTCTGTAGTGTATATGGAAATTCCTGTCCCTCATCTGTCACTTTGAGCCTTTCTCAAGGCAAAACCCAAAGGTTAGACTTTAACAAGATGGTACTAACTTTAAATGTCTATTGTGCAATTAAAATGTTCCTTTGTTTCTAGTGGAAATTTTGTAAAACACTATCATCAGATTTTTTGCCTTTTAAGGCTGAACAAAGGGTTCAGGACATGGGAAGTTCTGCTTTCTTTTTGTGTTGGCTGGTTTCTAAATTTATTTGGCTTTCAATAATTTTATCTGTAGGCAAAATAAAAAAAAAGTTGTTGCATAGTTTAAAGGGAAAAAAAACAGCAGTGGTGGTATAGTTAGTAACAAACAGCTTTTTCTTTAATAAGCAGAATGGTTATAACTGCACTTTAAAGAACAGCTAGGTAAGGGATTGATACTCAATTTCAAGCTTTCTAAAACATTGAACATACATTTTTCTAGCCATGCAATACACTTATGTGGTGCTTCTAGTGACTGATTTCTTTCTCTGGGGATGGGTGAGGGAGTGGTGCATAGATGGAGCCCATTTGCATTGCAGCAGGGAAAAAGCCCTGTACTATTGGGGTACTATATCAGTAGTGCCTGTTGGTCTTTTCTCCTTTTATTGTTTTATTCATGCAATTCAGCTGTTGTTTTAGTGAGCTAGCACACATGCTGTAAAGGTAACTTTGGAGCAGCGATGTAGTATGGCTGCTTTTTCCTGTTTCACAAAGTCTTAAAGATCGGTTTTGAAGAAAGCTGCAGGGACCCATTTGTAGTCCTTCCATGAAAAATGCAAACTCTTGTTTTTCAGTTTGTATATGATGTGACTTCCATGTGTATATATACATATATATATATAAACTACTGCACCTAACCAAACTTCCTCCAATTGTGCACTGCATTTGTTTAAACAAATCACATATTGTAGTCTGATACAGGTCTCCCCTCCCTCTGTTCTTCACAAATTTGAAAGGGTGATCTGAAAACTGCAAGAACTGAATAGCTAGGAAGTGCTTTTGTTTTGGTTTGGTTTGGGGTTTTTTTTGTGTGGGTGTTTTGGTTTTTTGTTTGTTTTCCCTTGGGTTGGAGGGGGGCAGGGACATGGAGCAGCTGTTGGAGTTGGTTGGTTTCTTTGTTTTAAAGAGAGCAGAAGGTGCCTGGACAATTTTGCTCTTTTCAGCAGGAAAGAGAAATGTTAGCTGTTGTATGGCTAAGAACCAATGCACTTGGGGCCTGATCCAGAACCTATTTGAGTTGATGCAGGGCTTTCCATCGACTTCAGTGTGCATTGACTCAAGCCCTTCATGGTTTAGTAGTTCCTGAATTGCTGGAGTATGAACTTGGAATCTTCTGTAGTGAAGATGAATCATTGCTTAGAATACAAATGTTTAAAATGTGTGACTCTAGTTAAAAAAATTGATTCTTCTCAACACTCATTATTTAGTTTTCATTTTTCATCTAGTATTTAATAGTATTTGGAGAAAAAATAAGAGTGTTATATATATATAAAATATATTTTTTTTTGAGCAAGATGAGACCTTCTGGGTTTTTTTTTGAAAAAAATCTGTAGCATAAAGGTTAAACTATTTTAAGACGCAATAAAATAGAGTATATTATTTAAACAATATCAACTTGCTTGGGATTTTTTTCCCCCCACTTTGATTCAGTATGCACATCTCCAAAATAAAGCCTTAAGCTCTGAGAATGGATTGCAACTGCCCAAATTCAACAGTGTGCCCTGTGTTTAATTTTGAACATCCAGGATGTAAATTTGATTTCCTGAATGGAAAAGCTTGCTTTTATCTCCTGGACCACAGCTTTTCCCTGGAGGTAACAGGAATGAGCGACCACTGTCCATTGTGCTCTGCAGAATCCCTTCCAAGGATGCAATTTTTCTGCACAGCCTCCCTCTCCCCACACATTGCAGTCCTTCAGGTGCCTGAGCAACCTTCATACTGGTATTTTTCTGCATCCCCTTGTCCCATCCTCACAGCTGGTCTGTGAGACCCTTTGACTAAGAGACCAACATTACATTTATGCAGCCAGGTAGTGCTGACAAGCTCAGATCCATTTGAAATGAATGTCATAGACCAGCTATGAAGCTCTGGGCAGGTCCTTGCAGACCATGAGAGGTGGTGCCAGGCTGAACAGCATTCAGGGAACCACTAAATTATACCAAGAAATTACAGCTGCAAGTAAAGAGAAGGATGGTAAGTATAACTGCACTGTGCTAAACCTCTGCCTGCCAGTCTGCTCATAGCCCGTATGGAAATAGGTATAATAATAATGTCCATTATGTTTCCAGCAAAATAGGGGAGTTTGCTCTAGTTCTGATGTTTTTATCATGTGAGAAGGCTCTCAGTGGTGCGAATAAGGAGAGCCATTTATCCATCTATTTTAAATGTCAAGATAGATAATGAATAAATGAGTTGGGTTTTCAGCCCCACTGAGTTCTTAGCTTTTGTGAAGCTTGAAAATACAAATTCTGGGTCTGGTGGTGGTTGTGGAGGTGGATGCCAGACTGATTTTATTTCATGTGTATCACCAGCTGAGGGGGGTACAGTGCTGTGGAGTTTGGCGCAGATGCTGAAAGAGAAGAGCTAAGGTATCTCCTGAATTTTTTTTCTCTCTCCATCACCAAGAGATACCCAGTCTCTTTAGAATTCAGGACACACCAAATAGGAAGTTTAAAATTTCTCCTGCAGCACTCAGCACATCCCTTGTGGCTCAGACTGCTTTGCTTTTATGTAGGGAGCCACTTGGTTTTGTGGGAGCTGTCATCTCTGTCAGTTCTCACATTACCCCAAAAACTACCCAAACAGATTAGATTATGTATTGCTTTCCCCAGTGAAATCATTGCAATGCAGATTAATTCTGTGGATGAAAATTTAGTTTGTCTGCCTGAAAATGGGAACTGAAAGGGTTTTACTAAGTGGATTAGTTCCCCAGTTCCCTGGAGAGTCTGTAAATGGTGTCCTTTGCATCACCTCCATTTGCCGAAATACTACTTGTTTCTCCTTCTTCCTTTTTAGAGTGGTTGTCTGTGAATGGCAGCTGCTGTGGCTTTCTCTCCAGAGTATCACAGGGATGCAGTTTCCCTTCTGACTGCAAAGGAAAGGAGCAGCACCCTGCAAAATGCAAACAGACAGACAAACCCTTCGTTTACTTTTGCTTTTGGTGCAAATAAGGTGAACACCTTCCTTTTATTGAAACTAAATAGCAACTGAGTATCCATCCCCTCAGTCTGTATCTTAATACCAGGGAGTTCATGAAAGTATAAATGCATTCCTGAGAGTCCTTACAACTACTGATTAAAAAATGCTCTTTGGAAGTTTTCTCTTGGAGCTGGTTAGTCATCTGGATTTGCAATTTAGTTTAAGATTAGAATTGAGTGCCAGCTACTGGGAAGGAAGGTTCTTTCAGACAGTAAATTTTGGAGAAAAGCTGGAGTGGGCAGGGGAAAACTATCCAAAATATTACTTTCAGATAATTTTCTACATTTATTAGCTACATCGGTAGCTTTAGGTGAATCCAGGGCAACCACATCAGAGCTGGAAAAAAGAAGCAATTATCTGCATCCTAAAATACTCTTGATTTCCCCCCATTGGTAGCTTTAGGTGAATCCAGGGCAACCACATCAGAGCTGGAAAAAAGAAGCAATTATCTGCATCCTAAAATACTCTTGATTTCCCCCCATTGGTAGCTTTAGGTGAATCCAGGGCAACCACATCAGAGCTGGAAAAAAGAAGCAATTATCTGCATCCTAAAATACTCTTGATTTCCCCCCATTGTTACAACGATAGCCCTCTGTATGCCCCAGCATCCAGTAGCATGGACCTATAGGGGAGGCTGTCATTTCGAAGCAGGGCACATTCAAATTCCCCCCTCTAGGGTTGTAGATACGTAGATGTTTATCTGTGTTTTTATGAGCCGGCAGTGGTCCTGTAAACCCAAAGAGAAGCTTTCAAGTCCAAAATGGTTGAGCTGGAGCAATGCTTTTAATGCTCCCTAATGGGGAAATGTCACTTGCATTGTGTTCTCACTCAAAGCTCATTTTACCTGGCACAAGATATGACAGAGATTTATGAAAGGGTAAATTTCTTGCTTTTCCACATGATTACACTTACCATTTGGATCTCTGTTTTGCTCAGAGCAGCAAGAGGGAGGGGCAGCCTAAGAAACCCATTTTGTACTTAAAGCAGTGATGCAGGTTAATTAATAGATTTGGGCAAAGCAGTGGTTCTGAGCGTTCAGGGTTGGCTCTTGAAGGTGAGGAACTGCACTTGCTCAGCTTCCTATCTCAGTGCATGGGAACAGGGAAGGATTCAGGCATCTTCACAATGTGGGGTACCAATGAGGATGGGACCCATGAGAGTGGGACATCATCAAAGGCAGCTGGTAGGTGATTCCTTAACTGCTCCTCAAGCTTTGCCTCTTGCTTCTGGAGGAGATCCCCAACCCCTGAGCAGAAGGGTCATCTCCAGCATGGTGGAGAGAGGTGGCCAAGACCTCAGCTTGTAAACACGTCCCTAGTGGGGATGGTCTCCAATTTTCCAAAGGTCAGGGATGCATGCCTGTCTGAGATGCATCCCAAGGAGGAAAAAACATGGGTTTGGGTATTTTGCCAAATATATTTTAATTTGGTAAATATTTTTTGTTTCTCATAGTTCTTTATACATGTTGGGCGTTTTTTTTGGATTGTTAGTGTCATGTTTCCAATCCCATGCTGAACATTAGGCTGGACAAGCAGTGACGGGAGCTCACCCTCAGTCTATGGAAAGACCAGAGCTCTTCAGAGAACCATTTTAAGGTCCAGACAAGTAAAAGATAGAGATTATCCAGACAAACTACTGGTGTACAATCAGCTGTGGGAGTACCAGCTTGTAGAAACACCCTCATTTCTATGCTTTGTGTGACCAGCCTCCCAAATACCACTCAGTAAAAAAAGTCCCTGAAACAATGAAAAATCCAATCACTAGGAGTCACTGTGTCCACAAACTATGACTGGCCTGGGAAATGCCTGATGTGGGAGCCAGGAGCATGTAAGAGAAGCACTGTATATAGTAAGCCTTCCCCCAGGTGCTGGATGGAGGTCTGCTCCAACAACTCCAGGAGGTACTAAATAAACAGACACTCAACCCATACCTTAACAGCTACCACAATCCTGTGGCTTTTTGGTGTCTGTTGGCTCCAGGGGAAGTGTGAAGCTGCTCAAATGGTTGTGCATTACTTAAGCTGGAGTAAGTAAGCAGATACCTTCACTTGAATAATGGAAGACCATGTATGTGTTTACTTGTGATGATGCACTCATTTGCCATGGGTGTGTTGTAGACATATTCCTGATGATGAGCATCAGCTCTTGGGCTCCTTTTATGCAACAAAGCCCATGCCACCACCTCAGGCCCTGACATATCATAGAATCATAGAATGGTTTGGGTTGGAAGGGGCCTTAAAGTTCATCCAGTTCTAACCCCCTTGCAATGTACAGGGACACCTCCCACTAGACTAGGCTGCTCAAGGCCCCATCCAACCTGGCCTTGAACACCTCCGGGGAGGGGGCATCCACAACTTCCCTGGGCAACCTGTGCCAGTGCCTCCCCACCCTCATCGTGAAGAAATTCTTCCTTATGTCAAGCCTAAATCTGCCACTCTCCAGTTTATAGCCATTCCCCCTCATCCTATCACCACAAGCCTTTGTGAATAATCCCTCCCCAGCTTTCTTGTAGGCCCCTTTCAGGTACTGGAAGGTCACTATAAGATCTCCTTGGGGCCTTCTCTTCTCCAGGCTAAACAACCCCAACTCTCTCAGCCTGTCCTTATATGGGAGGTGCTCTAGCCCTCTGATCATCCTTGTAGCCCTCCTCTGGACCCGTTCCAACAGCTCTATATCCTTCTTATGTTGAGGATTCCAGAAACAGACATAATACTCCAGATGAGGTCTCACAAGAGCAGAGTAGAGGGAGAGAATAACCTCCGTGGACCTGCTGGCCACGTTTCTTTGGATGCAGCCTAGGATACGGTTGGCCTTCTGGGCTGAGAGCTGCGGCTCATGTCGAGCTTCTCATCGACCAGCACCCCGAAGTCCTTCTGTGCAGGGCTGCCATTAATCACCTCCATGTCCTCCATGTGCTTTAGCATTTGCTTCTAGGAGGACCTGTTCCATTATCTTCCCAGGAAGATGCCTATGATGCCTGGGACATGATTAAGGGACTGTAGAGCAGCATGCTGCCCCATGGCTGCTGCTAGGAGGTGTAAAACCAATCTCTGTATTGTTTTTCATTCAGTTGGGTTTTATTTTTACATCTTATTTTCATCAGTCAGGGTGGGTTAATCGACGCGGTTCGGCGGCAGACATGGTAAGTGCTGCAGCCGGGCACTAGATCGAGGCGAAGGGGCACTTGCCAGAGCAGGGGAAGCCCAGGAACACCGGAGGGAGCCCGGCAGGCAGGTCTGGACTCCCGGAAGCCCAGGCTTGTACGTGGCGGCTGACGCGGGGGCGAGGCAGTCCCCAAAGCAGCCATGGGAGATTTCAACAGACTTCATGGAGTGCCATGACCTGTAGCGTAGCAAACAGGAGCACGCAAACAGGGGCAGGCTTGTCAGAGGGGTGGGCTCGAACAGTTTGCGAGATCAGTTTGCAAAGGTGGGGCACACAGGGAGGGTGCAGTTCAGGTGCCCAAGAGGTAAGCTTGGTTGGTGAGAGGGAGCCCAGCCATGGTGTCCACCCGGCGAGTGGCTGCATCTTCCACACCTGCCAGAAGGGATGCATCAGTCCAGACTGAGCTCCCGGGAAAGCACGCAGCCATCCAGGTCTCAGGCTGCACAGAGTGCCACCAGCTTACATTGGAAACAGAGAGCAGCAAGGGCAATGACTGCATAAGGTGTGAGCAGGTGGACTACTGTTCTGTGGAATCAAACCCTATAACCCAAATTGAGTTATAAAGCAGGTATGTTTATTTCCAGTGCTGCGGTGCAAGGGGGTTCTACTCCTAGCTTGCACACCTCATAACTTAACAGACAGCTACTTATAATGTAAAGACATGCATAGTTATAAGTGCCTACTACATATTCATAACTTTCCCCCACTTTGTATTATTATTATTAGTTCTGGAAGATTCGCTCCAGTCTTGCGCCTGCGTAGTGCCTCCTGGTGGTCGTGGGCTGGGGTCTCAGGGATGAAGTAAGAAGTCTTCCTCAGGATGAACTTTAACCCTAAACTGCGCGCAGGCTCCCTGGACTCTTGGCATTACTCTGAACCACAAAGTACGATTCAACTGGTTTTCTGCTCAAGGTTGCTGATGTCCATATTCCTGTTTCATCTTTACCAACAGAACCCTGCATGCCAGCTCTTTCTTATCACCTTTCAAGGCCTTTACCAATGAACAGCCTGAGTTCCAATGAGCATTCCCAACCTCCCTGTCTGCTTTTGCTCATCAATTCCCCCCTGTCTTTTTAACATGGGCAAATTCATTTGCCAAATGCATAATCTATCTTTTGAAGGGGAATTGGTTGATATTTTGCTTGAAAATTACTTTTTAACGCATTCTCATGGTCACTAGACATAGAAGTCAAAATTGTTAGTCATTGTAGCATTCTCCAATTCCAAATAAATAACATAGCAGAGAAAACAAAGCTAACTAAAATTAGCATCAAAAGGACAATAATGGGATGACACAACTTATTTAGAATGATAGTCACGGTAGGGGACCATCCAAACAGCACATCCCACCAATGATGGTTTGCATCTTCTTTTACCTTTTTTAGGACCCTATTTCTTTCCTCTGTGTCATGGTAGACTGTTATCAGGGTCTTTCTCCCATTTTCCTGTACCTCCTTCAAAATTTTGATCAAATCCTGATGTTTCATTGTTTTACCATTGTAAGATTCATTCCAATAGGTACAGGTGATACTTTGTGAAACATTGTATAATTGGATTTTATCAGCTGATAGGATACTACTGGTGCTAAATAAGAAAAGTCACACCCAACAATCTTAACAAAATTACAAATACAGAAATTAGAGTGATTCTTACTATCATAATTATCTCATCTATTGTTATAGAGGTACAAGCGGTTCTCAAACACATACAACCCTGGCCCATATATACAGGTACAATCCTCTGATTAGCGTCTGGATGGATCTCAAAGTGACAGATGCTTTGCTCAGTGTCAAGGTAGATGTCTTGAACATCGATTGTATTACTTTTGCAAATGAATCCTTGTTGTTCTCATCTAATGCAAGATTCTAAATTTACAGTTTGCCATCTCCTGTTCACCGTTCGTGCCCATATTCTATGTTCGGAAGGACAGAGCACATTTTTATCATGGTTTAATCCTAATGCAATGATGGGGTGGATTACATATATTGAAGCGTTATGTATGGTAAACACAAAGGCTATGGCCGTATTAGTGATGGGGTCATAGGTAAAATTTACCAGAGTCCACCAATACTGGAGCTTCCTCTCTAAGCCATTGGCACTGTCCCAAACCACTTTCTGGATTTCAGTGGGGAAAGTACCTTCACCACCCTCTCTTATAATTAAGGCAGCCACTGACTGCATCCATAATTGTGCCTGCATACAACTGAGGGCCAAAGAAACGTTATGAGTTCCGAGTGCATTTACTCTTAATTCATGGTCCTGTTCCTCCACCTGTTCCCACTTTGGTACCACTTCTGATAACCGTCACTGATTAGTTCCTAAAGTTAACAGAGAAGATTGCAAAGATTGTCTTAATTTTGTTAAATCACTAGTTGTGGTAGCCAATTTATTCATTAGTATTTTTGAGTCAATTCCATTTAGGACCCCTTCCTGTCTCTAACACTCTGGTTAGGTCCCTTTGTGTTCTGCCCCTGAAGTGCACTTGTTTTCACAGCCAGGTTGTCCAGCCCTTGAAGGATGTTTTTAGGAAATCAGAGCATTCTGGTTGAATTTCGGAAATATCAGTTTGCATTAGCAGTTCAACGCGTTTAAGAGACCATTCTGGGTTGAACAGCATTTACTGTTGGCCTGTATTTTTGTTCACATATGATCCGATTTCATAAATTCTGGGTTTGAGTACTGACGTAGGTTGTGTGGTGGACATATCCTTCTCATGATGTGTGACTGTTGTGCGTGGGTTTGCTGTAATAGGCCTAGCTACAGCATTTATTTTAAATTTGAATGTGAGTCCAATAGTATCACGGGCCCAGAGGCAAACTACCTCAATGGTCTGTATTAATGTAAAATTATGCCAACAGTCTAATGCACTGGAAATACAGGTCTTTGCGTTCTTATTTGTAGGAGTAGTCGAGATAGTAATTTGGGATGCCTTTTTAAGGGTAGTCACATTAACCATTCAACATTCTACTTCGATTTCTTCTCCTACAGTCCCTTGAAGTTGCTGAATCCCCTGTTCTCTATCCGTATTCCATTCTTGCCTTACATATACTTGATTTTCATGCATAACCACAGTTGATAGATTTAAACCCTTTCGATCAGAATATTTCCCAGGGCTCCAGTATACCAAATAAAATCTTGAGACCAAGGCTACTCAGCATTCTTTTGGCTAGAGGTGCTTTTCCCTCCCTGGATTATAATTATGATTGTGAAGAAATTAGTTTTCCTGGTTGGACTTGCGTGACCCTCCATGGAGATTTATGTGCCTTTTTAACTCAAGTGTGATCGATCCATGCACCCTGCTCCTTGATTTCGATTGCTGTGAAGGAGGTAAGGAGCACCTGGAATGTTCCTTCCCACTGCGGTTCCAGAGTCCTCTCTGCAAGAGACTTTACAGATACATAATCTCCAGGTCATATGTTATGCACAGGTTCATCCAAACTCCTACTTTGCATCTCAGCGTCATGTTTTTCAATCTTTTGGAGTTGTTTGTCCAGTGCCACTGTGTAGGAGGTCATGATTTCATACCCAAATAGTGACTGATATGTTGAACTACTTTTGAGATGTGGTCCCTTAACAGGAGACATAGTTGCTGGAACCCCAAAGCGTGCTATTATCTCCTGTATTAATGTTCAGGTTATCTCCTGAGCCTTGGCTGTTCTAGTAGGGAACGATATTGTAATCTTCTTTTTACTCATTGAGCCCCCGGCTCCCCCTGACAATTCCTTCCAGTGCTGTAATATGCATCCTAAGGGGCTTGCTTGAGGAAATTCCTTGCTCAGTTTTGCCCCCATTATACTACCTTCTGACTCTACCTTTCTCTAACTTCCACACAAACTGTTTAAATACTTACAAATGGCTTGTCCCTAAGTTCTCAGGGACTTCCCACAAGACTAGCAACAACAATTCCCGTCCACAGATTATAAGCACTCAGGACAATAGAGTCATCCCAACCTAGCTGAATAGCACAATAAAATTTTATTGTAGTCTGAACACTGAAACCTGATCCGTTCCCGCAGCCTGCAGAATTCTGGCCCTCTGTCCACACAAACCTTTTTGCTTTTACACTTTCAATTTATTCTTTCTCTCACACAAAACACTTACCTCATATTCCGGGAGGGAGAGGTTTTACTCACACACAGCAATGAAACTGCTTCAACAGATAAGCCTAACTCACATTCCAGAAAGGGGAAAAGGGAGGGGCACTCTCAGCCGCTTCTCCTCTCCGTTTTTCTCCTTTTTTTTTTCTTCTTCTATGCTAAGTATTTTAAAACTTCACTCTCTGCAGCCTTCCATTCCAAAGGTCCAAGGTAATTTTACCTATTTGCCAGCTCAATGGACGTTTGGAATTGAAAGGTTTCGTAGGTGCATTCCTAGGATTAACCAAGACAAGCAGGGCTTCTAAACAATTTGCAAGTCTTTCAACATTTTGAGCACTTCGTCTGTCTCTGGCCCCCCTGTCTATGGAGGAATAACATCCCCTGGTAAGCTGTCCCTCTCAATTCCACTGGTACTCTATTATCCATCAAACAATTCAGAGTACACTTATGACACAAAACACACAACATATAACAGTGACCTCTCGCTTTGTTCGTCTCCGGCTGTTTTCTCTCATGGGAGAACAGAACCACGGATCGGAACTCCACACTCGCTCCGCGCTTAATCACACGTCCCAATCACACTACCATACACTCCCACACAAGCACTTGAACTTAAAATAGGCTCTAAATGATGTTAAAATATACAGGTACCGGTACTGAAGATTTGCAACAGATGTAGAAGATGATAGCTATCCCACACGGCGCTCCTGCTACCTCAGCAAGGAGTACCCGATCCACCATAGTAGTATAGCTCCTCACCCCACACAAAGTGCATCTTACAGGATCTTGGGACTATAGTCTTTCCGGTGCCGTGCTATCTCAGCAGGGAGCACCCCTTTGGACCCAAACCACCAATTCCCAGGGGCAAACAGTATAGTTTATCTCACCTCACACAAAAATGGCTTACAGGGTCTTGATAACCTATCCTACTGCTCATCTTAGTGTGAGGCATCCCATACAGGACTTATAGGTTCTTCCCGTTTCCCCTGCAGATATTCCCCAAATCACATACCTGGTCCACCTGCTGATGGGCTGTCTCTCCCCCCCAAAGCAATTGAGTAGGGATGGGAGATTCTCCAGAGAAGCAGTTCGGGGTGCGCCTTAGAATGTCCCACTCCCAACCGGTCCTGCAGCCGGGCAGAGAGGATGTCCCATGTAGGGTGCCAAATTGTTCTGCGGAATCAAACCTTATAACCCAAAAATGAGTTATAAAGCAGGTATGTTTATTTCCAGCTCTGGGTGCAAGGGGGTCCTCCTCCTAGCTTGCATACCCCATAACTTAACAGACAACTACTTATAGTGTAAAGACACACATAGTTATACGTGCCTACTACATATTCATAACTTTTCCCCGCTTTGTATTATAATTAGTTCTGGAAGGTTCGCTCCAGTCTTGCGCCTGTGTAGTGCCTTCTGGTGGTCGTGAGCCAGGGTCTCAGGGATGAAGTAAGAAGTCTTCCTCGGGATGAATTTCTTTAGCCCCGAGAAGTGCGCAGGCTCCCTGGACTCTTGGCATTACTCTGAACCACAAAGTCCGATTCAACTGGTTTTCTGCTCAAGATTGCTGATGTCCATATTCCTGTTTCATCCTTATCAGCAGAACCCTGCATGCCAGCTCTTTCTTATCAGCTTTCAAGGCCTTTACCAACGAACAGCCTGAGTTCCAGTGAGCATTCCCAACACCCCCTGTCTGCTTTTGCTCATCACTACCTCCTCAGCCTGGTGGCAGACCTCAAAGAGGAAGTAGAGAGGCTGAGGAGCATCGGGGAGAGTGAGCTAGAGATAGACTAGTGAACTCACACCCTGAGCTCCAGGGCACAAGAGAAGACTCAGCCCCAGGTAAGAGCCTAGGATCAAAGGGTTCTGGTATCTTCCCCCTCCCTCAGGTTGTAGGCAAGGGCTCAAAAGGAGGTAGTGAGTGGAAGCTTGTCCACCTATGGGGCAGAAAATCAACACCCTCCTTGCTCACACCACCTCAGGTGTCGCTCCACAACAGATTCGAGGCTCTCGATGTGGAGTACGTACTGGAGGAAAACACGGAGGAAGATGCACCCACATCAGAACAGGGTCAGAGACCGAAACGGTGTACACACTGTATTGCCACAACTGCCACAAGGACCAATAGGAGAGTCATAGTTGTAAGAAACTCTCTATTGAAGGGGGCAGAGGGCCCAATATGTCAAGCAGACCCCACTCACAGAGAAGTCTGCTGCCTCCCAGGAGCCCAGGTAAGGGATGTGGCCAGGAAACTTCCAAGCCTGGTGAGATCTACAGACTACTACCCGTTACTGCTGCTCCATGTAGGAGGGGATGAAGCAGCAGTATGGAGCCCAAGGGGGATTAAAAGAGATTTTAGGGCCTTGAGACAGCTAGCGAGGGAATCCAGGGCCCAGGTGATTTTTTCCTCCCTCCTTCCAGCTACGGTGGTGACATAGCACAGCTCAGACAGGTCCAGTCAATTAATACATGGCTCCATGGCTGGTGTCACCGCAATAACTTGGGTTTTTTTTGATAATAAGATGGCCTACACAGCACCGGGGTTACAGGTATCAGATGGGAGCCACCTTTCTCAGAGAGGGAGGAGGGTCTTTGCCCAGAAGCTTGTGGGGCTTGTAGATAGGGCTTTAAAATAGATGTGAAGGGGGAGGGGGATAACATCATGCTAGCCTGTAATAAGCAGTGGGAGGACAGGTATCAGGGGTCAGGTGTGTAAAGCCTGACTATGCTTCTTTCTTTACCTTAAACATTTTGTCTGAAGACTGCCCATTTGTGTGCCTCCGTCTTCTTCTGTCTGCTGGACTGCCTGGGCTGGACTCTTCCAAAAGACACATGGCAAGACCATGCCAACATGTGCTGATGGGGGTCAGACAGGCCTTATAAAAAGAACTCACAAGGAACCACACGGGGGCGGATCTCACTCCCACGCTCTTACGCTCTCTCTCAACCATCACTTTGATCGGACCAGACTGGACCACGTGGCCTGGAAGAAGCTGCTGCTGCGACAACCACATGTTCCCGAGAACAGCTGCCACCATCGATGTGGTGATTTCTTTCCTTCCTCTTCTCTCTCTTTCTCTCTGTCTCCCTCTCATTCCCTTAGGGTGTGCGTGTTGGATCGGATCTGAGTGACCTGGGTTGGGTTCGGGGATCAGATTGTGATCCAAACAGGCTGAGATCCGTTTCTGTAACTTTGAGAAGTTGCACCCCCATGTCCCGACTGTGCATCCCAGCATTTTGGTCTATGTTTGTTGGAGCCAGAATAATTATTGCTTTTGATTTTCACCCTGGGAGTGTCCTTGTTGGCCTCTGGATGACCGCACAGATAAACGAACCCACTCCCACCAGTCAGGCCTGGATGCGAGCGTGTGACTCATGGGTCCAGGGTGTGACAAGGTGTCAGGGAGGATACTTCTCTAAAACACGTTCTAGGTAATAAAGGGTCCAACAGGAAGGTGATGTAACCAGCAGCCCAGCTGAAGTGCCTTTACATAAATGCACAAAGCTTGGGTAACAAGCAGGAGGAGCTGGAAGCTACCATGCTGCTAGAAAGTTATGATCTAGTTGCTGTCACGGAAAAGTGATGGGATGAATCCCATGACTGGAGTGTGGCTCTTGATGGCTACAGGCTGTTCAGAAGGAACAGACTGGGAAGGAGGGATGGAGGCATTGCCCTCTATTTCAGGAAAGGGATAGAATGTGAAGAGCTGTTGTTGAAGAGTAGCCACAAACAGGCTGAAAGCTTGTGGGTCAAAATTAAAGATGGAAGAACCAACGGGAACCTTGTGGTTGGTGTCTACTACAGGCCACCTGATCAAGGAGAGCCAACCGATGAAGTCTTCTTCCTCCAGCTACAGGAGGTTTCACGCTCGCAAGCTCTCATCCTACTTGGGAACTTCAACCACCCCGACATATACTGGAAAAGTATCACGGCAAGCTGTAAGCAATCCAGGAGACTCCTGGAGTGCATTGAAGATAATTTCGTAGTCCAGCTGATAGAGACCCCCACCTGAGGAGATGCAATACTGGACCTGATGGTCACTAATACAAGCAAACTCATTAATGACATTAGGATCGGAGGCAGCCTGGGCTGCAGTGATCATGCACTGGTGGAGTTCAAGGTCCAGAGAGAGATGGGGCAGGTGAGGAGTATAGTCAGGACCCTAAATTTCAGGAAAGCAGACTTCCAGCTCTTCAAGGAGTTACTTGGTAGGACCCCCTGTGACATGGTCCTCGGGGACAAGGGAACAGAACAGAGATGGCAAATATTTAAGGATGCTTTCCGTAAAGCACTAGAGTGCTCAGTCCCCGTATGTAGAAAATCAGGCAGGAAAGGGAAGAGACCGGCATGGCTGAGTTGAGACCTGCTGGTCAAACTAAAAAGGAAGAGGGAACTACACAGGCAGTGCAAGCAGGGCTGGGGAACCTGGGACGTGTATAGGGACACTGCCCGGTTGTGTAGAGATGAGGTCAGGAAGGCCAAGGCGCAGATGAAGCTGAACTTGGCAAGGGAAGTGAAGACTAACAAGAAGGGCTTCTACAGGTACATCAATCAGAAGAGGAAGGTTAAAGAGAACGTACTGTTTTGCGGAATCAAACCCTATAACCCAAAATGAGTTATAAATCAGGTATGTTTATTTTCAGTGCTGGGGTGCAAGGAGGTTCTCCTCCTAGCTTGCACATGGTATAACTTAACAAGCAGCTACATATAGTGTAAAGACATGCATAGTTATAAACACCTACTACATATTCATAACCTATCCTGCTTCGTATTATAATTAGTTCTGGAAAGTTCACTCCAGTCTTGCGCCTGCGTAGTGCCTACTGGTGGTCGTGGGATGGGGTCTAAGGGATGAAGTAAGAAGTCTTCCTCAGGATGAAAAAAAGTATTTTCCTTGAACTGTGCACAAGCACGGTCTCTTCTAGTTGTTTTCCAGCTTTCTGCATTCCAATGCCCACTTATCAGTAAGCTTCTGCTAGCTGGCTCCTTCATTATCAACTTTCAAGGTCTTCAAGGCGAACAATGCCAAGCTCTAACAAACACTCCCAACCTTCCTTGTCTGCTTTCACTCATCAGTACCCCCACTGATGATTGGAAATGGTGACCTCGTGTCAACAGATGAGGAGAAGACTGAGGTACTCAACAAATTTTTTGCCTCAGTCTTCACTGACAACCGCTCTCCTCACCCCTCCTGGGTCATGGGACAGCAAGATGGTGACCAGGGGGGTAGACCCCCTCCCACAGTAGAGGAGGATCAGGTTTGTGACCACCTGAGGAACCTGAACATATTTAAGTATATGGGACCTGATGAGATGCATACCAGAGTCCTGAAGGAATTGGCAGATGTAATTGCCAAGCCACTCTCCATGATATTTGAAAAGTCATGGCGATCAGGAAAAGTCCCTGGTGACTGGAAGAAGGGTAGCATTGTCCCCATTTTTAAAAAGGGTAAAAAAGATGACCCTGGGAGCAACCAACCTGTCAGCCTCACCTCTATGCCTGGGAAGATCATGGACTAGATCTTCCTAGAAGCTCTGCTAAAGCACATGGAGGACAGGGAGGTGATTAATTGTCGCTGTTGAGACACGACACGATGATGTGGAAGCAAGTTTCTTTATTGAAGTTACAGGGCTGGCCGGCCCGTGCTTGATCTTACGCGCGCCTCTTATACCCTTGATTAACAGACGCGTCTCCGCATGATTGGATTAGCTTATACATAAACAATCTGTGAATGGATGGTACTACTTTCATGCATGGTCCTATATTGTCTGCCCACTTCCCGTCCCATGATCTCCTTCCGGGTGCATTAATCAGGGGTCCTCAGCCTGCTGTGGACCCCACAATTAATGGCAGCCAGCATGACTTCACCAGGGGCAAGTCCTGTACGACCAACTTAGTGGCTTTCTACGATGAGGTAACCGCAGCAGTGGATACGGGTAAACTGATGCATGTGATCTATCTAGACTTCTCTAAAGCTTTTGTCATGGTCCCCCACAACATCCTTCTCTCTAAATTGGAGAGATATAGATTTGATGGGTGGACTGTTCGGTGGATGACGGAGACCAGCTCACAGGGACGCCTAAATCGACAGACGGACTACCGCTCTGGTGGCAAGTAGCAACATTTTATTCTCCAAACGGAGTTTTTATACTCTTCTGGTTGAGATAACATCGTACTTGTATGCACTGTTTACATACTTTATTATTATTCTTGTCGTGAGAAAGCAGGCTCTACAAGTTCTACAGAACAAGGGTCTACGTGTCTGTCCAGAGTTCACATAACATCCTTAACTAAATCTGCAGGTGTTCCTGGAGTGTATACATTTAGCTTGGGCCCTGGAATGGGGAGAAACCCATTATATTGCCAAGAACCTCTGTGTCCGCATCCTCCCTTCCAGGAGGAGCGGCTTTTAATCTCAGCACAGTTTTCTGTTATCGACCCTTTCAGGCCCTACAGAACACTGCTCTCAAGGCCTCTGGCTTCATCATTCTGCTTTTGACCCTTTCAGGCCCTCAGAATGTATAATGGTTCTCCTCAGGTGGATAAGAAACTGGTTGGATGGTGGTGTTCGGAGAGTAGTGGTCAATGGCTCAAAGTCCAGATGGAGATCCGTGACAAGTGGTATCCCTCAGGGATCCATACTGGGACCAGTGCTGTTTAATATCTTCATCACTGATATTGACAGTGAGATTGAGTGCACCCTCAGGAAGTATGCAGATGATACCAAGCTGAATGGTGTAGTTGCCACACCGGAAGGACAGGATGTAATCCAGAGAGACCTGGACAGACTGGAAAAGTCTGTGTGAACCTCATGAGGTTCAACAAGGCCAAATGCAAGGTCCTACATCTGGGTCGGGGCAATCCCCGATTTCAGTACATGATGGGGGATGATGTGATTGAGAGCTGCCCTACGGAGAAGGACTTGGTGGTGCTGGTCAATGAGAAGCTTGACATGAGCCAGCAATGTGCGCTTGCAGCCCAGAAGGCCAACCATGTCCTGGGCTGCATCCAGAGAAACATGGCCAGCAGGTTGAGGGAGGTGATTCTGCCCCTCTGTTCCTCTCTTGTGAGACCTCATCTGGAATACTGTGTCTAGTTTGGGAATCCTCAACGTAAGAAGGATATGGAGCTGTTGGAAGGTGTCCAGAGGAGGGCTACAAAGATATTTGCAGGGCTGGAGCACCTTCCATACAAGGACAGGCTGAGAGAGTTGGTCTTGTTCAGCCTGGAGAAGAGGAGGTCTTATAGCAACCTTCCAGTACCTGGAAGGGGCCTACAAGAAAGCTGGGGAGGGACTATTCATAAAAGCTTGTGGTGATAGGATGGGCGGAATGGGTATAAACTGGAGAAGGTCAGATTTAGGTTTGATATAAGGACGAATTTCTTCACCATGAGAGTGGTGAGACACTGGAACATATTGCCAAGGGAAGTTGTGGATGCCCCATCCCTGGAGGTGTTCAAGGCCAGGTTAGAGGGGGCCTTGGGCAGCCTGATCTAGTGGGATGTATCCCTGCCCATGGCAGGGGGGTTGGAACTAGATGTTCTTTAAGGTCACTTCCAACCCAAACTATTGTATGATTCTATGATTCTTGTCAAGTCACTAGATGGCACTAAAGCTGGAGGATACAGGCTCTGGGCTGCTGTCGCACCTTCTGCTCTATACCCCAGGATGGAGGAAAGTGCCCCCCAAACAGGCAAAAAGGCTTGTGGATGTGAAAAGACCAAATTTTTTTGTTTTCGTAACTGTGCTGGAATCGATTGCCTTGGTTGCGATCCTGCCCATGCATCCCATGGTAAGGAAACAGGCCCCAGGAAGTGCAAAAGAAATCTAATCATCACGCCATATGACATAAGAAATTGAATCTTAATGACACAATGCAAGAATTAAATCACCCAGCTGTGATTAATCACTGATAGGTCTGACAGAGTGTAGTTTCTTTGGGTTTCCAGCCCAGAATCTGGGAATGTGGACAGGGGTTGTTGACCTGGCCCTGTTTTCGGTTAGTGCAAAGCCACTTTGAGAGCAAGGAGCAGATTTCATGGGTAAAATATTGCAATGTCCTCAATTGCAGTAACCACAGGTGTTTTCAGGAAGGCTGCTGCCAAGTGTGTTGCCAGGAGAGGGCTTTCCTTTTGCCCTTACTCACATCAGTCATGGTTGCATCCCAAAGCCACTGGCAGGATACTGGGATGGGGAGAGCATCAGGGGGACCACCAAAGAAAACACACCAAAACCTCTGCTCTCTGAAAATATGGACAGGAAGGAGGAGAAAGTATGAACTTGGGGCCATTCTTGAAAAAGGGTGATGCAAATTATCCTGAAGCCCAATTCTTGCTCTCTCTGTATGGAAGCATAGGATCGATGTCAAGGATGTGCAGTTAAAAGTGTAATTCAAAGAAGCATTTAGTCAGCCCCAATATCCCACTCTGAACTCGCTGCAGTGAAACATTGCCAGCTCCCGTTTTGCGACAACTATCATATGTCAGAAAAATTCTGTTATTTTGTAGGTTACTGTACCCATGCAAATAGTTCAATTTTAGCAAAATGATGAGGCATAAATGGGGATATCACAACTCCCTGTCCCCCTTTACTGGAATAAGTTAGTCTCCCTCTTAAATGAGCTCAGCAGGGTGGGCACTGGGTCCCTCCAAGCAGCTGTGAGCTCCTGAAAATACCCGCTCTTGAAGGAGTAGAGGAAAAACTGCCTCCTGCTTTCCTCTGGAGAAAGCCCTGGGCTGTGTATTTGAAATCTGCTCTGGCAAAATAGGGGCTCAGTGTTTTCTTTCTCATTTCCTAAGTGGTTGCTCTTTGGATGTGAATTTTTTTACCAATTTCCTTATTTCTCCCCATAAAACTGGAAAATTGAAATGCTGAAATATTTCATTTTAATTTTAAGGAAATGCATACTTTTCTCTACCTCACCCATCTTTTTTTTAGAGAAAAGAAAAAAAAGAGAGTAAAAGGCAGAAGAGAAAATTACAGGGAGGCAGAAAATGAAGGAGCCAAATAAGCATATATTAAATGTCAGCGTAAATAAATCTCAAATAAAGCCTTTTCATGAACTAGGAACACTCCAATTTCTGGCTCCCCACCTGGGTTTGGGTTACTGTTGCTCCCAGGCATGGTATGATGCTATGGTGCTTGCTGAAAAGACTTCTCCCTTTTCACCCTTTCTCTATCATTCTTTGCTTTGCCTTTAATTTTTCCACCTTTACTTTTCCCTGAAGGTTCTCTTATTCACTGCTGGTCTCCCAAGTGACTTTTTGTCTCTCCCGCACCTAAAACTTAATATCCTCAAATCCCCAGACCTTTTCTTCTTAACAGGGTTATTAAGAGCCACTATCCTTGCCCTAGGAGCACCATCAAAGACCCAGCCATGACCATGCTGTGGTTGCATCACTATTGACATCAAGATGTGGTCCCAAGGAAATTGTTATCCAAATTGTAGCTGAAGATCAGAAAATAATCAAAGGCTCAGACCTTCGTCTAGTGAAGAGATAGCACCATCCACATGCTTCTCTACCTGGAGTGAGGCATCAGGTCTTTTTATATCATCAATCCCATTGTTCCTCATCCTGCAAACTGATTAAATGACTGCTGGGGGTGCAGGATGTCTTTCTTGATCAAACCATGGCTTTGAAACCACTGGAAAAAGCTTTTCATTGTGGGGGTTTTTTTCCTGCTGTCCTGCCAGAGGTTGTCCAAGAAAAACCCCAAGTTTAAAGGATTCTGGCTCATCAGTTTTTGACTTCCCAAAGGATTTCACCCAGCTCAATTTTGCAGAGAAGATGAAAAATCCTGTATTGCGTTGAAATTACCAAGGGCTTTGAGGTGAGCAGAAGGTGAGTGCCAGGTCTAGAAATGAGCTGAGAGTTATGGTTACCCCTAGACCTGCTTGAGGAGAGGTGTATGATGTGCCCCAGGACTTCTCAGTTGCTCTGTATCACGTTTATATTTCTTAAATATCCTCTGAGTGTTCATGGCTAGGGAGAGAAACCTTCCTCATGGTACCAAGGGGTGAAATGGCCCTGGTGCACCAATGGCAGTGCTGCAGCATCTCTAAAACATCTACTCCATAGGTACAATTGTGGCACGTGTGATATCCATGGGGCTGGAGAACATTATGTTGAAGAAGAGTTTCATGGTGTCAATTTCTAAAGAGAGCTTGGGGCAAAAGTAGGATGATGCCCCAATCTGGAGGTGCTGGGATCCCAAAAGCTGCATTAAAGGACACCAACAGGCACTGGCCATGTAGCAGGAGGAAGCCAAGTGCTAATTTTAATGTCAACCTGTGCCTGTGGCATCTGCATGACATGCAAAGCCCCAGCGATGGATCAAGTGTCTGGGGGTGGGGAGTATGCATGGATGAAAAGTAACAGCAGTGAGGGCTGAGAACTGCAAAATATCCACAACAACTGCCATGGCAGCAGCTGCCAAGGGCAACCAGAGCCAGTGGTGGGGCTGCAACTCCTGGCCCGGGGCCAGTGGCAATCTCAGAGGACCAAAGGAGCTTTGCAGGGTCCACCTTGCAGTCATCATGATGGGGATGGGCAAGAGGAGACAAGACGGAAGCCTCTTCTTAATTGAATCACATGTGGATTTGGCTATATTAGCTTCCTCCGGACTTTTTACTGCTTAAAGATATTTCCCTTTGTAGGATGTACGTAATACAGTGTAATCAAGCAGACCACACATTGCTGCTTGGAAACAATTTTTCACCACTGATAAAAATGGGTGGAAAGTGGTAATTTTTCCATGCTGCACCACAAATGGGATGTAGGAAGTGTTTTGTTATGGCATAAGCATGGAAAAAAATTCCCACTTTTGTGCTTTCCTTGGAAATACTTGTGCTGGTGTGGACTATGCGTGTTACCTGCACACATGGAGCATTACAGACCAGGACTGGCTGAACCATCTTGGGCATTGCTCAGAGCAGCACGATGACAGTGGGGGGACAAGATCCAGCCTTCCCCCATGGAAAACCCTCCTTCAGTTGATGCAGCCTTCTGGAAGACAGCTGGCAGGGAGAAAGGCAAGAGGGAAAAATTAAAAAAAAAAAATTAGTGGGCACTTGGGACTTTTCCTGCTCCCATTTGAGAGGAAGCTTTGTGCAGCAGCGATGTGAAAACTTACCCAAAAGAGCCCTTTTGGGGCTGAGGGAAAGGGTTAAACAGATCCATGTTGCCAAGCCCCTGTTTTCATTCTGATCAGGAAAAAACCCACAAAATAAACCCAATGACAAACACAATGCAATAATCCAGGTGAAGAAATCCATTGCACATATATGTTAGGAGGCTGCTGAGTGCTTAAACCTGCCAGATGCACAGGATGGATAAAGCTAAGTGGGGATTAAGGGGTGGGGGGTGGCTCTCCATCAAGACAGTGGCTGGGGAAGCATGGCAAAACCAACCCCTGGCCTGGCTAGGGTGGAAATGACACAAAAAAATTGGTTTGCAGCACTGCATAATGCTTTCCTGGGACCGTGTGCCCTGACAGAACTCCCTCCTGCACAACAGGGTCTATCATGCTTCAGTAAAACATTTTTAAATAAACAAGCTTCTAGTTGGGTTGGGGGCGGAGGGGGGTGTCGGAGAGGGAGGCGGACCCGGAGTAACGATGGAGTCTCAATATAAGTATGATAGTTCTCATTTATTCATGCACCTTACACTTCTTATATACTTATCCCAATAATGCATGCGCCAACAAAACAAATCCTAATTGGTTATGTCCCACTGTTCACGCACCTTATGCTGTCACGCAAGTGGCCAGATGCTCTTGAGCACGCGAAAGGTGCAGATACAAAGTTCTCATCACAACTCTTTGGGACTTTCCAGTGCTGGATTCCACATTCTTGTATTCTACTCCCTTTTATCTTATCTCAAGGTCAGGCCTAGCTACAGACAGCAAACCCTGGATTGTTCACTGCTATTAAATCATGAGCCATTCTTCCACAGGGGGGGATCGTCCTTCTTTAAGCCCTGGGGGTTCTTTGCCCCACCAGGAGAGTGGCTCAATTTCCTCACATTCACTACATCTCTCTGGGCTCGACTGGAGCTATTTTTGGTCAGTGATGCCCCAACAAATAAGTTCTGTCAGTAATTGGGGCATTAACACAATAGGCAGCTGTGTCGCCTGCGGGAATGGGGATGAGCCCCTCTGGGGACGAGTCACTCTGGGGAAAGCCCCTCTGCATTCATGCGACCAGCTGGTGCAGTCCTCTGCCTTGGGGCCAACTTGATGCATTTCCCATATGTGCTGCAGCCAGGAGTGTTGGCACAGGCTGTGATACGCAGGGGCATATAGAGGGGGCAGCAGGAAAGTGGCATGGGGGTACCATGTGTGCTGGCTTTTGGGTTTGGGGTGGATGTGTCCATGTTTTGTGTGTGAATCTGTGCTCGCATGCCTGTTTGCATGTATGCATGTATCTGTGCATGCATGCATATGTGCCTCTGTAGTTGCATATATGCATGGGACTGTGTGTATGGTTGTGCATGCATCTGTGACTGTCTGTGCATGTATGCACACATGTTGATGTGCCCGAGTGTGCACGTGTGCCATTGTGTGCCTATGTATCTGTATGCATTGTGTGCCTGTGTGTACATGTACAATGCATTTGTGAGGGGATTGAAGATAATGGACTCTGAGTGCAAATCAAAGACTCTTTATTAATTAGAAGGCTAAGCTTATATATGTTTTCTTGACTGTCCATGCACTCAAGCTTACAATCTTATTGGTTAATTACTACTGTTCACATGCCTATTCTAAACACTAATTTGGTTAACTGACTCTGCGCATGTTTACATGCTCTTCTACATTGTCATCATAAGTTGTATTTTCTTAAGCCTTGTTTCTTCTACTCTGGGCGTGCTGCCAATTCTTCTCATTCCTCCCTCCAACTCTCTCTTATCTCGCCGTTCAAGGTCCTTTAAATACATCGTGGCCTCCAGCTTCTAAGAATGTTTCCACAATTCCCCCTGTTTTGTTTTTGACAATCACTGCATTCACCTGTTGTATTTGTTTTTGAATCATTCTTTGTACACATTGTAACAAACGGGATCACCATTATGATAATGAAAATCACTAACAACAACATACCACCACGAATCAACAATTCCTGTATCCAACCTGTCAATCCATCCTGACAACAAATCCTGTAACCAATCACCTTTATTATCATATTGCAGCTGTTTTGTCAGATCTCTCAGTTGTAATTGTTTATGAATTGACACTGAATGATCTGACAAATTCATACAACACATTCCCTCAAAATCTTCACACCCACGTCCTTGTGCTAATAATAAAAATCTATTGCAGCTCTGGTTTGTAATGTAACATGCCTAACATTATCAACATCAGTTAACAAGCCACTCAAAGCAATTGAAGTACAATTAGTCTGCTTAGTCATCTAACATCCCAAATTTGTTAGCTTTGTCAAGGCTGCTGCAGTTGCTACCCCAGGAGCCAACGTTGAGGCAGCTATAATTTCTCCAGGTTCCCCAAAAAGTGATTGTACTCTCACAGTCAGCTCCAAATTGATGGATGGATCGTTTATTTCATTTGTTTCATTTCTTGTTATAAATCATAGTGAGATTGGGTGTTAGTAGCATAAGCCGTCCAAGGCTACATGGCCCACCATTAAATTTCAATGGAATTCCTCCTCATGCTCTGTCCCCACAAATTAAAAAAATTTCTGCAGGCAAAGCAACTGGAATAGAAAAGGTACGTGATACTTTAGGAGAGGTATAATTACACCAGGCTGTAGCGTTTCTATACACAGGTAAAGTAGCATTTACATTCTGACCTTTTTGAGTGATGTTATAGGTATAATTATACATTACACAAGCATCCATTATTACTGACCCTAATAAGTCCAACTCTTGGGGCTCCTGCGTTACCTGGGGCAGATGCGCATATACACCATCCCAGTTATCAACACAAGATCTTGGGTTATTACAAATGTCTGCCTGAAGCAGAAAATTTGGTTTTGGCCAGGAGTCTAGAGGCAACCCAACCAAATAGGTAGAAAAGGGATTTTCAAGGTTAGAGGTAGAAAGACATAAGGTTTCTTGACATGTTATGTTTGCTAAAGTTACCCATACATTCTGTTTTGGTTGTGGGACCACCCATCCTGCAACTACTTTTCCAATGATTGTTGCTCCAAAGATCCACCATGTGAAAAATCTCTTTCCACTGCTGGTTTGACCCGTTTCGCTGGAACCCATCTTGGACCGCTGTCTGTAATGACACAAGCATATCCTCATCCCCAGGTTAACAATGGAAATGGACCTTCCCAATTTCCTTCCCAAGTTCTTACCATGACTTTCACTTGGTTTTTATGTTCAGTCATTCCTGTTGACATGGTTTGCATATGTTTCACTACTGGAGGGATTAAAGTATCTCCTGGCAATCATAAAAAATGCATAACATATTGTACCTTAGCTAACCTATTTGCTGGTGTTTCTCCCTGTTCCCCCTGTTTTTATTTTTGCAAGAGTTTTGATGGTGCAATGCGTTTGTTCTACAATTGCCTGTCCAGTTGGGGAATGTGGAATGCCAAAAAGGTGTTGCACTCCCCATTGTTGAAAAAATCTGTTTGTAGATTGTGAAACATATGCCAGACCATTGTCTGTTTTTATTTGTTTTGGCACTACTAGCACAGTGAAGGCGTGCCAAAAATGTGTTTGAACGTGTTGTGAAGTTTCACTACTCAACACTGTCATACAAACTGCCAATGAAAAAGTGTCTATAGAAACACACACATATCTCAGCCTTCCAAATTCTGAAATATGTGTGACATCCAATTGCCAAAGTTGCAAAGAATGTAGTCCTCTAGGATTGACTGCAATGGTTGGCCCTTTGCTACATTGTCGACAATCAGGGCATGCCCATATATTCTTTTGTTTCTGATATCGGCAAATTGCCTTTTCAACACTTTAGCTGATTGATGAAAAAAATCATGAGAAATATGAGTTTGTTGCCATGCATTAGGCACTGGTGATAAAAAAACTGGCTGTATTAAATGATCTGCTCCAGCATTTCCTTCAGCACAAAATCCTGGCAAGTTGGCATGACCACGATGATGGCATATATAATATACTTTCCCTCGTTGTTTCAATAACAACCACAACTGTTTCACCTTCAAAAACAACATCTCACGGTTGACATGCTTCAAAAATGATCTCTCTAAATGCTGTACCACTCCAGCCACATAGGCCAAATCTGCAATGATGTTAACTGGAACTTTATCCCACCACCTAAATACTTCAATAACTTCTTGCAATTCTACAAGACGTGGTGATCCAGTGGCAACCACCACATGCGACCTCCATTTGTTATTTTCCCACCATGTCATAGCTGCTTCTCCTAACTTTCCACTACCATCTGTAAAACTGTCAGCCCATTTACCAGTGTGGTACTACACTTAGATTTTTCCTCTAGACATTCTTGTTGCAAAAAGGTTATCAACCGATGGCCTGGATGATGAATTTTAATTTGTCCACTAAAGTTTGCCAAGGCCACTTGTAATTCTAAACTGTTCTGCATACTCCATTGTAAATATCACTCTGTCATTGGAATGACTATTGTTTCAGGCTCTTTCCCATTCAATTCACCTATCTGATCTTGACCTTTCATGATTAACTGTGCAAACATTTCTACTCTTGTTACAATCGTCTTTGATGGCTGATTAGATAAGAACTGCCATTGTATAATTTTTTAATTTGTCCAAATCGGTTTCAAACCCATTGCATTATTAATCCAACAGGCTGATAAGCATTATTGATGATCAAAAAATCGACAGGCCACCCATACACTACACAATGTGGTCATCTGTTGTTTACTGCATTCTCTATTTTTTTCCAATGTTTGTTCTGCTTCCTTTGCTGGTTTCCTTGGTGCTAATATATCCGTATCTCCTTTTAACAACTCAAACAAAAGTAACAACATTTGATTATCTACCGCTATCAAATTCCTGATCCAATAGATATTACCCAGCAAGATCTGCACATCGTTAAGTGTTTGGATGTTAATTCTAAATTATACCTTTTATGGTTCGATGGTTTTATACAAAATTTTCCACCCCAAATACATCCATGGTGCAACACTCTGCACCTTTTCTGGTGTGATTTGCAATTGATGTTTTTGCAACATGTCACATAATTCCTGTTTATATCTTTCCAAATTATCCTCCCCCCCACTAGTATATAATCCATATAATGATACACTAATAGCTGTGGGTATTTTTTCAAAAAACCTTGTAAGGCTTGGTCAACATAAAGTTGACACATAGTTGGCGAATTTTTCATCCCTTGTGGTAACACCACCCATTGACATCTCTGCACAGGTCTGTTTGTTGTCGGAACCGAAAAGGCAAATTTTTCACTATCGCTGGGGTCAATAGGTATGGTAAAAACCCAATCCTTTAAGTCAATAACTAAAATGTTCCAGTCTCTATAAATCATTGTAGGTGATAGTAATCCTGGTTGTAAAGGTCCCATGTCTTCCACAACTTCATTAATCCGTTGCAAATCATGTAACAGTCTCCATTTTCCTGATTTTTTAGGAATGACAAACACTGGTATGATCCAGGGGCTGGTAGAGGGTTTGATGTGTCCAGCCTGCAATTGTTCTTGTACCAGCTGTTGTAAGATGGAAACCTTTTCCATGGTCAGTGGCCACTGGTCTACCCAACCTGGCTTCTCAGTTTTCCATTTCAGCTTGAATATCAGCTGCCCTTCAGTGGCCATTATTAAAAAATTTCTTGATGACAAAACATACCCCATCTGTCCGAGTACATCTCTGCCCAAAAGACTCATGGGTATAAGAACCACATATGGTCTTACAAAGCCTTTGGATCCTTCCTCTGTTTGAAATGTCAACATCTGTTTACTTTGTTTCATTGTCATATTCTTCCGACCCCTAACAACATTCCTTGAGGACTGACCAATGGCCATCCTTCAGGCCAGTCTTTTTCTGCCATGATGGTCGCATCTGCACCACTATCCACCAACACAGTTATTTGAATTGTTTGATTTTCTAACATCAATGTCACCTTTAATTGTGGGTTTGATTTTTGAATTTCTAATGCCTACATTATCTGTTTTTCTTGTCCTGTAGATCCAAAGCCTCCACTCTCCCTTTCTTTGTTTTCGGCTTGGGGAGCTTTACTTTTAAAAGGTACTAATTGTGCT
Source organism: Cuculus canorus (assembly GCF_017976375.1). Taxonomy (NCBI): domain Eukaryota; kingdom Metazoa; phylum Chordata; class Aves; order Cuculiformes; family Cuculidae; genus Cuculus; species Cuculus canorus. Next base: position 16,815,270 of record NC_071440.1, read on the forward strand.
ATTAGACCGAATGCCTGACACAGAGTGACAAAACCAAACAAACATCAAGTCGTCTGTGGGCTTTTCTCTGAGTAATGGCTTTTTCAGTTTTGCCCAAAGCTTGTTGTGCTTCACTCATAAGAGTATGAGGTGCTGATAAAGCCATATCCCCCTTAAGAAGATCAAATTATGAACTTAGTTCTGCATTAGTAATACCCAAATAAATTTTAACTCAATTGATTGTTCCTAGGAGCTTTTCTAAATCGTTTTAACTACTGTTTGCAATTTGACTCGCTGATGTTCAATTGTGGCATTCATAGTTTTCCACTCAAGATATTTCCAGGTTTGAATTTTTTCAGGTATGACTTGAAGGTCTATTTTCTCTAATACAATCTTTGAAATGGTATTAATTGAGCAACATAACTGCTTTGAGTGATATACACAGGTGGGAAAGGAATATAAACCATAGCTTGTATTTGTTTAGTAAAATCAGAATTAATAACACCAGCTTACACAAAAAGACATTGCCAAGTAACATTCAAATGTCCCACTAACCAAGCACTTAAACCATTACTGATAGGACCAAAAGCTTGGAGCGATACCTTGTGAACTCATTAATCCCTTATTGTGATTGAGGAGGCTGTGGAGAAGATCTGAGCAGGAGCATTTACTGTTGTCACATGTCTCCGTTGCACGCTGGGTTGCTGGTTTCCTTGATTCTTTGACGTTAACGGTTTACCTCCAATATCATATTTGTAACAATGTTGATTTGTAAAGTGACAACCTTTTCGACATTTATGGTAACGGTCGAGGTGCTGTTGAATTCCTGGCCGCTTTTGTCTGGTTTTACCTGTATGGCAATTCTCAAGGCTGCAAATGCATTAACTTTTCTATTCCTTTGCAGTTTTTTAATCTCAGAGGGTATTCCTTTTGGACTCTTAAATTATACTTTCAGTAGTGTCTGGCTAAAATCCCCTTTATGGTTGTCTGCACTAGGACCCAGCAGTTGCTGATATAAGGGACACTGGAATGCAGAGTGTTCTTCATAAATTGTTACTCCTCTAGAGAGAGATAAGGACTCCCAAGCTGAAAGAAAAAAACCCTTCACATTCAAATAAAAATCAGGAGAAGCAGGGAGAGGAAGGGGGAGGGGAACTCATACACAGCCACAGGGCTGGGTTTTTACCATTTTTTTTGTTTGTTTTCTATTTTCAATTTTCTTTTTCTATGTTCTTTTTTCTATTTTTCTATTTTCTATTTTTTCTTTATCCGTTTTCTTTTCTGGGTTTGTTTTCTATTTCTTTCTTTTTTCTATTTTTTCCCTTTTTCTTTTCTTCTTTTTTTTTTTTTTTGCTAGATATGTTAAAATTTTGCAGCCTTTTACTCCAAAGGTCCCAGGTAACTCTACCTGTTTGCTGGCTTAGTGGACATTTGAGATTGAAAGGTCCCAGAGTTGCATTTTTTAAGATTAATCAAACCAAGCACAGGCTCAAACCCCTATAATCAAAACCCAACTTGCAAGTCTTACAAACATTTAAAGCACTTTAAACACGCACACACACACACGCACAGAGACAGAACCACTCTTTTGAAAGCTAGCTTAGTATACCCATACAATGTTGTTTATGACCAGTCAATAACAACAGCACGATAGTATGAATATTTAAATTATACACGGTACCGAACACATACAACACTTAAAATATGCACATGTATTATAAGGTTTGTATCGATTGTTTAACAGGTAATAGTATTTGGTTGATACAGCATTTTCGTGGCAAAGGACCATCCTGTGGTTGCTGTGAATTATTCATGCATGCGATGGAGCCGGCGGCTGCTTCAGGTGCTGGGGGTGGGGGCAACTTGGTGGCGAAATAGTCAGTACTTTCTTTTTTTACAGTTTTTCAAATTTCTTTTATTGCTTCATAACTAACTGATTCCCAGCGAAGATCTGCATCTTGTGAATAAATCAGGGGAAAAACTTGCAACACTTCAACCTGTCCCCACAGCTGCGCCTCCCTCCTGGAATAGGAGGACTTGTGCCCATCTGAATTACTTTCATCCTCAGAAGTTTCACTTGGTAGTGGAGGACAGAGGACCAGATTAGTGGTATTCAGTGGAGATCTTATATCAGAAAGAGGTGGGGCAGAGAGTTTACTACAGTTAATCATTCGCCTTTACCTTGTGGCTCGGATTCACTTGCAAGTTCAGCGGGCGTCTTATAAGTCCTGTCTTTAGTTGTATATGATTGTTTCTTAACACCTTCCTCATCCTCAGAATCACTCCACAACGGTGATCTCTTTTTTACTTTCCTTGAAGTCCTTTTAGAAGTTGCCTTTAGGTCCTTCAATAACAGACCAGGAGGGTCAGGATTATTTAAGGCACTAGCCGCTGCTAGATCTTGTTGTGCTTTAAAATCTTTCAGTGTTTCACATAGCTATCGCCATGTTGTTAACACATGGGAAGCATTTAAATCTCCCTTTGCGGCATGTTCAAAGAGTAATTTACCAGCCTCCTTCCAAGTCCCAGTGTCAAAAACACGTGGTGACTCCACGGGCATGTTCTTACTCCTTAACCATGCTAATAAAAATTCTAAATTTGTTTCTTCATATTTAATTCCTCATTTCTTCAAAATATGTTTCAACATCTTTATAATAGTTTTCTCCTCTGTCGACACATTTGAACCCATTCTTTTCTCTATCACATTTCTCAGCTGCTCACCTGAATCTTGTGGAACAGGCGATTAATAGCCCTGGAGTCTTTTGTCTGCTCGGTCCAGCCGGCAAGACAATTGTTCAGCCGAGACATCCCCTCCAGAATGCTACCCTCTTCCACGAGTGGCACCTTTAATTCCCAGGTCACACACTGGGGTCACCATTTCAGGGGATTGAAGATAACGGACTCCGAGTGCAAATCGAAGACCCTTTATTAATCAGAAGGCTAAGCTTATATATAGCTTTCTTGACTGTCCATGCACTCAAGCTTACAATCTTATCGGTTAATTACTACTGTTCACATGCCTATTCTAAACACTTAATTGGTTAACTGACTCTGCGCATATTTACATGCTCTTCTACACTGTCATCATAAGTTGTATTTTCTTAAGCCTTGTTTTCTTTCTTCTACTCTGGGCGTGCGGCCAGTTCTTCTCATTCCTCCCTCCAACTCTCTCTTATCTCGCCGTTCAAGGTCCTTTAAATACATCATGGCCTCCAGCTTCTAAGAATGTTTCCACACACATGTGCCTGCTTGCACATGTGCGTGCACACGTTTACATGTGTGCATATGTGCATGCTCTGTGTGCTGTGTGGGCCGGCCAAACTCCCCCCCCCCAAAAAAAAAAAAATTCGGGAGGGTAAATCCACTAATTTGTGTGAATTCCAAAAGTACAGCGGAAGAACTGTCGCCCATGGATGCCATGCTCCATCCCACCTGGCCCGTCAGCCACAAGTGTCCTGTCCTATTCACGCACTTCCAATATTGTGAACACCCCTGAAATGTGATTGCAAAAAGAGATGACTGGCAGAATGGTTTCCAATTAAACAGGGATAATTTTTTTTTCTGCTGTGCAAAATTATTTCCTGTTCTTATTTTGTTGGTAACTTTCTGTATCGAATATCCTTTGGTTGTGTATCTTCACCTTTTTCTTGTACTAAAACTAAAGCATGGTCTGTATTTTTTTACATTACCTAGTTTCTGATGTAAATCTCCCTGTGGAGACATACCCTGCTGAAAGCTGTAGCCTATACATCTGCTTAGTGTACACTGCCTTTGTTCTGTTACCCTTCCATAGCATGGTAGGCCTCGCCTTTTCGTATTGTGTGCATGGTGACATTGTTACACACAAATCCACTAATACTAATATATGATCTTTCAATAAAGAAACTAGTTTTCCTATATTAACCTAGTGTGCATTTTCTATTGCTGTTTTCTCATTTATTGTCTTATCCTGCTGTTTAGATTTTTTTTCCTTGCTTTCCCCCATCATGAGGTTTGAGTGAGTGGATTTTTTTTCCTGTAACGCAGATATGGGGGCTTTTTAACAAATTTTTTTTCTTATATTCCTTATCCACCCTCAGCATTAATCTATGTGTACATACTTCCTAGATGCACAGTGTGTATTACCATTGTGCTAATGCAGAATTCTGTTTTACTGCAGAATAGCCAAAAAAAAAAGGTGTATAAATCCAAGCCCCCATTAATCATCAAAAAAGACAGATATATGATGAAGGATCTGCTGCTTATTTCATTCTAGTTACAACATTACACATTCCTTACCAGACTGATACCAAAATGAATCATAGAATCATAGAATCACCAGGATGGAAGGGACCCACTGGATCATCGAGTCCAACCGTTCCTAACACTCCCTTAAACCATGTCCCTAAGCACTTCATCAACCCGTTCCTTAAACACCTCCAGGGAAGGCGACTCGACCACCTCCCTGGGCAGCCTGTTCCAGTGCCCGATGACTGTTTCTGTGAAGAATTTTTTCCTGATATCCAACCTGAACATCCCCTGGCGGAGCTTCAGGCCATTCCCCTTGTCTTGTCCTCTGTCACTTGGGAGAAGAGGCCAGCTCCCTCCTCTCCACAACCTCCTTTCAGGTAGTTGTAGAGAGTAATAAGGTCACCCCTCAGCCTCCTCTTCTCCAGGCTAAACAACCCCAGCTCTCTCAACCGCTCCTTGTAAGACTTGTTCTCCAGCCCCCTCACCAGCTTCATTGCTCTTCCTCTGGACACACTCCAGAGCCTCAACATCCTTTTTGTGGTGAGGGGCCCAGAACTGAACACAGTATTCAAGGTGCGGTCTCACGAGTGCAGAGGGAGAATAACCTCCCTGGACCTGCTGGTGACCCCATTTCTGATACAAGCCAAGATGCCATTGGCCTTCTTGGCCACCTGGGCACATTGCTGGCTCATGTTCAGTCAGCTGTCAACCATTACCCCCAGATCCCTCTCCTCCGTGCAGCTCTCCAGCCATTCTTCCCCCAGTCTGTAGCACTGCATAGGGTTGTTGTGCCCCAAGTGCAGGACCCAGCATTTGGCCTTGTTGAACCTCATGCCATTGGCCTCGGCCCAGCGGTCCAGCCTGTTCAGATCCCTTTGCAGAGCCTCCCTACCCTCCAGCAGATCCACACTTCCACCCAGCTTAGTGTCATCCGCAAACTTGCTGAGGGTGCACTCAATGCCTTCATCCAAGTAATTGATAAAGACATTGAACAGAGCTGGACCCAGTACTGAGCCCTGAGGAACTCCACTTGTAACTGGCCTCCAGCTGGAGTTAACTCCATTTACCACCACTCTCTGGGCCCAGCCATCCAACCCGTTTTCAACCCAGGAGAGTGTGCGTCCATCCAGGCCAGAGGCAGACAGTTTCTGAAGCAGAATGCTGTGAGAAACTGTGTCAAAGGCTTTACTGAAGTCCAAGAAGACTACATCCACAGCCTTTCCCCCATCCAGTAGTTGAGTCATTTTGTCATAGAAGGTGATCAGGTTAGTTTGGCAAGATCTGCCTTTTGTAAACCCATGTTGACTGGGCCTGATCACCCAGTTCTCTTGCATGTGCTTCACGATAGCACTCAAGATTACCCGTTCCATGACTTTCCCCGGCACTGAGGTGAGACTGACCGGCCTGTAGCTCCCCGGATCCTCTCTGCAACCCTTCTCGTAGATGGGCACAACATTAGCCAGCCTCCAGTCTAGTGGAACTTCCCCAGTCATCCAGGACCGCTGGAAGATGATGGATAGGGGTTTGGAAAGGACATCTGCCAGCTCCTTCAATACTCTTGGGTGGATCTCATCCGGCCCCATAGACTTGTGGGTGTCTAGCTGGGCAAGCAAGTCTCTAACCACCTCCTCTTGGATCATGGGAGCCTCATTCTGCTCCTCTAACTCCTGGGTTTGTACACAGAGGGAACAACTTTCCTTGCTATTAAAGACTGAGGCAAAGAAAGCATTAAGTACCTCAGCCTTGTCCTTATCCCCTGTCACTGTTGTTCTTTCTGCATCCAAGAGGGACTGAATATTCTCCCTAGTCCTCCTTTTCTTGTTGATGTATTTGTAGAAAGATTTTTTATTATCTTTCACAGATTTAGCCAGTTTGATTTCTAGCTGGGCCTTAGCCCTCCTGATTTTTTCCTTGCATGATCTCACTTCTTTCCTGTAGTCCACCCAAGATGCCTGCCCCTTCCTCCAAAGCTCATAGACCTTCTTCTTCTTTTTGATGCATCTCAAGATCTCCCTGCTCAACCAAGCTGTTTTTTTCCCCTGCCGGCTCCTTTTCTGGAACATAGGGATGGCTTGCTCCTGAGCTGCTAGGATTTCATTTTTTTAAGAGCGCCCAGCCCTCGTGGGCTCCCTTGTCCTGAAGGACTGTCTCCCATGGGACTTTGTCAACCAACCTTCTGAACAGTCCAAAGCCAGCCCTCTGGAAGTTTAATGTGACTGTTTTGCTAATTCCCTTCTTTATTCCACATAGATCTGAAAACTCTATCATGTCATGATCGCTTAGTCCCAGGCATCCCCCAAACGTCACATCCACCACAAGACCTTCTCTATTCACAAAGAGCAGATCAAGGAGGGCACCCTCCCTTGTTGGTTCACTAACCAATTGTGGAAGGAAGTTGTTCTCCACGTACTCCAGGAACCTCCTAGACTGCTTCATTTCTGCTGTATTGTACTCCCAGCAGATATCTGCAAGGTTGAAGTCTCCCACGAGGACAAGAGGTAGAGATCTAGAGACCATCCCCAGCTGTTTATGGAAGAGCTCGTCAACTGCTTCCTCTTGGCTTGGTGGTCTGTAGCAGACTCCCATCACAATGACTGCCCTCTTGTGGGCTCCTCTGATTTTAACCCATAAGCACTCAGTCCCTTCCTTACCGTAATCCAGCTCAAGGGTATCGAAGCACTCTCTAACATAGAGGGCTACCCTGCCTCCTTTTCTACCCTTCCTGTCCCGCCTGAAGAGTTTATACCCCCCCATAGCTGTTTAAACACATCTAGTTTAAAGCTTTATTTAAGAGCCTAACTAGATTTTTAGAAAGTATTTTAGTCCCCCTTGGAGACAAGCATGTCCCATCCCTAGTAAGAAAGCCTGGGGGTGCGTGGGTCACTCCATGATCAAAGAATCCAAAGCCTCTCTCCTCACACCAGGTTCGGAGCCAGGCATTAATCAGCTGTTTGTCTTTGACCTCCTGTTCCTTATTCCTTAGTGTTGGGATGGAATTAAACACCACTTGTGCTCCAGAGCCCTCCATCATTCTCTCTAGAGCCCTGAAGTCTCTTTTGATGGCTTTCAGCTTTCTGCGCTGTAAGTCATCATTGCCTATTTGAAATCCTAGCAGGGGGTAACAATCCGTTTCCTTCACCAAGGAAGGAAGTTTTGTAGTGACATCTTTCACTGATGCCCCTGGTAAGCAGCAGACCTCCCTGTGGAGCTGGTCCGATCTGCAGATGGGTCCCTCCGCTCCTTTTAGAAGGGCATCCCCTAGGACAATCACTCTCCTCTTTTTATTTACAGAGGATGTTTTTAAGGTCCTCTGAGGATGCCTGAGCCTAGGGAATGTTTCTAGGCTGTGGGAGCCATCCTCTTCTTCCCTGGGGATAGGTTCTACATGCAGCGCTTCATATTTATTTTTGAGGGTGATTTGGGGGTTTGTTGTCTGGGTGGGGGGAGCAGGTTTCCTGCGCCAGGCAGGAACTTGCTGCCATTCCCCATCTCTTGTTCCCCCAGCCTTGCAGTTTGTAGGTGGGAGCTGCTTAGCCACACTGGCTCCAGCAGCCTGCTGAGTTTGTGAGAGGGCGCTGCTCCAAAGATCTATTTCCCTCTCACATTCCCTGATCATCCTTAACCTATTTACTTCCTCCCTCAGCTCTGCCACCATGCGAAGGAGTTACCCCACGTGAGCACAGCTCCCACAAGTGTAGCCGGTACCAGAGGCATGAGCTGGTGGGGGAGGGGGGCACTGCCTGCAGCCCAGGGTCTGCGAAGCTGCATGGACCCACTGAGACTCTGTCTGGGTGGCAACATCCATCCTGTTCGCTGCGGCACCCGGAGCAGTTTTATTCTTCTGCCTGGTAGCCACCAAGGTCCACGGCCTCATCTGAGCAGCCACTAGCCTCTCCCTGAGCCCTTCCTGCTCGAACTGCCGCTCAAACTGCCCCTTTATACTAACGTGCCCTGCACCTCTTCGCCGTGCTCTGGGTCGCCGTGCTCCCAAGGGACCGTTTTTAAATCTCCCGCGGTAGCCGCCAGGACCGCCCCCTCCCGTCAGGCACCACGCGGGACCATCCGCTGCCATGTGTCAGGAGTCTAATGTTGAAGCAGCTGCCTGTACTAGAAAATATTTGATTGTAGCTTCGATTGCTTGGGGGTGGTGGGATTTTGCAATAAGGAGGATGATTGCTAGTGTGTTGATTTCTAGTCCTGTTCAGGCTATTATTCAGTGGTTGCTTGAGATTGTAATGGTTGTTCCTAATAGGAGACTTATGATAAAGGTTAGTTTTGTATGTGGATTCGTTAATAGGGGAAGGGGTTGAACCATCATTTTCGGGGTATGGGCCCGATAGCTTTGTTAGCTTACCCTATTAGAAAGTAATATAATGGAAGTATGAAGGGTTTTGATCTCTTCTGTGTAGGTTCGATTCCTACTTTTCTAAGGCATGTGGGAGTGGTAGGAAATGAGAGGGCTGGTATACCTCTATGCTCACTTTATCATAGTGATCCTTTGTGTTCAGGCACATTTCCGTGTAGGGCTTCTTAAGTAAGGGGGCAGGCCTGTGTAGCAAATTGGTATGCTGGTGTGTCATAGGCATAGGGCTAGTGTTAATGGTAGGAAGTTTTTTCAGGTGTATAAGCTGGTCGTAGCGGAATCGTGGGTAAGAGGCGCGCACTCATAGGAAACTAAAAGATAGTAGTAAAAATTTTATGGCAAGGATGGCTGGGAACAGTTCTGGTTGCAGATTTAGGGTGCTTGGGTTTAGGAATAGGATGGTGGTTAGTGTATATATTAGTATAATGTTTGCGTATTCAGCTAGGAAGAATAGAGCGAATGGTCCTGCAGCATATTCTACATTGAAGCCTGATACTAGTTCAGATTCTCCTTCTGTAAGGTCAAATGGGGCACGGTTTGTCTTGGCGAGGGTTGAGATGAATCATATTATTGCAAGTGGTCATGACGAGAAGATGAGATACAGTGGTTCCTGGGTTGTAGCCAGGGTGTTTAGGGTATAGTTGCCACTTAGTATAATGATTGAGAGAAGAATAATAGCCAAAGTGACTTCATATGAGATAGTTTGGGCTACTGCTCGGAGAGCTCCGATTAGGGCGTATTTTGAATTGGAAGCTCATCCTGATCATAAGATGGAGTATACTGCTAGGCTTGATATGGGTAGTAAGAATAATAGTCCTAGGTTTAAGTCAGTGAGTGAAAATGGTAGGGGAAGAGGAATTCAGATTGTGATTGCTAGGAGTAGGGCTAGTATTGGCGTTATGATAAATAGAAATGGTGAAGATGTGTGTCGCTGTTGAGACACGACACGGTGATGTGGAAGCAAGTTTCTTTATTGAAGTTACAGGGCTGGCCGGCCAGTGCTTGATCTTACGCGCGCCTCTTATACCCTTGATTAACACACGCGTCTCCGCATGATTGGATTAGCTTATACATAAACAATCTGTGAATGGATAGTACTACTTTCATGCATGGTCCTATATTGTCTGCCCACTTCCCGTCCCATGATCTCCTTCCGGGTGCATTAAGCAGGGGTCCTCAGCCCGCTGTGGACCCCACAATTCCCCCTTTTTGTATTTGTGCTAAAGAAAATTGCCCGTTAAAGATTGCCTGTGTCGGCTGCTGCGGGGCCCTTCGCAGCAGACACACAATGCAGGGCAACATCAACAGCACAACTACAAACACCCATTCTTGAAACAGGGAAGCAAAGCAGCATCAATACTTGACCACGATGAGTAATATTGTAGGTGCATCTGAAAAGTATACAAACAGTGACTTATACTCCGTTTCTACTGATCCTAACAGCTCTAACTTGTGGTTCCGATATATGATTTATACATAATTTATATATGATTTAGTTGTTATGGCAGTTCCTTGATGTTAGCAAAGGCTATCCATCACACTCATCTCCAGCTGTTTGATTCTCCACACGTGGCCTCCGTGGCTTATCCACAGCAGGGTGAACACAACGAGCAGGGTACCACCGAGGTCCTTCGTCTGTGGAAACACAAGCATACCCTCGACCCCAAGTTAATAGCTTGCATGGGCCTGACCATTGACCACTTTGAAGGTCCTTCACTTGAACCTTCACTCCATCAGAAATAGCTGTGGTAGACTTCAAGGATTCAAAATGTCGAATCATTGGGGGATTCTGATGTTCCTCATTGATAGTTAAGAAATTTAATACATACATCACCTTGTTCAGCCTTGCTTCAGGTGATTCCCCAGACATTCCCGCCTTTTGTTTTTGTAAAAGGCACTTAAGTGTACCATGGGCACGTTCTACAAGTGCCTGACTAGTGGGGGAGTGAGGAATACCTGTAGCATGGCTGACACCCCAAGACTGTAAAAATGCTTTCACTCGCCCAGAAACATAAGCGGGACCATTGTCAGTTTTAATTTGTCGAGGAACACCACAGGTGGCGAAGGCTTTTTGCCAATGCCTAATAGCATCTTTTGCTGTTTCTCCAGTATGTGCAGTAGCAATAATGACAGAAGAAAAGGTATCAATTGATACATGTACATACTTTTGTCGGCCAAATTCTGTAATATGAGTTATATCAGTCTGACAAATTTGTAGGGCCTGTAAGCCTCTAGGATTTGCTCCATAAACTGTTGGAAAATGTTGGCCTTGACAATCCGGACATGAGGCAACAATAGATCGAGCTTCAGTAGTAGAAAGCTGAAACTGTCTCTTGAGTGCTCTGTGCTTCTGTGAGAAGCAACTGCTTGTTGCATAATGTTTGGTACTGGTCCTAATGCTACTGCAGATACTAATTGGTCAGCTCGGGCATTTCCTTCTGCTATAAAACCAGGTAAGCCAGTATGGCTTTTTATGTGTAGAATATAATAGGGTAGGCTACGTTTTTGTACAGTTTCCCACAGGAGCTTCATAACTCCAAACAACAGGTGGTTTGTCACTTGTCCAAGAACTGTTTTATCCAATCTCTGCACTAGGCCTGCAACATAAGCAGAGTCGGTTACCACATTTATGGCTTGTGGGAACTGTTGAAATGCCAATGTGACTGCTCGTAATTCCACCACTTGTGGGGAGCCTTGTTGATGCTCAATTAAATGTTGCCAATTTTGTCCATCAAACCATGTAACAGCAGCTTTCCCTGTTTTCCCAGACCCATCTGTGAAAACTGTGGGTCCATCAACAGGTGCTGTTTGGCTTAACAATTTCTGTGCGATAGAGATTTGAGTTCCCAGTTTACAAAGTGGATGGGAAGGAAAATGATACGACATCTGGCCTGTAAAATTAAGTAGCGCTGCTTGAAGTGCAGAACTATTGGCAAGACACCATTCAAAATATTGAACTTGTAGAGGAATAACAATACATTCTGGATCTTGTGCCAATAGTTCCACACATCGTGTTCGAATTTTTATAATGAGTTGAGCTAACAGCTCATATAATCCTGGAGCAGCCTTTTTTGTTCGAAATGGTAAGAAGATCCACTCCAATATATGGAGGGGGTCTTCCCATCCCTGATCCCACTGCACGAGCGCAGCATAGGGCATTGAGCCTTCCACAAAGACCAATGCCTGCACAATTACAGTCAGGTCAATGCGCCAGACATGCTTTTCCTGAATGGCTTGCTCTACAAGTGTCAGAACATTTCTGGCTTCCTTATCTAGAACCCTGGGTGCTGCAATATCTATGTCCCCTTTTAACAGATCAACTAGGGGTTGTATTTGTGATGACGTAAGGCCCAAATAGGGTCTCAGCCAATTTATAATTCCAACTATTTTCTGAACATCATTTAAAGTCCTGATTTCAGTTACTATTTTAATTGCCTGAGGTTGGACTGTTTTGGCCAGTACTTTCATGCCCAAATACAACCACGGTTTAACACGTTGTACCTTTTCAGGGGCAATGACCAGGCCATAACATTCCAACATTTGTTTAGTGTCCCTTTCCAATTCTTCTAATTGTTCTGACATTGCAGCAGCCAATAAGATGTCATCCATATAATGATAGCAATAGCATTCAGGATATTTCTGCCGTACAACACTCAGTGCCTGGGCTACAAACCCCCCTTTTTTTTTTTTTTTCCATCCACAGATGTGGATGGACGGATGGGTTCTTTAATGAATAGTTTTACTCCGTCTGCCACTGGTTGGAGTAAGCCAAATGGTCCAACAATATTTGGACCTTTATGAGCTTGTATATAGCTTAGAATTTTTCGTTCTACTAATGTTAGGAAGGCTACGGCAACTAGGATTGGGATAGCATAGGACAGGGACATGAAGAGGTGGGTTAGTATAGGAGGTTTGGCCATGGGTGTAGTGGAGCTAGGGAGAGGACTTGAACCTCTGGGTAAAGGGCTTAAGCCTTTTGCATTTACCAGTCTCTGCCATGCTAGCGGCTTTTTTCTAAGGTGTAAGGGTTAGTGGTTGATGTCTTGGTAGTAATTTAGTTGGGGTCATTACTTTTAGGAAGGCATGCTAGTAGTATTGGCCTCACTTATCTGGTCCTTTCGTACTAGGGTAAGTTTATCATAGATAGAAACTGACCTGGATTGCTCCGGTCTGAACTCAGATCACGTAGGACTATTAATCGTTGAACAAACGAACCCTTAATAGCGGCTGCACCATTAGGATGTCCTGATCCAACATCGAGGTTGTAAACCCCCTTGTCGATATGGACTCTTGAAGGAGATTGCGCTGTTATCCCTGGGGTAGCTTGGTTCATTGGTCAGTTATGCTGGGTCTGGGTACTATTAGTACGTTGAGTAGTTGCTCTTGGTCAAGAGGGAGGGTCTTGTTTTTGGAGGATTTGTTTTTCTCCAAGGTCGCCCCAACCAAAAAATACGGACCAACATTTAGTGCTAATAGGCCTGGTAGGTTTAGGTTTAGTTAGTAGTGGTCATTGATTTTTAAGTTCCACAGGGTCTTCTCGTCTTATGGTGCTATTCCTGCACAGGAAGATCAATTTCACTGGTTATCTGTAAGAGATAGTTAAGGCCTTGTTTAGCCATTCATACAAGTCCCGATTTATGAGACAATTGATTGCGCTACCTTCGCACGGTTAGGATACCGTGGCCGTTGAACTATATGTCACTGGGCAGACATCACCTTTAATACTTGGTTGGCTAAAGGCTATGTTTTTGGTAAACAGTCGGGCCTTGGGTTTGCCTAGTTCCTTCTGCAGATTTAAACCTTTCTAGTAAGCGCTCCTGGTGTTGGGTTAACAGGGTGTATAGTATGTGGTCTTGTTGGAGTTGAAGTACTAGTTGTAGTCTGTTAATAATTTGTGGATGTAAGCTTGCGCTTGAGAGGGAGGGGCCCAAGTTACTTATTTTAGCATTAATTCTTCTATAGGTATAGGTTAGCCTGCTAGTGATAAGGAAGTCATGGTGTTTTGTAATCTTTGGGTGGAGAGCTTTGACGCACTCTTTATTGACGGCTGCTTAAAGGCTCACAGTGTGTGTGTTATTGGTTTTTATCCGCTAGATAAGGTTGTATCCTTTTTTAAAGGGGCTGTACCCCCTTTAAATAACTCTTAATTTGCTACATAGAGAGCTGTATGTCTGGAGAGAGAAATTAAGGGAGAACTTAATTTTTTTTCATAAAAAAAAGTTTTCGTAGGCTTTTCCCATCTCAGGGAAGTGCCCCACCACCTCAGATGGCCACCCCACCGCAGTACTCACCGTCCTGCTGCTGGATGCCACCGAAAAAGCGGTGTTGATGGCTTGGCCACATTTAAATCTCAAGGGGACAACCTTTTTTTTTTTTTTTTACCTCATTAAAAAGAGGTATATCAACCTGGAAAAAAAACTTTCTAATCCATTAGCCGTATATTTAAACATATACATTTATGTGAGCACCTTGCCCACTATCTGCTAGGCAAGAGGATGAGAAGTTGCTGTGCCCTGGTCCTGTGGTGATTGGCATGTCATAAACATCTTCAGTAGACCCCTGCAAGGCAGGGCTCATAAAAGCATCCTAGTTGCTAGTGTTATAACTACATTTTCCTGCTTGAAGCCTCCAGGCCCCCTATCTTCTGAATAACCCAATTTGGTCAAAAGAGCAAAATATGGGGTTGGAAGAAAATTACTGGGAACCTTAAACTAGGGAGGAATGGACAACCAAATTGCTATCAGCAAGCAATTTTGCTGCAGCTGCAAAGTGATAATACCAGTCACCTCTCCTTGTTCCTGCACCATACCTCCTTTCCCAGGTCTGCAAAAGGGTCCTGTTAAACCTCCTATTTTTGGCTTGGATGCCACCAGAAACTGAGAGGAGTCAGGGCTCCTGAAAGCAGGAGCCGAGGTTGGGGCAGGATGAGGGTGTCTTTATTTATTATTTCCTTCTCTGCCACAGATAGCCGGACCTCTCTTCCTGGTCTCTGTTCTCCGTTGCCTCCTGGGTTCGTGCCGATGAACCGGCCTCTCTTTGGGTGCTGCTCTAACTCCGAGCCCCTCCTTGGAGTGCCCTAACTTTCTCCTCTCGGCTGCTCTCTCTTACTCCGAGTTCCTCGTTTGAGTGCTCTTTCTTCTTTGAGTGGTCTCTTTAACTGCTCTGCCGCCAGGCTTTATACACCCTTATCTCCTCATTAGCAGCTACCCAGGTGCAGCAATTAAGTTCAACTCAGCTGGCCTACGATTATCTCTTGTTTACATTTCACATCATTTTACAACATTTATATTTCCCTACACTTCTCCATATTTCTTTATCTGTGTATCTTGACTGTTTGGCCATTGTGTGCTCTCCTGTTTGAGCACAAGTGGGTTGCCCCCTGCTTTCCCCCCTGGATGTGTTGTATGCTGTGACCCTTTGTTCTTGCTCCATCCTCACCCTGGGCCAGCACTAAGCTCCCTGTATGACACATGTCCTGGTATGCATCCTGAGGAGACATGCATGCTTGTTCTGGCTGGTAATTTTCCAATGTGAATTATTTTTCTTTTATGGCGTGGAAACCCCCCCAAAACCTTGACACAGTCCCCTCTGAACCATACCTTGTGCTGGGGATACCTGCCAGCAACTGCCTCTGCTCAGAGCAGTAGATTCACTACAGCGAGTGTAATAACCCTCCAGTTCTTATTCTGCAAATTAGTGCTAATATAGATAGCTGTTTGGTCAGTATACTCTGAGGATACCTTGGTAATCTAATCATACAAAAAGCTGCTGAATTAATGGCAATTTATTATCTGCATCATATTTTGACCTGTCTTGTTAGAAACATTCTTATGAGAGGAAACATTCCTCCCTTTCACTTCCCAGCCTTATTAGTAACCACCAGACTTTTGTAGTTCATAATCCATCAAATGCATCCACAATTTAGTGACTTAATTCCTTTGACACTCTGAGTCTTGAAAAGCCACCTGGTGCAAAGAAAATAATATTTTTTTAATTTTAGCATTGCGAGCTGAGGAAATCCAAGATATGTCACGTGCTATGGTAGGTGTGGAGACGCATGCAGTGATTTCTGTACATCTCTCTAGTACCAACCTGTATTCTTACGCTACTTTAAATAACTTCTTTCAATAACAAGAAGACAGATAATCCCAAACATGGACAAAATGGGCTTTGAGATTCATTTATATAAGGGTTACATAAAGGTCTTATATACATCTGCATGTGATGCCAAATGGGAGCTGGACCCATCTGTCTCTTACATGGGATTTGGGATGGTGTCACAATTTCCATTGTTCTAAGAAAAAGGTAAACAAATAGTGGTCACATTTTGCTCATATTGAGAATTATCAGCAAAATCTAATGAAAGCTGATCTGGATTTACCTTGCTGTGTGTGGGCTGCCTTGTGTCAAAACTGGAAGGTCCTTATCTTTGGAGGTGTGCAAAAGGGGACACGTGCTGCAGCAGGTCAGCAGAGAAAAACCTTTCCCACCCTTAACCTGGGAGCACTCATTTTGGGAAGTGTTAAATAAACATGCCAGAAATACAAGGGGAGATGTTGCAGAAGGTCTTTTATATCTAGATCATCTTTGATATCTGTGACCTCCAAGACCAAAGTTTGTTTTGCAGTTGGGAGAGTTTTCATGGCACCACCAAATGTCATGACTCGGGCATCTCACAGTGTTTGGGTGTTCCTACATAAACCTGCAGCTCCCTGGAGTCAGACAACACAAGACTTTTTGATTAAAGGGTAGTATATAAAGATTCAAATTGCTGCTTATGACAAATTCCGTGCTCAAAACTTAGAAGTCAGCTACAACACTTTGGGAGATTTTTCAGATAATGCAGTGGTTTGGGATGGAGAAGGGCGGTGTATGGCTTCAGTGGGGCCAGGGTAGGGACCTGCAGGTGGGCAGTGAGAGTGGGGCTAAGATCCAGTAGGGAAAATGTTTATTTTCTCCTTTTTTAGGTTCAGTCTGGGGGAGATGGAGTGGGTTGGTCTGCGGTCAGGGTTGGCAGAAGGGTCACAGATTTCAAGCTGTGCTGTGCTGGTGAGCAGCTCTGCACAGGACCCCATGGTAGACCTCATAATTTAATCCTTCCTTGGTCTTGTCTTACTCCTAAATCTTCTTAGGAAAAAACTCAGGTCTTTTGAGAGTGGCTAAATTCTCCCTCTAAAATAAAAAAAGACCCAAATCGCTTTTCAACCAGAGCAGTAGATCCTTGTCTTTGCAGGGACTGGGCTCCCACACCAGAGAGCTGAGCTTGGCAGAGCTCACAGAGCCGGGACACAGGCAAAGCCATGTCTGCTCCATGCCTCCTCACCACCTTTGCTTAACCCTTTTTGCTCCTCTTCTGCTCAGTTTCCCAGGACCTTTTCTCACCCATTTTCCTGCCTGCTGGTCCTTTACACTTCCTAGCCCCAGCTGGGTTGGGCTGTTTGGCATATGCTGTTGTGGTAAGTGCCCTCTCCCTCCCTTTAAAGGCTATAAAATGTGCCTGAAGGAAAGTTGCACGTGTATAGCTTGTAGCTCTTTAATGAATATTATTACTTTGGTTGGAGTGACTAAGCCCACTGGGGTCAGGAGCAAAGCAAGTGCTGGAAGCAGTGAAGATGCGGGTTATAGGGAGAGGCAATAAGGAGCAGCTAGCCCTGGACTGGGACCCTTCAAAGTGAGGGCATGCCTGTGGGAGATGGTGTTTTGCGGAAACAAACCCTATAACCCAAAATGAGTTATAAAGCAGGTATGTTTATTTCCAGGAGAGGAATAAGATTTGTGGGTTGGAAACTAAAACTGCAGCTTTAATGAATTGTTAATAATAATAATAATAATAATAACAACAACAATAATAACAACAATAATCAATATAATTAGAAAGTAATAAAATATATACAAATATATGAGATCGCACCCCCCTCAATGGTCACCACAAATGCTGTAGAGCAGACACGAGGGGATGGGTCCACAGCTAGGACAGAGCTGAGCTCAGGAACTAGATTCAGGAACACAAGGATCTGGGATTAGGTGCAACCAGACAGATGAGTTCCTCACTGGACATCAGCCACCACAGAAGAGGCGTGTTCTCTCAATTTTATACCGAGTATGACGTATATGGGATGGAATACTCTGTTGGTCAGTTTAGGGTCACCTGTCCTGTCCGCCCTTCCCTGCAGGTGTGGCCCTTTTCCGCCAGCTTGAGGATGGCCTTGGTTGCTATAGGAATAATTATAAACACTGGCCTTTCTGCATACCAATGCCTCATGTTATCACTGCTAGAAACACTGTCTCAAAACCATGCAGTTAACTTTCAGAGAATGAAGTTACTTAGAGCAACTGAGTTAGAGTAACAAAACTAAGTCTAATTTAGCTCAAACCACAACATAACAAAACTTTTCTATCCAGACCAAATACACAGTTGCTCTGGAAGACAAACTTTATAACAAATGCACCCTCCTCCTTTCTCTGAGCTTCTATTGCTGAGCAGATGTCATATAGTATGGAATATTCCTTTGATTAGTTTGGGTCAGCTGTCCTGACTATATCCCCTCCCAAGATCTTGCTGGCCCCAGCCTACTGGTAAGAGAGGAATGTTGGAGAGACAGTCTTGATGCTGTGCAAGCACTGCTCAGCAGCAGCTAAAACCCTGGTGTGTTAACATCTTTCTAGCTACCAATAGAAAGCACAACACTATGAAGGCTACTATGGGGAAAATTAACTCCATCTCAGCCAGACCCAATGCAGAACTGGAGATAATAGTTATATTGTGTATCAAAGTGAAGTTCTGGGAGAGCCTGAAGGTGGCAATGGACCTGGCTGGGGGCTGCAGGCTGACCTATACCATCTGGCCTTTTATCACCAGCGTGTGAATCTGGCCTGGGTGGGAAATGACAGCCTGGGTGAATCCAGATGGGCATGAGGCAGCTGGAGGTTGTTCATAAAATCATAGAATCCCTAGGTTGGAAAAGACCTTTGAGATCATCAAGCCCAACTGTACCTGTCCACTACTAAATCATATCCCTAAGCACTTCATCTACCCATCTTTTAAACACCTCCAGGGACGGTGATGCAACCACCTCCCTGGGCAGTCTCTGCCAGTGCTTGATAACCAGTGCTTAATTTCTGTGAAGAAATTTTTCATAATGTCCAATCTGAACCTCCCCTGGCGCAGCTTGAGGCCATTCCCTCTCATCCTATCATCTGTCATTTGGGAGAAGAAACCAGCATCCACCTCTCTACAACCTCCTTTTGGGCAGTTGTAGGCAGTGGTAAGGTCTCCCCTCAGCCTCCTCTTCTCCAGGCTAAACAACCCCAGTTCCCTCAGCCGCTCCTCGTAAGACTTGGTCAGGATGTTAGAGACTCAGCAGTTATTACTAGTAATATTATTAATACTGGAACAAATTGTGGGCTCCAAGGACTTTTGGTACACAGGAGGATTGGCAATAGGTGACTCCCTTCCCTAGGCTCAGCCCCAAGGACCATCCCTTATCACGTCATTGCTCTCTACATCAGCCTTGATGCCATATAAGATCCAGGATGTTGCTGAGAGGGCGCCACAACTTCTCAAGTGCACAGACAGCTATCCACTATGTGGGCATAAACGACACTATAAGCCCTAACCTAGGCAGAATCAACAAAGACCCTGGGGGAGAAAGTGAAGAACTTTGGTGCTCAAGTAATCTTTTCTTCCATATTACCAGTTCAAGGAATGGGGGCAGACAGGAATAGATGCATAATGCATATCAACTTCTGGCTATGTGTCCGGTGTAGCCACAAGGGTTTTGGCTTTTATGACAATGGAACTGATGAGCAAAAGCAGACGGGGGGGTTGGGAAGCTGAGAAGTTCGAAGGACTTAGTTAATTGTAAATGTAAATCACACCATATTTGGAAGAGACATAGCTCACTGGAATTCATGCTGTGCATTAGGGACAGCCTTGAAAACCCTGAAAGCTGATAACAAAGAAACTGGCTTGCAGAAGTTTACTGATAAGTGGGAATTGGAATGCGAGCTCTAGCAGAAAGCTGGCTGCACCTGGTTCAGTAGTTTGAAAACAACTAGAGGGTGACTGCGCCTGTGCACAGTTTGAGAAAAAACAATTCATCCTGAGGAGGACTGCTGGCTTCATCCCAGAGACCCCGGCCCATGACCACCAGGAGGTGCTGTGCAGGCACAAGACTGGAGTGAACCTTCCAGAACTAATTATAATATGAAGTGGGGAAAAGTTATGAATATGTAGTAAGCACTTATAACTATGCACATCTTTACACTGTAAGTAGTTGTTTGTTAAGTTATGCAGTGTGCAAGCTAGGAGGAGAACCCCCTTGCACCCCAGCACTGGAAATAAACATATTTGCTTTATAACTCATTTTGGGTTATAGGGTTTGAATTCTGCAGAACAATTTTGGCACCCCAGATGGGACACCCTCTCTGTCCGGCTGCAGGACCAGTTGGGAGTGGGACATTCTAAGGCACGCTCTGGACTGCTTCTCCAGAGAATTTCCCATCCCCACCCGATTGCTGCGGGGGGAGAGATGGACTATCAGTGGGTGGACCAGGTATGTGATTTGGGGAACACCTGCAAGGAAAACAGGGGAAGAATCTGTAAGTCATGTATGGGATGTCTCATGCTAAGATAAGGAGTAGGATAGGTTATCAAGGTCCTGTAAGGTGTTTTGCGCGAGGTGAAATAACTATACAGCTCACCCTGGGAATTGGTGGTTTGGGCCCAAGGGGGTGCTCCCTGCTGGGATAGCAAAGCACCGGGAAGAATATAGTCCCAAGATCCCATAAGACGCTTTGTGCGGGGTGAGGAACTATACTATTATGGTGAACGGGGGTAACGGGAGCGCTGTGTGTGATAGCTATCATCTTCTACATCTGTTGCAAATCTTCAGTGCCGATACCTGTATATTCTAATATAATTTAGAGCTTATTTTAAGTTCAAGTGCTTGTGTGGGAGTGTGTGGTATTGTGATCGAGATGCGCCACTGCAGAGTTCTGATCCAGCCAGAGAAACAGCCTAGAAATACACCTACGAGACCTTTCACTCCCAAACGTCCATTGAGCTGGGAAATAGGTAGATTTACCTTGGACCTTTGGAACGGAAGGCTACAAAGGGTGAAATTTTAAAATACCTAGCATAGAAGAAGGAAAAGAGAGAGAGAAAAAAAGAAAAATGGGAAAAGTGGCTGAGAGTGCCTCTCTCTTTCCCCCCCTTCCTGGAAGTGAGTTAACCCTCCCACTCCGGGAATGTGAATTAAGTGTTTTGTGTGAAGAATAAACTGAAAGTGTAAAAGCAAAAAGGTTTGCGTGGACAGGGAGTTGGAGATGAGTAAAGTTTTGAATTGTTGTTGTCAGTTTTGTGAGTGATCCTTGAGAGTCAGTTTGTCTGAAATAGTTTGTGTGTAAGTTACAGAAAGGAAGAGCTAGAAAGTCATTTTTGCAATGGGGACAAAGCCAAGCAAATAATTTCCTTGGGCAAGCGCCTTAGGAGGCATAATACTGCACTGGAAGGAATTGGCTGGGGGGCCGGAGGCTGGGTGAGCAAGAAGATTACAAAAGATTAAAAAAAATTGCTTAAGCCTCCCCCTCGATCACAGGAATGGGATATGGACTCAGACAGGACCCCCACCCCCGGATAGCCCGGTGTCTTCCTGCGTCAGGAAAAGGTCTGCTTTGACATTTTTGCAGGCACCTCTCTGGGAAGAGTGAGACGAAAAGAAAAAAAAAAAAGAAAAAAAAACAACAAAAAAAAAACACCAAAAAAAACCCCAATTGATTTTAAATCTACAGGGGTTATGGAAAGAGTATTTTCCCCTCGAAGACCCAATGTGGGATCCAGAGAGATCTAAACACTTGAAAAAAAATTACAGGCATATCAGGGATGGATCTAAAAGGGAATGAAAATGGCCATTCCCAAACAACTAAAGAAGGTCCCTCTGAGCCACCATCCAATTTCCTAGATCGACTGAGGGATATAATGTGCCACAACGCACTGCTGGATCCTGGGTCAGGGGTAGGAATGCAATAACTAGTTTCTTTTGTTTTGGGCCAGTCTAAAAGAGGAATAGTGGCTCATGTGAAGGAAGACTGATGGGGACCTGGGGAATCCACCCTAGCGGATCCACTGGTTATAATGAAGCCAGGGAAAGAGGAGAAGAAAGTAGAATTTCAGATGACACAGAGGCAACGTATTCAGTTTTGAACCAATCTTTGATGTCCCTAGGAAATGACTACATCGTGGTAAAAGGGGCAACTGGCCAAAGTGAAAAGGCGTATTTTTGTGAACTTCTAAGATATAAACTGGGAATACAATGGGGCATCCACAGATTCTTGTATATGCCCAACTCCCCGAAGGCACTTTTGGGGAGAGATTTATTAGAACAATTGGGTGCAATAATCAAATTTGAAAAGGGAGAGATTAGCCTCTGGAGGCAAATGACCAGCAGTATATGCAAAGAATGGGTTTATCCTTAGTCAGTGTTCCCACAAGAGGAAAAATCAGCGAAGAAATCATGAACCAGGTATACCCCAATGTATGGGCCACCGATGTGCCCGGGACTTACAGGCTGTAAATAAAATAACAAAAATCCTTTACATGGTGGTGGCAAATCCATATACCCTGTTAAGTGTATTAATACCTGAACTAACCTGGCTTACTGTTTTAGACCTGAAGGATGCCTACTTTTGCCTCCCTCTCCATGAAGCCAGCCAGAAAATACTTGCATTTGAATGGGAAAACCCTGAAAGCGGGCGCAGAACTCAACTCACCTGGATATTTGGTAATCAAATTGCAAAGGATCTTGAGGCCTGGGAAACCCCACCTGAGGAAGGGAGACTGTTGCAGTATGTAGATCATACCCCGATTGCCACCAAGACAATGCTTGCATGACCTGGACGGCGAGTTTGCTAAATTTCTGGGGCTCCAGGGATACCGTGTATCTAAAAGAAGGCCCAAATAATGCAACACGAGGTGATCTACCTGTGCTATGAAATCAGCGCTGGACAAAGAACTTTGGGGACAGGCCTGAAAAAGGGCAATATACCAAACTCTGAGACTGCAAACAGTGAAGGAGTTACGAACTTTCTTGGGGATGACTGGGTGGTGTAGGCTATGGATTTATAACTGTGGGCTACTTGTTAAACCTCTCTATGCACCAACCACCGCTGAACAGAAATACCTTCAATGGAGCAAAGATGCTATGCAAGCTTTTGAACAGCTGAAGAAAGCCCTGATGTCGGCCCCGGCCTTAGGACTTCCAGATGTGAGTAAGCCATTTTTCCTTTTCTCTCATGAGAAGCAAGGGATTGCCCTAGGGCCTGGGTGTTTATGAGCGGTTGCGGCCTTAGTGCTAAACATCCAGGAGGCACGAAGATTTACCCTGGGCCAGAAAATGACTGTATTAGTGTCCCATAGAGCATCTGCAGTAGTGGAAGCAAAAGGTGGGCACTGACTTTCTCCACAAAGGTTCCTAAAATACCAAGCTATAATGTTGGAACATGATGATATGGGAATTGTGGTTACTAACATCATCAACCCAGCTTCTTTTCTCAGTGGAAATACAGGAGAACCAGTGCACCAGGACTGCTTAGAGACCATCGAGGCCACATACTTGAGCCTTTCAGACCTGAAAGACAGTCTCATGGAAGACATGGAGGGCTGGTTCACGGATGGAAACAGCTATGTCTTAAGCAATAAAAGACATGCCAGGGCAAAAGCATCAAGCATGCAGAGGGATCCTGAGACTGCTGGAAGCAGTCCAGCTACCTGAGAAAGTGACAATCATGCACATCAAGGCACACCAGAAAGTGAATTTGGAACTGGGGAGAGGAAATGAGCTGGCGGACAGAGAGGCAAAACTGGCAGCCAAAGGCGAGGGGCTTTGATCCCTGACAGGCGAATCTCCCTAGAATGTAAGCCAGAATATACCAAGGAAGATCAGATAATCAGAAACTTATAATAGACCTGGATGTGTCATATAGTAAAGAGGGGTGGGCCCTCACTCCACAAGAGAAACTAATCATTCCCTCTTATTTAACATGGCCTTTGATGAGGGAGGAACACAGGAAGAGACATGGTGGGGAGGGGGGGCAGAAGCTCTATATTAACACCTAATTAAAGAGATTGCAGCTAGATATTTAGACACCGCTCTGAGACAAGTGACTGCAGTGTGACCTTTGCCTGCAGACTAATCCTAAAATTACCCTAAACCAGAAATGGGCCAAATTGGAAGAGGCAATGGGCAACAATGTCAGATTGATTTTTTCAGAACTCCCATGAAAAAGGGGGGGTGGGGTGGGTATTGATACTTATTGGTATTAACTGGTACCTTTTCAGGTTGACCGGAGGCATTCCCTACTAGAACAGACAAGGCTCGGGAGACAACCAGAACATTAATACAGGAGATAATACCACACTTTTGGGTTTCAGCAACTGTCTCCTGTTAGGGGACCACATCTTATCTCAGAAGTAGTGCAACAGATCAGTCACTATTTGGGTATGAAATCATAAACTCCTACATGGTGACATTGGACAAATAACTGCAAAAAGATTGAAAAACATGTGGTTAAAATGCAAAGTAGGGTTTTGGATGGACCTGTGTATAACATACGACCTGGTGATTATGTATATGTAAAGTCTCTTGCAGAGAGGACTCTGGAATCACAGTGGGAAGGACTGTTCCAGGTGCTCCTTACCTCCTTCACAGGAATCAAAATCAAGGAGCAGAGTGCATGGATCCCTTGCACCTGAGTGAAAAAGGCACATTAATCTCCATGGAACGTCACGCAAGTCCAACAGGAAAATTATTTTTCTCACAATCATAATTATAATCCAGGGATGAGAGAGCACCTCTAGCCAAAAGAATACTGAGTGGTCTTGGTCTCAAGCTTTTATTTGGTATACCGGAACCCTTGGAAATATTCTGATCAAAAGGGTTTAAATCTATCAACTGTGGTTATGCATGAAAATCAAGTATATGTAAGGCAAGAATAGAATGTGGATAAAGAATAGGGGATTCGGCAACTTCAGGGGACTGTAGGAGAAGAAGCCAAAGTAGGATGTCGAATGGTTAATGGGACAACCCTTAAAAAGGCATCCCAAATTACTATCCCGACTTCTCCTACAGATAAGAACACAAAGACCTGCATTTCCAATGAATTAGATTGTTGGCATAATTTTACATTAACACAGACCATTGAGGTAGTTTGCCTCTGGGCCTGTGATACTATTGGACTCACATTCAAATTTAAAATAAATGACGTAGCTAGTCCTGTTACAGCAAATCCACACACGACAGTCACACACCATGAGATGGATATGTTCACCACACAACCTACGTCAGCGCTCAAACTCAAACACAGAATTTATGAAATCGCATTGTATGTGAACAAAAAATATAGGTCAACAGCAAATGCTGTTCAACACAGAATGGTCTCCTTAACGTGTTGAACTGCTAATGCAACCTAATGTTTCTGAAATTCAACCAGCATGCTCTCATTTCCCAAAAACATCCTTTGAGGGCTGGACAGCCTGGCTGTGAAAACAAGTGCCCTTTAGGAGCAGAACACAAAGGGACCTAACCAAAGTGTTAGAGACAGGACTGAGGGTCCTAAATGGAATTGGCTCAAAAATACTAATGAATAAGTTTGCCACCACAACTAGTGATTTAACAAAATTAAGAAAACCTTTGCAGTCTTCTCTATTAGCTTTAGGAACTAATCAGCTATCAGAAGTGTTACCAAAGTGGGAAAAGGTGGAGTAACAGGACCATGAATTAATATTAAATGTGCTCGGCAGTCCAAGATAACGTTTCTTTGGCCCTGAGTTATATATAGGCGCAATTATGGATGCGATCAGTGGCCGCCTTAATTATAAGAGAAGGTAATGAAGGTACTTTCCCCACCGAAATCTGGAAAGTGGTTTGGAACAGTGCCACTGACTTAGAGAGGGAGCTTCAATCATGGTGGACCCAGGTAAATTTTATCTATCACTAATACGGTCACAACCTTTGTGTTGACCATACGTAACACTTCAATGTATGTAATCTACCCCATCATTGCATTAGAATTAAACCATGATAGAACTGTGCTCTGTCCTTCCGAACATAGAACATGGGCGTGAATGGTGAATGGCAGACAGCAAACTGTAAATTTAGAGTCTTGCATTACACGAGAAGAACAAGGATTCATTTGTGAAAGTAATACAATTGATTCTCAAGACATCTGCCTTGACACTGAGCAAAGCATCTGTCACTTTGAGATCCATCCAGATGCTAATCAGAGGACAGTCCTTGTATATATGGGCCAGGGTTGTGTGTGTTTGAGAACTGCTTGTGCCTTTATAACAATAGATGAAATAATTATGGATAATAAGAATCACTCTAATTACAGATAGATTATGGATTTGGCAAATGAATTTGCCCATGTTAAAAGACAGGGGGGAATTGATGAGCAAAAGCAGACAGGGGGCTTTGGGAAGCTGAGAAGTTCGAAAGACTTAATTAATTAATTCCAGAACTAATTATAATATGAAGCGGGGAAAAGTTATGAATATGTAGTAGGCACTTATAACTATGCACGTCTTTACACTGTAAGTAGTTGTTAAGTTATGCAGTGTGCAAGCTAGGAGGAGAACCCCCTTGCACCCCAGCGCTGGAAATAAACATACCGACTTTATAACTCATTTTGGGTTATAGGGTTTGAATTCTGCAGAACAGAACCTTCTATGAGGAGTATAACCTTCTACGAATGGCTGGAATCCACCTGTCTAGAAGAGACAGGAGGATCTTTGGCAGTAGGCTGGCGAACTGGAGAAGGTAGGCTTTAAACTGAAGGAGACTTGCTTGCCCAGCTAGACGCCCACAAGTCTATGGGGCTGGATGGGATCCACCCAAGAGTATTGAAGGAGCTGGCGGATGTCCTTTCCAAACCCCTATCCATCATCTTCCAGAGGTCCTGGCTGACTGGGGAAGTTCCACTAGACTGGAGGCTGGCTGATGTTGTGCCCATATATAAGAAGGGTTGCAGAGAGGATCCGGGGAACTACAGGCCGGTCAGTCTCACCTCAGTGCCAGGGAAAGTCATGGAACAGGTAATCTTGAGTGCTATCATGAAGCACATGCAAGAGAACCAGGTGATCAGGCCCAGTCAACATGGGTTTACAAAAGGCAGATCTTGCCAAACTAACCTGATCACCTTCTATGACAAAATCACTCGACTACTGGATGGGGGAAAGGCTGTGGATGTAGTCTTCTTGGACTTCAGTAAAGCCTTTGACACAGTTTCTCACAGCATTCTGCTTCAGAAACTGTCAGCCTCTGGCCTGGACAGGCGCACACTCTCCTGGGTTGAAAACTGGTTGGATGGCCGGGCCCAGAGAGTGGTGGTCAATGGAGTTAACTCCAGCTGGAGGCCAGTCACAAGTGGAATTCCTCAGGGCTCAGTACTGGGTCCAGCTCTGTTCAATGTCTTTATCAATGACCTGGATGAAGGCATTGAGTGCACCCTCAGCAAGTTTGCAGATGACACTAAGCTGGGAGGAAGTGTCGATCTGCTGGAGGGTAGGGAGGCTCTGCAAAGGGACCTGAACAGGCTGGACTGCTGGGCCGAGGCCAATGGGATGAGGTTTAACAAGGCCAAATGCCGGGTCCTGCACTTGGGGCACAACAACCCTATGCAGCGCTACAGACTGGGGGAAGAATGGCTGGAGAGCTGCACGGAAGAGAAGGACCTGGGGGTGCTGGTTGACAGCCGACTGAATATGAGCCAGCAGTGTGCCCAGGTGGCCAAGAAGGCCAATGGAATCTTGGCTTGTATCAGAAATGGGGTCACCAGCAGGTCCAGGGAGGTGATTCTCCCTCTGTACTCGGCACTGGTGAGACCGCACCTTGAGTACTGTGTTCAGTTCTGGACCCCTCACCACAAGAAGGATGTTGAGACTCTGGAGCGTGTCCAGAGAAGAGCAACAAAGCTGGTGAGGGGGCTGGAGAACAAGTCTTACAAGGAGCGGCTGAGAGAGCTGGGGTTGTTTAGCCTGGAGAAGAGGAGGCTGAGGGGAGACCTTATTACTCTCTACAACTACCTGAAAGGAGGTTGTGGAGAGGAGGGAGCTGGCCTCTTCTCCCAAGTGACAGAGGACAGGACAAGAGGGAATGGCCTGAAGCTCCATCAGGGGAGGTTCAGGTTGGATATCAGAAAAAAATTCTTCACAGTAAGAGTCATTGGCTACTGGAACAGGCTGCCCAGGGAGGTGGTCGAGTCACCTTCCCTGGAGGTGTTTAAGGAACGGGTGGATGAAGTGCTTAGGGACATGGTTTAGGGAGTGTTAGGAATGGTTGGACTCGATGATCCAATGGGTCCTTTCCAACCTTGTGATTCTGTGATTCTGTGATTCTGTGTGACTTGTCGGGAGGAACCCAGTACAGCAATGCCCACACCACCATCACCAACATAACCAATTGGGGGAAAAAAACAGGCCAACCAGAGCAGTGTAGAATGTGGCTTACCTGTCTCTCTAAATGAAAATCAAAAGATAATGGAATAATAGAATCACTAGGTTGGAAAAGACCTCTTAGATCATCAAGTCCAACCATTCCTATCTGCCACTAATCCATGTCCCTGAGCACCTCATCTACTCGTCTTTTAAATACCTCCAGGGATGGTGACTCAACCACCTCCCTGGGCAGCCTGTTCCAGTGCCCAATGGCCCTTTCTGTGAAAAATCTTTTTCTGATGTCCAACCTGAACCTCCCCCAGCAGAGCTTGTGGCCATTCCTCCTTGTCCTGCCTTAAGGCATTTGTCCTGCAAGAAGGCATGAAGTACCTCAGCCTTTTCCTCATCCTTTGTCACAGTTGTTCCCTTTGCATCCAATAAGGACTGAATATTCTCTCTGGTCCTCCTTTTACTATTAGTGTATTTATTTTTTATTATCTTTCACTGACTTGGCTAATCTGAGCTCTAATTTGGCTTTAGCCCTCCTGATTTTTCCTCTGCATGATCTCACTTCCTCCCTGTAGTCTACCCAAGATGCCTGTCCCTTCTTCCAAAGTTCATAGACATTCCTCTTCTTTTTTATGTCCATCCAGATCTCTCTGCTCAACCAAGCTGCTTTTTCCCTGCTGGCTCATTTTCCAGCACATGGGGACAGTTTGCTCCTGCACTGCCAGGATTTCTTTCTTGAAGAGCACCCAGCTGTCCTGGGCTCCCTTGCCCTTAAGGACTGTCTCCCATGGGACTTTATCAACCAGCCTTCTGAACAGTCCAAAAATTTCCCCTCTGGAAGTTTAAGGTGGCTGTTCTGCTAACCCCCCTCCTAACCCCCCTTAGAACTGAGAATTCTACCATCTCATGATTGCTTTGCCCTAGGCATCCTCCAACCGTCACATCTGTCACAAGGCCTTCTCTGTTCACAAACAGCAGGTCCAGGAGGGCGCCTTCCCTTGTCAGCTCATTCACCAGTTGTGTGAGGAAATTGTCTTCCACACACTCTAAGAACCTCCTAGACTGCTTCCTCTCCGCTGCCTGAAGTGTTTGCATAATAATGCACACAGTTTGGGAAAAAAGCATGAGGAACTGGAGCTCTGTGCCCATCCAGAAAGCTATGATATCATAGGAATAACTGAAACATGGTGGGACAACTCACATGACTGGAAGATCATGATGAATGGCTATAGGCAAGGAAGAAGAGCTGGAGGAGTCGCTCTATATTAAGGAGAACCTTGAATGTATTGAGTTCAACTATGGTATTTGTGGAAGCCCTATCAAATGCCTCATGGTTGAAATCAGAGGGGTTGCCTCCAAGGGAGACCTTAAAGTAGGCATCTGCTACCGACCCCCAAACCAAGATGACAAGACCAGCGAAGCAATACTTGAGTCACTTAAGCAAGCTTTGGGTCAACAAAACCTGGTTCTTATTGGTGACTAGCTACCCAGACATTTGCTGGAAGAACAACACAGCAGTTCACATGTGATCCATTAAGTTCAGGGAATGTGTAGAGGACTCCTTCCTCATACAAATATCAGATGTGCCAACCAGGAATAGGGCACTGCTAGACTTGCTACTCACAAACCAAGAAAACCTACTTTGTAATATTTCAGTTAGTGATAGCCTTGGTTGCAGTGATCACAATATTGTGGAGTTTGAAATATTGCTGAGCACGCTGAAGGTCAGTTCCAAGACCAGAATTTTAGATTTTAGAAGAGCAGACTTCAGCTCACTCAGGGCTCAGTTGGAAGGGATCCTGTGGGAAGTTTCCATGGAGGATAAAGGAGCAAGTGAATGCTGGGAGTTTTTCAAGAACCCTCTCCTAGATACACAAAACCGCTTTATCCCCTCTAAAGGCAAGGGAAGCAGGTGGAGCAAGAGACCCCTTTGGTTTAACTGCAAGCTTCTGGGTATGCTCAGAACCAAAAGGGAAATGTACCAGAGATGGAAAAGTGGAGCATTACCCCTTAAAAATTACAAGGGCGTTAGCAGGGTATGCAGAGATGCAATTAGGAAAGCAAAAGCTCAGCTTGAACTGCAATTGGCCAGAGATGTCAAAAACTTCAAGAAAGGGTTCTTCAGATATGTTAACAACAAGCAGAAACAGAAGGAGAATATTGGCCCACTGTTAAACAGAGGAGGTGAACTAGTCACCAACAGTACTGAAAAGGCAGAGGTCCTCAATACCTTCTTCACCTCCATGGCTACCAGTGCTGTTGGGCCCCAGGTCATGGGAACAAACATCCAGGTTGATGCAGACACAGACCCACCATCAGTGAATGAAGAGCTGGTGTGTGAACTATTACAGGAGCTTGATCTGTACAAATCGATGGGCACAGATTTCATCCACCTGAGGGTGTTGAGAGCTGACTGATGTCATTGTGAGGCCACTCTCCATGATCTCTGAGAAGTCATGGAGATCTGGGGATGTCCCAGAAGACTGGAAGAAGGCTAATGTCACCCCCATCCACAAGAAAGGCTCCAAGGAGGACCCATCAGCCTCACTTCAATCCCTGGGAAAGTTATGGAGCGAATACTCCTGGTGACTGTCGCAAGTCAACTGAAGCACATGATTGGGAAAAGCCAACATGGATTCACTAGGGGCATATCATGCTTGACAAACCTGATAGCCTTCTACAACAAAGTGGCCCAACTGGTTGATGCAGGGTGAGCTGTGGACATTGGCTACCTGGACTTCTCCAAGGCTTTTGACATGGTTCCTCACAGCCTCTTCCTAGAGAAACTGATGTGCTATGGCCTCCTTTCTTGAAACACATCTATTAATCTTTAAACTTCAAAGAAAAAAAACCTCAAGCTGTTCCATTAACTTATACCTATATTTAATCTATGCCTATACTCAAAAATAGGTTGACCTTTCAATCATCAGTTATCATCAAATCTAATACCTAAGTCTCACATTTCATAGAATCACCAGGTTGGTAGAGACCTCTGAGATTGAGTCCAACCATATCTATCTGCCACTAAAACATATCCTTAAGTACCTTGTCTACTGTCTTTTAAACACCTCTAGGGATGGTGACTCAACAACCTCCCTGGGCAGCCTGTTCCAGTGCCTGATAAACCTTTCGGTGAAAAAGTTTTTCTTAATGTCCAATCTGAACCTTCCCTGGAGCAGCTTGAGGCCATTCCCTTTCATCCTGTCACCTGTCACTTGGGAGAAGAGACCAGCACCCACCTCTCTTCCTTTCAGTTAGTGATAAGTGATAAGGCAGTGATAAGGTCTCCTCTCAGCCCCCTGTTCTCCAGGCTAAACAACCCCAGTTCCCTCAGCCACTCCTCATAAGACTTGTTCTCCAGCCTCTTCACCAGCTTTGTTGCTCTTCTCTGGCATGCTCCAGAATCACAATATCCTTCTTGTAGTGAGGGGCCCAGAACTGAACACAGTATTTGCGATGTGGCCTCACCAGTGCCGAGTACAGGGGCAGAATCACTTCCCTGGACTTGCTGGCTATGCTATTTCTGGTACAGGCCAAGATGCCATTGGCCTTCTTGGCCACCTGGGCACACTGCTGGCTCATGTTCATTCAGCTGTCGACCAACACCCCCAGGTCCTTCTCCTCCAGGCAGCTATCCAGCCACTCTTCCCCCAGTCTGTAGCACTGCACAGGGTTGTTGTGTCCCAAGTGCAGCACTCAGCATTTGGCCTTGTTAAACCTCATCCCATTGGTCTCAGCCCATTGGTCCAGCCTGTTCAGATCCCTTTGCAGAGCCTCCCTACCCTCAAGCAGATCAACACTTCCTCCCACTTCCTCGTCTGTGAACTTGCCAAGGGTACATTCAATGCCTTCATCCAGACCATTGATAAAGATACTGAACAGGACTGGACCCAGCACCGAGCTGTGACACAATCTTACACAATCTTACACAATCTGTTGATTCAGCTGAACTGGGTTTTAAACCAGCCTTGGAAGGGGCTATACATGAGACAATTCTTGTAGTTGTCATAAAGACTGATTTTCCAACACCTGTTCTTATTATATTCTTAATACAATACTCTATTTATCACAATCAACTATCAATAATATCTAAGTCCTGTATGGATATATTTATCATATCTTCTCATTTTTCCTTAACAATGAGGAACTGGCTGACAGGCTGTACCCAGACGGTGGTGGTAAATAGTTCTTTCACAATCTGGCAACCAGTCACAAGTGGGGTTCCCCAGGGATCAATATTGGGTCCAATGCTGTTTATCTTCATATGTGACCTAGATGTTGGATCAAGAGCACCCTGATGAAGTCTGCAGATGACACCATGTTGAGTGGGGAGGTTTGTGGCGATGAAGGAGATGCCAGCCTCGCAGTTTTCTCTAAGTATATTCTTTTAATCAGCATGGCATACAGAAGTCAAATTAAGAAAGTACACTCTGGTTGCTCTCGTTCAGGTAGATTTTTTATACAGCTCTTTGGTTCTCGAACTACAAAGGCAAACAGGTTATTTTGTTTTGCCTGTTCCACACTCCTGTGACTGTGGCTCCCAAGCGTTTTTTTTTCCAGCCTGGCCTTCTCATATATTCAAGATTCATTATCCCACGTGTCTAGTTTGGAACACCTGATCTTTTAATCATGTTTATTGTGATACACTTGGTATGAGCTTCATGCTTTATCTTAGTCCCAATTAATCTTCCATATACTTGACGTTGCTCCCACATCTCCCCCTTTTTTGTTTTGGAAGATCGGGTTTACAACAAGGGTAGCGAGGACCTTGAGTTCTGTTCTTCTGAGATCTTGTTTCATTCTCCAGACTATTCTGAGCACTGCAAATATAAAAACAACACAAGAGTAGCTGAGACTAACAAATGCCCAAATTCGCAAATTTAATCCAGTAAACCAATTTTTTGGTTCAGCCATTTCACACTATTAGATATGTCATTCATTATACCTTTGTGTACTAATTCTTGTAGCGCTGCTAATTGTCCTTGCAAGGCAAGGTTTAAATCTTGAAACATGCCGTTAGTTGAAAAAACACCTTAAACATGCTGTTTAATTTGATCCTATGTATATACACTATCATTCCACACTACATGCACAACTAGGTGAAGCAAAGCGGTGATGTCCAAGCTCCGAAAACAAGATCTCACCAATCTGTTGGCCAAACATCCTGAGAGTCTCAGGAGCCCAGAGATGGTTGCTGCAAAAGTCCATGTGTATTCATATCCTTTAAGTCCAAGGTGATTACAGGGTCTTTCATTTTGTTTATCTTTTATCATCTTTCTAAAGCCTCTGAGGCTGGTAACACCACTGCAGCATTCAGTGGGTGCTTTTCAACAATCAGGCATTATGTTCCCATCTCTTTTCTTTAAAGACACTGTCCTTGGCTTTCTTTGTCCTGTTGTCTTCTGCTTAAAGAGTCTTAAATCACACAGAATCAGCTTTTTCACACTGCATTTGGGGATGGGAGATTCAAAGACAAGTTACTTATACCAATTGTTGGTTTTGTTTTTTTTTTTATTGTGAGGGTGATCAAATATTGGAACAGGTTTGCCCAAAGAGGTTATGGAGTCCCCATTTGTGGAGATATCCAAAAGCCAACTGGACACAGTCCTGGGAAATCTGCTTTAGGTAACCCTGTTGAGCAGAGGGTCTTGGAACCACAGGCTGCTTGGCCTGTCCTTCCCTCCTGGATGACTCTCTTATAACAGAGAAGGCCATCCCTCACATCGAGGTCTGGTACAGTATGTGTCTCCACCGCTCAGTGCCTACTGGGCTGCAGCCAACAGCAGAGCTAAAAATTCTTGGTGGCAAACACAGAGGCCAACCCAGTCTTGCTCTTGACAACAGTAGGAGGTGCTTGGCCAGTCTCAGTCCTTTCACCTGGCTGTCAATGCAGCATTTCACCTGCCTCATCCTGTAACAAATCACTACCATGGCAAAGCACAAGCAGATTAGCATTAGCAGGGACAACTACCACAGAAACGCATTGAAGATGCCAGTGGCTGTGGGGGACTAACCAAAGATAATTTCCCATCAATGGTGTTCTCCCACTCTCTTAATTCATTCCGTTACCTGTCTTATAATTTTTCCATCATGATGTATAGTTATTAAGATCTTTTAGCTTCTGCCTTAGCATTTTCTAACAGCTGATGACAAAGAACAAGTAACATACTTACTGTACTGTTGCTGGCGACGATGGGTAAGTATGCCAGAAAGGTGTTTGCTGGGGTAGGTGGTACACCCGTAGCTACTATCATGGTACTTGGGCTTTGTTGTAGTTGTTTCAGTTTTCCCCGGTGACAGGATCATCTTGCATTGTTCTCTTTCATTTCCATGGCCTTATATCTTCATTCAGGTTCAACTTTTCCATCTGAGGCATCTGATTCTGGGTCACATTTTTCCAGCTCATGGTAGGGCTTAATATATCATGTTGGAAACCATCGAGGTCCTGAGGGAAGAAGAACACAGGCATACCCTCTCCCCCATATTATTAGTTCAGCAGGTCCATTCCAATGATTGTTTGCCATAGGGTCCCTTGTACATAAACTTTGGACGATGTGATAATTTCTCAAAAATCGAAAAATGCCTTTCTACAGCGGTCATATTTCTACCAGAAACCAAATTGGCGTTTGAAAAATTGAGAGTATAGATAGCACTGCCTAATTGTTGGCGGGGGGGCATATTACCCCTTTTTTGTTTTAATAACATATTTTTAAAAGTTGAATGGCTATACTCAATGATGGCTTGACCAGTACGGTTGTGGGGTATATGTGTAACGTGTTCAGTGCCCCATTGTTGCAAAAAAAGAGAAGTAGACTGAGAAGTATATCCAGAGGCATTATCTGTCTTTATTAGTTTAGGAATTCCAAGCATAGCAAAGCAGCGAGTCCAACGTCAACAGAAAACTCACCCCTTTTCACTAGCATGAGCAGAGGCACATATAGCACCCAAAAAGGTATCTATGGATATGTGAACTTAACATAAGTGGCCAAAAGGCACATGATGTGTTACATCCATTTGCCAAATCTCATTTGAATGAAGTCCATGGGGGTTAACTCCTTCATGTTTAGGCAACGGAGTCACACTCAGGACATGCCCAAATTATGTCTTTTGCTTGGGAAAGAGTAATTTTAAACTGTTTGCTTACACCCACAGCATTTTTGTGAAAAAAAAAAAAAAAAAAAAGTGAGGCTCTTGCATAATCAAGAATTAATACAACTGCCATAAAGGACTCTGTGACTGCATTGACTTCAGCAAGTAGGCCAGGCAGAGTGATATGTGAGCGAATGTGAGTAATAAACAAAGGAAACCGTCTCATTTTTAATTTGAATAAACATTAGAAAAAGGTGTTTATGATCTAGCTCTTTAAGGCAGGAAAAAGGTATTAGTTTTACAGCATTTACTACATATGTTGAGTCACTGACAATATTGAGGGTGTCACCGCCCAGACCCACAAGCCACACGCTCCGTCCAGGCCTGACTGAAGGGCGGGGGGGAAGGTTCATTTATCCTTGTTGGCGATGCGGAGGCCAACAAGGTCACTCTCAGGGCGAAAATCAAAAGCAATATTTATTCTGGCTCCGACAAACATAAACAGACCAAATTACTCGGGTGCACAGCCAAGATATGGGAGTGCAACTTCCCAAAGTTACAGGAACAAATCCCGACCTGTTTAGATCACAATCCGATTCCTGAACGCAACCCAGGTCACTCAGATCAGATCCAACACACACACTGTAAGGGAACAGGAGGGACAGAGTGAGAGAGAGAGAGAGAGAGAGGGAAAAGGAAAGAAATCACCACATCAATGGACAGCGGCAGTTCCCCGGGAACACGTGATCACTGCAGCAGCTTCTTCCAGGCCGTGTGGTCCAGGCTGGTCTGATCGGAGTGATGGGCAAGAGAGAGCGCAGACCTACCCACGTGGCTCCTTGCGAGTGCTTTTATAAGGCCCATCTGACCCCCCATCAGCATGTGTTGGGGTGGTCTTGCCACATGTCTTTCAGGAGGGTCCAGCCCGGGCAGTCCGGTGGGTGGAGGAAGGATCAGCACCCGCCGCTGCATCACCTCCCCCTGTAGCAGCCAGCTCCGGACCTTGAGCTCAGCCAGACGAGGGAGAGCGGTGCTTACTCCTGTATCTCCCCTCCGTTGAACCCGGCGCCACAGACAAGGCCCTCAGGCGGTATCCCTGAGAGGAAAAGGGGGGCATTCACACACACAGCTGTGGTTTGTTTGTGGGTTTTTTTTGTTTTGTTTTGTGGGGGTTTTTTTGAGTTTTTCGTATTTGTGAAACGTTCATGAGATTTAAACTATTTCTGGTGGCCACCGTCTTTTTTGTCAGAATTAGCCAAATTTCTTGACAGAAATTTACTGTGCGCTTTGTAACTTTTCCAATACTCCAGCTAAGGGCGTCCCCTTTTATACCAGATATTTTAATGTTCTGCCCTCTGCAGCCTTCCACTCCAAAGGTCCCAGGTGAATTCATCTGTTTACTGGCTTAGTGGACATTTGAGCTGAAAGGTTTCAGAGATGTAT
This sequence comes from Cuculus canorus, assembly GCF_017976375.1. Classification (NCBI taxonomy): domain Eukaryota; kingdom Metazoa; phylum Chordata; class Aves; order Cuculiformes; family Cuculidae; genus Cuculus; species Cuculus canorus. The sequence goes on from NC_071440.1 coordinate 16,851,815, forward strand.
TTCTAGGGTCCCACTGTTGGAAAAACGTTAATTTAGTTGAAGAATTAGGGCTCAATTAAATAAGATTAGAATTATAGGTTATGCATATTGTATTTAGCATTTGATATATATTGTGTTTAGCATTTAATTTTGTTGTTCTTTATAGTTAAGTTTGTGCAGACTTTGTGTCTGCCTCTGTAGACAGTGACGGTTTTCTCACAGACCACATATAACCTTCACAAGTATGATATTAGGGAGTGCTTAGAAAGAATGTACTAACAACCTTATCCGAGCAGAGCCTACGCTTTTACTAACAACCTTATCTGAACACAGTCTACATTTGTGAAGGCCAGAAGCATACCAAGGGCAGTCAACTGAAGATAAAGAAATGCTGGTGTCCACACAAATGATGAGACAATCTTCAAATACATATGCATGAAGAAATGATGTAATCTGTTGAATATACATTAGATTGTGAAACACTTAAGGGTTAAATTGCGGACGCGCCGGGATCTTCTGGGAACCTGATTTGGGTTTGAATACCCCAGGTTCCCGGGGCCTCGAAATAAAGCACCACATATAACCTACCTGGAATGGTTATGTGTTTGTCTCTACGCTAACACCATCTGGGCTAAACCCTAGATTCAGAGTGTCTCCTAAGGGCAGGGGGACATGGGAAAAAGGAACTGTTGGCCAATTACACCTTTATCCATTTCTGAACACTGAAGTATTCTTCACACGCTGTCCATGCAACAGCAAATTCGGTGATGTTCCAGTCAAGCCACCTCTTTTCTTTTCTTCTGGCTATGGGCCCCTTCTGCCACTCAGCAAAAGTTAGCACACAAATCTGTTCTCTCAGACCCATAATTTTAGATGTAGGCATGTGTCTTTAAGTCAGATAAGGGATGTTGGCATGCCCTCCCCCCTTGCTCTCTCCTTGGGGAGCTTGTCTTTCCAAGGGATGGGGTGGGGGGTTGGGGATGAGTGGAGTGGTGGGGGTTGGGGAAACTTTACTGCAGGGCATTGTAACAAGCCCATGATACTGACATTTGACACCATGTTAGTAAGAGATTAGATCTCACAATAGGGTTGAGGACAGGAGTGTTACAAATTCTGCAGGAAATTACGCGAAATCATCATTGGCATTATTATGCCAGATATTTGAATCCCATACTATTCATCATGTCCTGTGGTAATACTGTCCAGTGATATGTTTTCATGGGTTTGGGATTATTTATAGCAGGTATTGAAAATGCAAACTGCTTAGAATTTTCTGGATGTAGAGGAAGTGTAAAGAAACAATCTTTTAGATTGACAGATAAACATATAAAATGTAGAATTTTAAGCAACTTAGAAAAAGCTTAGTTTATTGTAAACCGCACTATATGGAGGAAGGGCTAGGTTTGCAGTACTCGTTAGTGGAGGCCTTGAAAGCTAATAAGGAGAGCCAGTATGCAGAGTTCTACTGATAAGGAGAAGACAGGAATGTAAATATCAGCAGTCTTGAGCAAAAACTGGTTTAATCCTACTTTGTGGTTTGGAGGAATGCCAAGAGTCCAGAGATCCTGCGCACAGTTCAAGGGGAAAAAAGTTCATCCTGAGGAAGACTATTGACTTCATCCCTGAGACCCCAGCCCATGACCACCAGGAGGCACTATGCAGGGGCAAGACTGGAGAGATCCTTCCAGAACTAATTATAATATGAAGCTGGAAAGGTTATGAATATGTAGTAGGCCCTTATAATTATGTATGTCTTTGCATTACAGGTAGCTGTTTGTTAAGTTATACTGCGTGCGAGTTGGGCAGAGCTTATCTCCCTCGCACCCACTAGTGAAATAAAAAAACACATACCTGCTTTATAACTCATTTCGGGTTATAGGGTTTGATTCAGCAAAACAATTTGGCACCCCAGATGGGACTCCCTCTCTGTCCGGCTGCAGGACCAGTTGGGAGTGGGACATTCTAAGGCACGCCCTGGACTGTTTCTCTGGAAAATCTCCCACCCCTATCCGATCGCTGCAGGGGAAGAGACGGCGTCAGCAGGCGGACCAGGTATGTGATCTGGGTGAATACCTGCAGGGGAAACAGGAGGAACTGATAAGCCGTGTAGAGACTTCTCACGCAAAGGTGAGGGGTAGTATAGATTATCAAGATCCTATAAGTCGCTCTGCACGTGGTGAGATAACTATACTACTCGCCCCTGGGAATTGTTGGTTTGGGCCCAAAGGGAGTGCTCCCTGTTGCAATAGCAGAAGCACTGGGGAGAGTATGGTACCAAGATCCTATAAGTTGCTCCGCGCATGGTGAGGGAACTATACTACTATGGTAAACTGGGTACTCCTTGCTGGGATATCAGGAGCACTGTGTGGGATAGCTATCATCTTATACATCTGTTGCAAGTGTTCAGTATTGGTGCCGTGTATTGCAATGGGCGAGGGAAGCAAGCAGACGACTCGATGTGAGTGATAAAGCAAGCTTCAACTTTATTGATTACAGTTGCGGTTTATATATCTTTTACTACATTTTGCTTAGTCATTCCCTAAACTTGATTGGTTTGGTTATACATTTGTCAAACAATCATTGGCTACTACTACATTCATTTAATCTTATTCTCTCCTACTTGCGGATACAGCGGGGGGCCCACGATACTCTCCTACTTCCTTGAAGTTGTTTGTTCAGCATATCTTCTAGGTCCGCCTGACCTTTACTCGCTTCCTTATCAGCATGTTTTAACATACCTCTGGTACATCTTCATTGCAGCTGATAAGTTTCCACTGAGATACTCATGCTAAACAAAAGCCTCATGATAACCATGTCTCGCACAATTTCTCCATAGATCCATGGCCTTGTTCACTTAGCCATTCATGCATCCATTCTCCAACAGTGTATATTTTAACATCATTTGGAGCCTATTTTAAGTTCAAGTGCTTGTGTGGGAATGTGTGGTAGTGCAATTGAGCGCCGAGCAAATGCAGAGTTCTGATCCGCGGTTCTGTTCTCCTGTGGAGGAAACCCACCTGAGAAGGGGGGGACGTTATTCCACCATAGACAGGGGGCCAGAAATGGACAAAATGCTAAAACATTTGAAAGACTTGCAAATTGGTTAGAAGCTCCTGCTTGTCTTGGCTAATCCTAGAAATACACCTACCAGACCTTTCAATCTCAAACGTCCATTGAGCTGGCACATAGGTAGATTTTCCTTGGACCATTGGAATGGAAGGCTGCAGAGGGTGAAATTTTAAAATATCTAGCATAGAAGGAAAAAAACCCAAAAATGGGAAAAGCGGGGGAGAGTACCCTCTTCCTCCCGGAATGTGAGTTAACCCTCTCCTGGAATGTGAGTTAACCCTTCTCCTCCCAGAATGTGAGGTTTTGCAATGGGGACAAAGCCAAGCAAAGAATTTCCTCGGGCAAGCCCTTTAGGATGCATATTAAAGCACTGGAAGGAATTGCTGGGGGGAACGAGGGGGGCTCAGTGAGTAAGAAGAAGCTAACAGTGTTTTGCAGTCAACGGTGGCCACTTTACAAATTAGATGATGGGTCAGCAGATTACAATACCATTTTGCAACTAATGTTGTTTTTAAGGACAGAAGGAAAGTGAGATGAAGTGTTGTATGTGGATATGTTTTTCACCCTCCGAAACCATCGGAGTGGCAAAGGGACTGTGGGATTGTGCCACCACAGGACCCTATGGTACTCGCCCTTGAGTGGGGAAAATAAAGAATTTAAAGATAAACTGAGGCGGTGTTGCTCGGCCTGTGGTATTGGGCAAAGGTGCACTAGAGTAAATGGAATTCACCAGACACCAGAACAAGATTTAACTGACTTGCTTAAGCCTCCTCCTCGATCACAGGAACGGGATGCAGACTTGGAAGGTACCTCCACCCGCCCCAGATAGCCCGGTATCTTCCCACATCAGGAAAGATCTGCTTTGATAGTTTTGCAGGCATCTCTCTGGGAAGACTAAGACAGAAAAACAATTGAGTTTAAAAAATACAGTGGATTTGGAAAGAGTATTTTCCCCTCCAAGACCCAATGTGGGATCCAAACAGATCTAAACATGTAGAAAAATTACAGGCATATCAGGGGTAGATCTTGAAGGGAATGAAAAGGGCCATTCCCAAACAATTAAAGAAGGTCCCTCTGAGTCACCGTCCAAATTCCCAGATTGACTGAGGGATATAATGGGCTGCAACACACTGCTGGATCCTCGGTCAGAGGTAGGAATACAACAGCTAGTTTCTTTGGTTTTGGGCCAGTCTAAAAGAAGAATAGTGGTCCATGTGAAGGAAGACTGATGGGGATCTGGGGAATCCAAGGAAAGAGGAAAAGAAAGTAGAACTTTTAGTTGATACAGGGGCAGTATATTCGGTTTTGAACCAGGCTTTGATGCCCATAGGAAATAACTACAGTGTGGTAAAAGGGGCAACTGGCCAAATTGAAAAGGCATTGTATTTTTGTGAGCCTCTAAGATATAAACTGGGAATACAATGGGGCATCCACAGATTCTTGTATATGCCCAACTCCCTGAAGGCACTTTTGGGGAGAGATTTATTAGAACAATCGGGTGCAAAAATTAAATTTGAAAATGGAGAGATTACTCTGGAAGTAAAGGACCAGCAGTATATACAAATAATGAGTTTATCCCTAGCCAGTGTTCCGACAGAAGGAAAAATCAGGGAAGAAATCACAAACCAGGTATACCCCGAGATATAGGCCACGATGTGCCCGGGACTTATGGGCTGTAAATAAAATAACTGAAGACCTCTACCTGGTGGTGGCAAATCCATATATCCCATTGACTGTATTAACACCGAAACTAACCTGGTTTACTGTTTTAGACCTGAAGGATGCCTACTTTTGCCTCCCTCTCCATGAAACCAGCCAGAAAATATTTGCATTTGAATGGGAAAACCCTAAAAAAGAAGGCGCAGAACACAACTCACCTGGACAGTGTTAGTACAAGGGTTCAAAACAGCCCTACTATATTTGGTAATCAACTTGCAAAGGATCTTGAGGCCTGGGAAGCCCCACCTGAGGAAAGGAGACTGTTGCAGTACGTAGATGATATCCTGATTGCCACCAAGACAACGCTTGCATGACCTGGACGGTGAGTTTGCTAAATTTCTGGGGCTCCAGGGATATCGGGTATCTAAAAGGAAGGCCCAAATAATGCAACACGAGGTGATCTACCTGTGCTATGAAATCAGCACTGGACAAAGAACTTTGGGGACAGGCCTGAGAAGAGGCAATATGCCAAACTCTGAGACCGCAAAAAGTGAAGGAGTTACAAACTTTCTTGGGGATGACTGGGTGGTGTAGGCTATGGATTTATAACTGTGGGCTACTTGTTAAACCTCTCTATGCACCAACCACCGCTGAACAGAAATACCTTCAATGGAGCAAAGATGCTATGCAAGCTTTTGAACAGCTGAAGAAAGCCCTGATGTCGGCCCCGGCCTTAGGACTTCCAGATGTGAATAAGCCATTTTTCCTTTTCTCTCATGAGAAGCAAGGGATTGCCCTAGGGCCTGGGTGTTTATGAGTGGTTGTGGCCATAGTGCTAAACATCCAGGAGGCACGAAGATTTACCCTGGGCCAGAAAATGACTGTATTAGTGTCCCATAGAGTAGTAGTGGAAACAAAAGGTGGGCACTGGCTTTCTCCACAAAGGTTCCTAAAATACCAAGCTATAATGTTGGAACATGATGATATGGGAATTGTGGTTACTAACATCATCAACCCAGCTTCTTTTCTCAGTGGAAATACAGGAGAACCAGTGTACCAGGACTGCTTAGAGACCATCGAGGCCACATACTTGAGCCTTTCAGACCTGAAAGACAGTCTCATGGAAGACATGGAGGGCTGGTTCACGGATGGAAACAGTTATGTCTTAAGCAATAAAAGACATGCCAGGGCAAAACCATCAAGTATGCAGAGGGATCCTGAGACTGCTGTAAGCAGTCCAGCTACCTGAGAAAGCGACAAACACGCACATCAAGGCACACCAGAAAGTGAATTTGGAACTGGGGAGAGGAAATGAGCTGGCAGACAGAGAGGCAAAACTGGCAGCCAAAGGTGAGGTAAAAACAGGAGGGGCTTTGATCCCTGATGAGCGAAGCTCCTTAGAAGATAAGCCAGAATATACCAAGGAAGATCAGAAGCTTATTATAGACCTGGAAGGGTCATATAATAAAAAGGGGTGCGTCCTCACTCCACAAGGGAAACTAATCATTCCCTCTTATTTATCCTCTTTGATAAGGGAGGAATACTGGAAGAGTCATGGCGGGGGGGAGGAGAAGAAGCCCTATATAAACACCTAATTAGAGAGATTGCAGCTAGAAATTTATATACCTCTGTGAGACAAGTGACTCAGCAGTGTGACCTTTGCCTCCAGACTAATCCCAAAGTTAAATGGGCTAAATTGGAACAGGCAACGGGCCTGAGCAACAATGGCAGATTGATTTTTCAGAACTCCCAAGAAGAAGGGGGGAAGTATTGATACTTATTGTTATTAACTGGTACCTTTTCAGGTTGACCGGAGGCATTCCCTACTAAAACAAGGCGATAACCAGAACATTAATACAGGAGATAATACCATGCTTTTGGGTTCCAGCAATTATGTCTCCTGATAGGGGACCACATTTTATCTCAGAAGTAGTACAACGGATCAGTCACTATTGCATATGATATCAAGACCTCCAACATGGACTCCAAAAGACTGAAAAACATGAGGTTGAGATGTGAAATAGGGGTTTGGATGGACCTGAGCATAACATATGACCTGGAGATTATGTATATGTAAAGTGTCTTGCAGAGAGAACTCTGGAACCGCAGTGAGAAGGACCATTCCAGATGTGCCTTGCCTCCTTCACAGCAATCAAAATCAAGTAGCAGAGTGCATGGATCCATTGCACCTGAGTGAAAAAGGCACATAAATCTCCATGGAGGGTCATGCAAGTCCAACCAGGAGAATTATTTTTCTCATGATTATAGTTATAATCATAATCCAGGAAGGGAAAGGCACCTCTAGCCAAAAGAATGCTGAGTGGCCTTGGTCTCAAACTTTTATTTGGTATACTGGAGCCCTGAGAAATATTCTGAATCAAAAGGTTTTAAATCTATCAACTGTGGTTATGCATGAAAATCAAGTATATGTGAGGCAAGAATGGAATGTGGATAGAAAATAGGGGATTCAGCTACTAGAGGGGACTGTAGGAGGAGAAATCAAAGTAGGATGCCGAGTGGTTAATGGGACTATCCATAAAAAGCATCCCAAATTACTATCTCAACCACGCCTATAGATAAGAATACAAAGACCTATATTTCCAATGAATTAAACTGTTGGCATAATTTTACATTAGCACAGATCGTTAAGGTGGTTTGTCTCTGGGCCTATGATACCATTGGGCTCGCATTCAAATTTAAAAGAAATATTATAGCTAAGCCTGTTACAACACAGAATTTATGAGATTGTTCTGTATGTAATCAGGAATACAGGCCAACATCAAATGCTGTTAAACCAAGAATGGTCTCTTAAATGTGTTGAACTGCTAATGCAAACTGATATTTCTGAAATTCAGCCAGCATGCTCTCATTTCCTAAAAACACCCTTCAAGGGCTGGACAACCTGGCTGTGAAAACAAGTGCCCTTCAGGGGCAGAACACAAAGGGGCCTGACTGGAGTGTTAGAGACAGGACTGGAGGTTCTAAATGGAATTGACTATCAGAAATGTTACCAAAGTGGAAAAGGTGGAGGAACAAGACCATGAATTAATAGGAAATGCACTTAGTGTAATCCAAGATAACATTTCTTTGGCCCTTAGTTGTATACAGGCACAATTATGGATGCAGTCAGTGGCAACCTTAATTATAAAAGAAGGTGGTGAGGGTACTTTCCCACTGAAATCCATCGCACCTGAGTGAAAAAGGCACATAAATCTCCATGGAGGGTCACGCAAATCCAACCAGGAAAATTATTTTTCTCATGATCATAATTATAATCCAGGTATGGGAGAGCACCTCTAGCCAAAAGAATACTGAGTGGCCTTGGTCTCAAGCTTTTATTTGGTGTACTGGAGCCCTGGGATATATTCTGATCGAAAGGGTTTAAATCTATCAACTGTGGTTGTGCATCAAGTATGTGTAAGGCAAGAATGGAATGCGGATAGAGAACGGGATTCTTTGACTTCAGGGGACTGTATGAGAAGAAATCAAAGAAATCAAGATCTATTTTTATAAGCTACGAATGAGCAGGTAACATAGTTGGATTTGGTAATCTCGGCTGTAAGGCACCCATCAGCTGCATTTATTGCTCTTAAATCATGCAGTAATCACCATTTCCTGGACTTTTCAGGAATGACGAATATATGGGAGTATTCCATTAACTATTGGATTGAATGATGTGAAAGAAGAAATCATTTGTTAAAAGTTATAAGTTTGAATATTAACTGAATTATAGTATTCTGACATAAAGTTTTTTTTAGCAGGGCGGTGACTGTATCTGGTTGAAGCTAGATAACAAGGACTGGTACAACAGTCAAGAGGAAGAACCACCAGCTGGGCCAGATACGGCCCAAAGGCGGCCTAGGCTCTCTAAGAGAATGCACAAGGAGGAAAGGTGAAAAGTTCAATGCGAGGAAGACTGCCTACCTTCATCCCCAAAGACCCTAGCAACCACTATCACGAGAAAATGCGCAAGCGCTAAGAGAAGGAGGCCTATGATAATTAGTTCCCGTAATTAATCTTACTATGATAATGAGTTCCAGTGACTTTATCTTACTAACCCTACTCACTTCTTGGAAAAGTCATGACTATGTATGTTAACCTAATGCATATTTATAATATAGTACAATAAATATGAGTTGGTTTTGATGCATGGTGTGCAAGCTTGGAGGAAAGATCCCCCTTGCACCCTGTGCACAGTTGCATACCTGCACCTAACTCTGTGTTTGGTGTCATTATTCCATGAGTCAAATACATCCAGCTTCTAATTGTTCTGCTACTAAACATTGCAGTTGAGCAAGTTTTTCCCCTTTAAGAAGTTAAAGGTTACTTAAGGTTACTGATCAACTCAAACAGGTTTCTCTGTCAAGGAGGAGAATTTGAGCAGGGGCTTTAGATCAGTGACCTTTAGGAAAATTTGTTTCTGTAGTAGTGATAGATACAGTTCATTGCTTTAGTAAGTTTCTTCCCCATAAATTTATTGGTGTTGGCATTATATATGGTTGAATCCACGTTCGTGAATTTTCTGGACTGGTAATAGTTTGGCACTCTTCATAGGAATTTGAACCCCACCTATGCCTGTAATGGTAGTGAAAGCTACGTCAAGAGGCCATTGGGGGGTCTATTCAGTTTGAGAAATTATAGAAACATCAGCTCCAGTATCTAATAGTCCTGTAAATGTCCTTTCCTTTCAATGGTCATAGCGCTGTTTGACAGTGACTCTTAGAGTTTTCAAAAGCTAACTCTTCATGAGCTGGGGGTGTTTTAAGGGGGGTCCTGGTTTCAGGGGGGTCCCTGTCACTAGGGGTGGTGGTGTCTGTTTTGCTCTTCCATAAAGGGATTATTAGGTGCTGTAGACAATGTAGGAGTTAACAGCAGTGGAGGTGGGAGTTTCGACAGAGCAGGAGGAGGTATTTCTAAGGGCTGAGGAGGTTAAAGGTGATGGAGTGTATAAGTCTGGTTCCTCCTCTGGATTAACTACCTTGCGATCAAAAGGGTCTTCAGTCTCCAAATCATTTGGGGCTTTTTTAAATTGATCATGTATATTTTGGCTTTCATCTCTATCTTTTTTCAGAACAACCTCTGATGGCTTGAGCTGTGCTACTGCGGAGTATAAGAATCACCATGTCACAAGAACAGCATCAGGGATTCGAGCACCTGATAATTTACGTGCCTGTAAGCATTCCCCCACTCACTCCCAAATAGTACTATCAAAAGAACGGTCTGCTGGGAACCAATCACAATGCTCTTTTACCAGTAGTAATAATTGTGCTAAAGATTTTTCAGTTTCTCTATAGCCAGTGGTGTACAATATTTGTTGCAGTACTTTGAAATATAGCCTGTGCTCTTGCGCAAGTGTCTGTCCCATTGCAATACGATCCCATAGCTTTCCCATTCAACGGGTGCTACTGTTCCTATGTAATGAATGCGGTCACAAAAATTTTTTAAAAATGAACAAACTCACCCATTGGATCGTGCATTCACCCAGAAGAGAATCACATAGGGTCTGTGGTGATGAAGGAGATGCCAACCTCACAGTTTTCTCTAAGTATATTCTTTTAATCAGCATGGCATACAGAAGTCAAATTAAGAAAGTACACTCTGGCTGCTCTCATTCAGGCAGATTTTTTTTTCCATTTTTTTTTTTTTCAGTTCCCAAACTAAAGAGACAAACAGGGTATTTTGTTTTGTCTATTGTATGCTCTTGTGACTGTTTTCAGTCATATCTCCAATCCACTTATTCCCAGGCATTCTTTTCCAGCCTTGCCTTCTCACACATTCAAGATTCATTATGCTGTGTGTCTAGTTCAGAACACCTGGTCTTTTTAATAATGTTTATTCTGCTATGCTTGGTATTATGCATGGCTTATCTTAGTCCCAATTAATCTTCCATATACTTGGCATTGCTCCTATAGAGGTTGAAACTCCAGAGGGAAGAGCTACCCTCCAGGAAGACCTGGACAGGCTGGAAGAGTGGGCTAGCAGGAACCTTATGAAGTTCAATGGAGATAAGTGTAAGGTCTTGCACCTGGGAATAAATGACCCTGGAGTGCAGCTCAGACTGGGTTCCACCTGGGTGGAGAGCAGCTCTGTGGAGAAGGACCTGGGGATCTTAGTGGAAAACATATTCAACATGAGTGATTAGCATGCTGCAGCAGCAAAGGCGGCCAATAGGATGCTGGGGTGCATCAAGGAGGGCATCACCAGCAGAGACAAAGAAGTCATTATCCCACTCTACTCAGCACTTGTCAGGCCACACCTGGAATAGCATGTTCATTTTTCATCCCCACTATTCAAAAAAGATGTGGACAGGCTGGAGAGAGTCCAGAGAAGGGCCGCTAAGATGATCAGAGAGAGAACTAGGAAACCTTCCATATGAAATAAGGCTGAGAGAACTGGGTTTGTTCAGCCTTGAGAGGTGAAGGCTTAGGGGAGACCTTTTTTACCATGTACTAGTACATAAAGGGTGTCTACCAAGAGAATGGAGAATCCCTTTTTAAAAAGAGTCACATGGAAAAGACAAGGGGTAATGGGTATAAATTGCTCCTGGAGAGATTCCAATTGGATTCCAGAAGAAAACTTTTCACCATGAGAGCAGTTAAGCATTGGAATAATCTCCCTGGGGAAGTGATAAATTCCTCTACACTGGACACTTTTTAAGGCTCAGCTTGACAGGGTGCTGGGCCATCTCATTTAAACTATATATTACATAAAAGGTTGGACCAGATGATACCTGAGGCCCCTTCCAACCTGGTATTCTGTGATTCTGTGATCTATAAAGGTTTTGCATGACCTCTTGCGCAGGTGAAGGTGGGGTTTGACAAGAAGATGGTCTGACTGGGGTCATTTGCTGGCCCTTCTCCTAACAGGGTGCTGTATTTGGAGTTGAGCCATGCCAAGCACTGCTAATCCTTAAAGAATCCTCAGAAATCCCATGAGAATGTTTTTTTCCTTGTGTCCATAGTCAGACTCTGACACCTGTGTGCTATAGCAAGGCTTAAAAAATCAAATCTTGGATGAAGAGAAATACACCCATTTAAAAATAAATAAAATCTCTTTTTAAGCTAATCCATGTTGAGAGTTTGGAACTACAATGTTATAGATGCAACAGGATATTATTATTTTATTTTATTCAGAAGCAAATGCGTGTTCTTAGTCGTAATTTATAGATCTATTTGATAAAATACAAAGAACATTGAAAGGAACAGGAACACTCACTTGATTAACAGGTGGCTCAGAGGCTGGTGCCATCTGTGGATTTTTTGTTTTTTTGATCATGAGGAGGTTTACATGGCACCAGGCCTGCTGGTGACAGATGGAGTGCAGTTGTCTCAAAGGAGGAAAAGGATTCTCTCTCCAGACTTTGGCCTGTTCAGGTCACTGGTTGAGACACATCCTTGGGAAACAGTCCTGAAGGGCAAAGGGGTCCAGGAAGGCTGGACATTCTTCAAGGAGGAAATCTTAAAGGCACAGGAGCAGGCTGTCCCCACGCACCGCAAGACGAACCATTGGGGAAGACGTCCAGGCTGGTTGAACAGGGAACTTTTGCTGGGACTCAAGAAGAAAAAGAGAGTTTACCACTTCTGAAAGAAGGGACAGGCAACTCAAGAAGAGTACAGGGATCTCATTAGATCATGCAGGGAGAAAATTAGAAAGGCAAAAGGCCAGCTCAAACTCAGTCTGGCCACTGTTGTAAGAGACAACAAAAAGAGAACCATCCTTTACTGGATGTGGAAGGGAACATTGCTACTCAAGATGAGGAAAAGGCTGAGTTGCTTAATGCCTTCTTTGCCTCAGTCTTTAATAGTCAGACCAGTTATCCCCAGGCTATTCAGCCCCTTGAGCTGGAAGACAGGGACAGAGAGCAGGATAAACCCCCTGTAATCCAGGAGGAAGCAGTCAATGACCTGCTACGCCACCTGGACACTCACAAGTCTATGGGGCCAGTTGGGATCCACCCAAGAGTACTGAGGGAGCTGGCAGAGGAGCTTGCTAAGCCACTCTCCATCATTTATCAGCAGTCCTGGTTAACAGGAGAGATCCCAGAGGAATGGAGGCTTGCCAATGTGACATTCATCTACAAGAAGGCTGGAAGGAGGAGCTGGGGAACTACAGGCCTGTCAGGCTGACCTCATTACTGGGGAAGATTATGGAGCAATTCATCTTGAATGCACTCACCAGGCAAATGCAAGTCAACCAGAGGATCAGGCCCAGCCAGCATGGATTCATGAAGGGGAGGACCTACTTGACCAGCCTGATCTCCTTCTATGACCAGGTGACCTGCCTAGTGGATGAGGGAAAGGCTGTGGATGTTGTCTACCTGGACTTCAGTAAAGCCTTTGACGCTATCTCCCACAGCATTCTCCTAGGGAAGCTGGTGGCTCATGGCTTAGACAGGTGTACTCTTCACTGGGTTAAAAACTGGCTAGCTGGATGAGCCCAAAGAGTCATGGTGAATGGAGTTAAGTCCAGTTGGTGACCCGTCACAAGTGGTGTTCCCCAGGGCTCAGTTGGGGCCAATATTGTTCAATATCTTTATCAATGATCTAGATGAGGGGATCGAGTGCTCCCTCAGTAAGTTTGCACCAAATTGGGCAGGAATGTTGATCTGCTTGAGGGTAGGAAGGCTCTGCAGAGGGACCTGGACAGGCTGGGTTGATGGGCTGAGACCAACTGTATGAGATTCAACAAGGCTCAGTACTAGGTCCTGCACTTTTTTCACAACAAACCCGTGCAATGCTACAGGCTTGGGGAAGAGTGGCTGAAAGCTGCCTGGTGGAAAAGGACCTGGGGGTGGTGGTTGACAGATGGCTGAACATGAGCCAGCCATGGTGTGGCCAGTAGGGCTAAGGAAGTGATCGTACCCCTGTACTCATCGTTGGTGACGCCACACCTCAAATATTGTGTTCAGTGTTGGGCTCCTCAGTACAAGAAAGACATTGAGATGCTGGAGTGTGTCTAGAGGAGGGCAACGAAGCTGGTGAAGGGTCTGGAGAACAAGTCTTATGAGGAGCAGCTGAGGGAACTGGGGTTGTTTAGCTTAGAGGAGTCTGAGGGGAGACCTTATCACTGTCTACAACTACCTGAAAGGAGAAAGTTGTAGTGAGGTGGGTGCTGGTCTCTTCTCACAAGTAAGAAGTGATAGGATGAGAGGAAATGGCCTCAAGTTGCACCAGGGGAGGTTTAGATTGGATATTAGAAAAAAATTCTTTACCAAAAGCGTGGTGAAGCATTGGAACAGGCTGCCCAGGGAAGTGGTGAAGTCACCATCCCTGGAGGGGTTAAAAAAGTGTGTAGACATGGCACTTTGGGACATGGTTTACTAGGCATGGTGGTGTTGGGCTGAGGGTTGGGCTTGATGATCTTAGAGTTGTTTTCCAACCGTAATGATTCTATGATTCTATGAAAACTCCAGTTATCCATCAGAGGTCCTCAGGCTCTTGCCTGGGTCAAATCTCTGCTTTGGGCAGAGGATGGTGACAAGGAATTGCAAGAGGCTGAGCTACCATGACTGAAGGAGCTACAGGTGGGCAGTGCAGCTGCGATACCTGATCCTGTACCTCACTCTTTAATTACCTTAAATCATCAAGAATAACTGATCCTCTTGCTGTGGGTCCTTGTGGTTCAAAGTCCCTCCAGCTCATGAGGGTCAGCAAAGAGATGACAAAGGTGATGTAGGTGAAAAGCAATCATATTCCCTGGGGCACACCAGACACCCACATTGGAGGTAATGACCTACCTGACTGCTAATGAACTGCAATGATGAAGAACCAAGGGGCTTTGGTGTATAACCTAATACTTCTGAAAGGTTAAAAAGCAGCAGCCAGGGTAATTGATAACTGGAACAATGCAATTCAGTAGAGTATGTGGTTTTCTAAAAGGTGTTTAGCCAAGGTTACCATCTCAGACCTCCTGCCCCATGTGAGCTGGCATTGCTGGGGGGGGAGTCTGTAGGACCTGGGCAGCACCAGTGTCACTACATTGGTGCTTCCCCATGTTTGAAGCAGCTCCAGCTGCTGCTTTTTAGCTCTTCTTAGTCCCCTGGACATGTTCCAGCCTAATGGGGTATTTCTCTCTCTGCAGGCGGTGCCCTGTATGCATCTCTTCCACCAAGTGTGCATGGACCAGTGGCTGGCCACCAGCAAGAAATGCCAAATCTGCAGAGTAGACATTGAAACACAGCTCTGCTCAGACAGCTGAAAAAAATGGCTGGACACACCATTTTCCTTACCAAGTCATATGGCCATAAACAGTTGCAGCAAAATGTTTGCCTTCTGAGCCATTTGACTGAGAGGAAAAGTCTGCAGGCATGTTAGTGAGGAGGAGGAGGAGGTGGCAGTACAACATCTAGTGGTAGGAGATATTGCACATACACAGGATACAGGCCCGGTGAAAGGGAGCTGACATTCCCAGAGCTCAGAGACCCTGTGCTGCAGAAGATTTAGTGCTGAACATGAAGGAACTAGTGGTAGTCTGGCCTGTCAGTCCTGCATTTCATGAAGATTGTATATATACCTCTCAGATATGTAGAAACATGCTAAGGGTCATTTAGCTATTTCTATGGATGGCAGCTGGAGAGAATGTTAGCTTAAGAAATGTTGTGTTTGATTGCCCTTGTAGTGGACATGTTGCTGCTCCCTAATTTGCACCAAATATTTTTTCATAGATTCCTTATTTTAGTGCCTTATGGATACATTGCAGAGGGAGAATAAAGAGGTCAAGCTTTCTCACTCTCACAGAGGAACAGGCAAAAAAGCAAAATACTGTTTACAGTCAGAAGGATTTTGGTCTTTGCCTCAGCCACGTGTGCTTCCTTTCCTTGTGTTTACAGTGTGTCACAAATTTAGAGAAGTTGAAAAAAAAAAATGAGGAATTAAATGAATGAAGCAATAGGGAGAAGCATTTTTCCTCCTTATTTGATGGTGCTGGATGCTTTCTGTAGGGGCACAATACTGGAGTCAATGCTGTTTCTTTCTTTTCTATATCTTAACAAAGTAGCTTTGATGAGTGAAAGCAGACAAGGGGGGGTTGGGAGTGTTCATTAGAGCTTGGCGTTGTTCACCTTGAAGACCTTGGAAGTTGATAACGAAGGAGCCAGCTAGCAGAAGTTTACTGATAAGTGGGCATCGGAATGCAGAAATCTGGAAAACAACCAGAAGAGACTGTGTCTGTACACAGTTCAAAGAAAAAAACCTTTTTCATCCTGAAGAAGACTTGTTACTTCATCTCTAAGACCCTGGCTTACGACCACCAGGAGGCACTACGCAGGCGCAAGACTGGAGTGAACTTTCCAGAACTAATTATAATTCGAAGTGGATAAAGGTTATGAATATGTAGTAGGCGTTTATAACTATGCATGTCTTTACACTATAAGTAGCTGCTTGTTAAGTTATACGGTGTGCAAGCTAGGAGGAGAACCCCCTTGCACCCTAGCGCTGGAAATATACACATCTGCTTTATAACTCATTTTGGGTTGTAGGGTTTGTTTCTGCAAAACAGCTTGGCATATCAAAATCCAAGGAAGGGCTGTCTTCATGATTGCCATTTTCCATGATGCTTTCTCCTGTGAGCTGTAAGGCTGACTGGCTTCAGCAGCCTGTTGTCAGCACTGGTCTAAAATGATGGTTACTGGAGTTGGCACCTATAAGCCGTGCTTTGGGGTTTAATAATGCCGGAGAGGTACTGGAAGATGCATGCTGCTGCCTCTTCTCCTGCATGAAAGTATCTCTCATAACAGGACAGGAGAAAACTTGATGCTCACAGGGCAGCACTTAGGCCATGAGTGTTTTGGAATGGCAGGGGAATGCAGATTGGAAGGGGTATTTGCTGCTTTCCAGAGTGGCTGGGTTGTGACCCTGCCTCAAAACACTTGCACTTGCACCTACATGTATTTGTATATATTTTTCAGGTTATATCCATTTTGAGAATGGAGTGGTTGTTAAAATGAAACCTAATTGCATTAATGCTCAAAACAGAATTAGGAGGTGATCCCCAAAAGAGTGAGCTGTTGTGATCCAAGCTCCCCCTGAAATAAAGGTCTTGGCATGCCAGCCACAGAGACTGAGCTGAGAACCCTCCAGAGAACCAACATTCACAATCAAAACCCTTTTTTTCTTTTTTGTTTTAAAAAAATCTTTTCTTTTGTTTGTGTACTGGGGGAGCAAGAGAGATGCAGAGGAGCGAGGAGTATTAGTTGGGAACATTATACATTGAAAATGATGATGTGATGTGGATGAATTCTGGCTCCCCTGAGCATTCATTTTGCTGGAGCCAAGCAATGCTCTCCAAGTAGAAACAATCATAAATTACCTTCTGAGAAATCATGGGATTCCCATGAGCTGTAATTGGAAAACACCAACCTCAGAGGCATCCCAGAGATTATTTTTTCCTAATTGGAGAGGAGAGAAGAGGGGAGCCCCATAGGGTGCAAGGATGGAGTAGCCACTCTCTTTCTGTGGTCATACAGGTGGGAGTAAGTGGTAGGGGGATACATGGTGACATCTAAGGAAGATATAAGTAAGATTTTTTTTACAATGAAGGTGGTGAATCACTGGCACAGGTTGTCCAGAGAGGTGGTAGACGCCCTGTCCCTGGAAACATTCAAGGTCAGGTTGGACAGGGCTCTGAGCAACCTGATCAAGCTGAAGATGTCCCTGCTCACTGCAGGGGGGTTAGACTGGATGGGACCTTTAAAGGTCCCTTCCAACCAAACCCGTTCTGTGATTCTATGATATATTTGCCACCCAGCACGAGATTTGTCTTCTTAGGGGATGCAGTGGTCCCAGTCCTGACTGGAGGCCTGCGGACACCTTGAGTCAAGGAGTGGTCCATTGATACCTATCTATGGGGCTTGCTCCAGCAGCAGCAGACTGAAGCAGCATTAAAATTAATACTAATATTGCTAATAATACGGAGAAGCAAAGCAAGGCTTTTCTGGTCAAATACACTGTAAGCCAGTCTGGTTTGTCGAGGCATGAGCTGTGGGCAAAGCAGAGGGAGGAATGGGATGACTGGGACCCTGGTCGAGTGGGGAGGGAAGGAGTGCTTCTGAACCATGCATTTTCTTAAAGCCTATGCAAAAGTATTACTATTTACCTGACAAACAAGCACAGTTGATTTAAAAAAACAAACAAACAACCCCCCCAAATGAAAAAAAAATAGCTTGTTGAAGAAAAGCACCAAACTCCTGTCATCTTGTGTGAGTGACAGTGTCTGGAGTTGCATTGGTGTGTCATGTTCCTTTGTGTTTAAAACATTTGTACGAGTAGGTTGTGATAACAAGGTGAGTCTAAAAACAAAATTAAACAAATGACAAAAATCTGCAGCAACAAAACATTGATAGTTTACATGGGTTTATGAGTTTAAATGCCTTATATTGAACAATCATAATTTATGACTAACTAGTAGGTATTGTGGGTCCTTATTTAATTTTTTATAGTTTTTTTTGCATTTTTAATTATAATATATTTATTTAGAAATTAATACTATGTTTTTATTACTCCTATTACCTCATTTTTGCATTGTTTCTGGGAATGGAATGCTTTGCATGCATTGGTACTAAAAAAAAATTAAGCGTGGGATGGAGAGGGTAATGCTTATCTTGTAAAAAAAAATCAGGATGTGTTATTACAAACTGTATTACTGTGGTGCTGTTACCTTGGATACATTCCATAAAAATGCAAAACTTTGATTCTGCATGCTGTGACATAGTGGAAAACTACAATACAGTGACTGTGTTTAGCATTGCAATCATAATAAAACTCTGGTGATCCTTTCACTTCCATCCTTGCACACTGAAGGTGCATTGATGGTGTTCTGTAAAACCAGAATGTTTTGGTCAATTCTTGCTACTGCCTTGTCCCCAACACTACTGGTGATGCCATGTGCTACTTGCTGCACGTTACCCTGCAATAACACCTGGTGGGGCCATGCTAAATGCTGTGCTTGGGCCAATGCATGCATTTAGTGCAAGACTCTGCAAATGGTTTCAAAAGCTGAGGAAGGAAGCCCAGGTGTGTTGGCTCTATTCAGTTTTCGGTGCCTATTGGTGCTCAGTCTGGCTCTTTTCACCCTCTGTGCATGCACCTAGCTGGATGCTGTGGGGAGGATGAAGGAGGCAATCAATCAAGCCTGAGCTTGGAGGCAACAAAACAGGGATTCATTGCAATTTTTAAAGGTTCAGCCCTGGTCTAGCTGAGAGGGGCTGGGATGGATTCGGCATCCTTTGTAATGCCTGGCAATGAGTATTTGCTATAACCCAGCTATAAAACATGCATGGAGCAGAATCCCTCTTCTTGAAAACCTTCCAGTTTGTTTTGCTCCCCCTGCTGAGGAGGAAAACTCAACCTGAAATTTTTTAATCCACTGTAGAGCTTGAAGCTGCACCAGAGCCCTCCTGTCCCCAAGCTGACATTCTGGACCTGCAACAGTGGCCAAGCATCCCCAGTCCCAGCCACGGCCGCACTGCTTTCACAACACACTGCCCTTTCCCTAAAGACTCCTGAATATCAAGTACTCAACCCCTGCAAGACAGTTAGAGCACCCTTGATAATATTTTAAGCTTTAAGCCATAATTACTCTTGGTCAGTGCAGATGCTCAACCATGTACTGACAGAAGCAAAGTTTGATACATGTGCTCAGCCAGAAGCTGTCATGTTGTGTCCCATCCCCACCCCAAAAAGGCTTTGGATGCAATTCTCTTTTGGGTTAGAAAGGCACAAAATGACCTTAATTTTTTCTCTTTCCCTTCAGGGTGCTGCTCTGCTTTGCCTTACCCTGGGTTTAAAGCCTGTCTGTTTTTTCCCTTGCTGCTCTGTAACACTCTTCCCCCACCCCCCTCGGAGCCTGGAGCTGCAGGTTTGAACCGTGCAGGGACAGGGGTTGATTGTTCCCCCACACAAAGTCACTGCAAAAGGGATGATGAGCAAAAGCAGACAAGGGGGGTTTTGAGTGTTCATTAGAGCTTGGTGTTGTTTGCCTTGAAGACCTTGGAAGTTGATAATGAAGGAGCCAGCTAACAGAAGTTTACTGATAAGTGGGCATTGGAATGCAGAAAGCTGGAAAACAACCAGAAGACACTGTGCTTGTACACAGTTCAAGGAAAAAAAATATTTTTCATCTTGAGGGAGACTTGTTACTTCATCCCTAAGATCCCGGCCCACGACTACCAGGAGGCACTACGCAGGTGCAAGATTGGAGCGAACTTTCCAGGACTAATTATAATACGAAGCGGGGAAAGGGTATGAATATGTAGTAGGCGCTTATACCTATGCATGTCTTTACACTATAAGTAGCTGCTTGTTAAGGTATAATGTGTGCTAGCTAGGAGGACAACCCCCTTGCACCCCAGCGCTGGAAATAAACATGCCTGCTTTATAACTCGTTTTGGGTTATAGGGTTTGATTCCGCAAAACAATTTAGTGACCCAGGTGGGACACCCTCTCTGCTCGGCTGCAGGATCGGTGGGGAGTGGGACATTCTAAGGCACGCTCTGGTAATCTGTTTCTCCGGAGAATCTCCCATCTCTACCCAATCGCTGCAGTGGGAGAGATGGCCACCCATCAGCGGGTGGACCAGGTAAGTGATTTATGTATGATATGGTATGATACTTTGGATGCACCTGCAGGAGACTTAGTGGAAGAGTCTGTAAATCGTGGATAGGATGCCTCACGTGATGATGAAGGGTTAGTGTCGCTTTGCCAAGAGCCTGTAAGGCGGTAAGGGGGGATATGGATCCCCTATTTGCGCCGGGTGAGGAGGTGGCACTGCCTGCCCCTGGGTAAAATAGCAAATTCGCTTCTGTGTTATGTTATGGGTGCTCTCTGCTGTGATAGCAAAGCACCAGGTAAAATATAATCCCAAGATTCTCGTTAGACACGGAATAAGGGATTATGGTATAATCCCTAAATTCTCATAAAGCGGTGAACGCAGAGTGAGGGATTATGGTATTATATATGGTATTATAGATAAAATAATATTATAGTATATGATATTATTATGAATTGGGTACTCCTTGCTGAGGAAGCAGGAGTGCTGCATTTGAGATAGCTATCATCCTCTACATCTGTTGCAAATCTTCAGTATCGGTACCGTGTATATTTTAACATCATTAAGAGCTCATTTTAAATTTCTCATATGTTGTGGAGTGTGTTGTATGTGAGTGTGTGGTTGCGTGAGATACGCAATTGAGCACGAAGCGAGTGTGGAGTTCCAGTCCGCAGTTCTGCTCTTCTGCGAAGGAAGAAGCCAGAGATGAACGAAGCAAGGGATCACTGCTATACATTGTGTGCTTTATGTCATAAGTATACTCTGTGAATTGTTTGACGTATAACAGAGTAGCAGCGGAATTGAGGGGGATAGCTTACCAGTGGACGTTCTTCTTCCATAGATAGGAGCCAGAGGCAGACTGAGCTCAAAATATTGAAAGACTTGCAAATTGTTTAGAAGCCCTGTTTGTCTTGACCCTAGGAATGCACCTACAAAGCCTTTTAGTTCCAAATGTCCATTGAGCCAGCAAATGGGTATATTTACCTCGGACCTTTGGAATAGAAGGCTGCAAATTTTAAAATACCTAGCATAGAAGAAGGGAAACAAAAAGGAAAAAAACAGGAGAAGCAGCTGAGAGTGCCCCTCCTTTTCCCCCCTTCCTGGTATGCAAGTTAGGTGCTGTGTGTGTGAGTTAACCCTTCCCCTCCCAGAATGTTAGTTAAGTGTTCTGTGTGAGAGAATAAAGAATAATTTGAAAGTGTAAAAGCAAAAAGGTTTGCATGGACAAGGGAGCAAGAATTCTGCAGGCTGCAGGAATGGATCAGATTTGATGTTTGGACTATCATAAAGTTTTATTGTGCTATTCAGCTAGGTTGGGATGACTCTATTGTCCTGAGTGTTTGTAATCTGTAGATGGGAATTGTTGTTGTTGCTAGTCTTGTGGGAAGTCCCTGAGAACTTAGAAACAGGACATTTGTAAGTGTTTAAATGGCTTGTGGAAGTTAGAGAAAAGTAGAGTTGGAAGGTAGTATAATGGGGGCAAAATCGAGCAAGAATTTCCTCGGGCAAGACCATTAGGATGCGTATTACAGCACTGGAAGGAATTGTTGGAGGAAGGCGGGGGCTCAATGAGTAAGAAGAGGATTGCAGTACTATTTTGCAACTAATGTTGTTTTTGAGGAGAGAGGGATAGTGGAATGAAGTATTTTTCACCCTCTGAAACCATCCGGAGTGGCAAAGGGACTGCGGGATTTTGCTGCCACAGGACCCTATGGTGGGAAAATAACACCTGAGTGGGAAAATAACAATTTAAAGGTAAACTGAGGCGGTGTTGCATAACCTTGCAGTACTGAGCAAGGGTGCACTAGAATAAATAAAATTCACCGGACACCAGAACAGAACAAGATTTATCTGATTTACTTAAGCCTCCCCCTTGATCACGGGAATGGGATATGGGCTTGGACAGGTTTCCCCCACGAATAGCCCGGTATCTTCCTGCGTCAGGGAAAGGTCTGCTTTGATCGTTTTGCAGGCACCTCTCTGGGAAGAACACGATGAAAAAGAAAAAAAAAAAAAAGAAAAAGAAAAAAAAAACCCAAACAAACAAAAAACCCAACAAGAACAAACAAAACTGATTGTAAAACTGTATGGGATTTGGAAAGTATTTCCCATCCAAGACCCAGTGTGGGATCTAGACAGATCTAAACATGTAGAAAAATTACAGGTATATCAGGAGTGAATCTCGAAGGGAATGAAAAGGGCCATTCCCAAACAAGTAAACAAGGTCCCTCTGAATTCCTAAATCGACTGAGGGATATAATGTGCTGCAACACTGCTGGATCCTGGGTCAAGGGTAGTAATACAACAATTCGGTCTTTGGTTTTGGGCCAGTCTAAAAGAGGAATATTGGCTCATGTGAAGGAAGACTGACGGGGACCTGGGGAATCCACCCTAGCAGATCCACCAGTTATAATGAAGCCAGGGAAAGAGGAGAAGAAAGTAGAATTTTAGTTGACATAGAGGCAACGTATTCGGCTTTGAATTAACTTTTGATGTTCCTAGGAAATGACTACATCGTGGTAAAAGGGGCAACTGGCCAAAGTGAAAAGGCGTATTTTTGTGAACTTCTAAGATATAAACTGGGAATACAATGGGGCATCCACAGATTCTTGTATATGCCCAACTCCCCAAAGGCACTTCTAAGGAAAGATTTATTGGAATAATTGGGTGCAATAATCAAATTTGAAAAGGAAGAGATTACTCTGGAGGTAAATGACCAGCAGTATATGCAAAGAATGGGTTTATCCTTAGTCAGTGTTCCCACAGGAGGAAGAATCAGCAAAGAAATCATGAACCAGGTATACCCCAATGTATGGGCCACCGACGTGCCTGGGACTTATAGGCTGTAAATAAAATAAAAAACTTTACCCGGTGGTGGCAAATCCATATACCCTGTTAACTGTATTAATACCTGAACTAACCTGGCTTACTGTTTTTGACCTGAAGGATGCCTACTTTTGACTCCCTCTCCATGAAGCCTGCCAGAAAATACTTGCATTTGAATGAAAAACCCTGAAAGCGGGCGCAGAACTCAACTCACCTGGATATTTGGTAATCAACTTGCAAAGGATCTTGAGGCCTGGAAGCCCCACCTGAGGAAGGGAGATTGTTGCAGTATGTAGATGATACCCTGATTGCAACCAAGACAATGTTTGCATGACCTGGACGGTGAGTCTGTTAAACTTTTTGGGGCTCCAGGAATACCGTGTATCTAAAAGAAGGCCAAATTAATGTAACACAAGGCAATCTACTTGGGCTATGAAATCAGCGCTGGATTGGGACAGGCCTGAGAAGAGGCAATATACCAAACCCTGAGATTGTAAACTGTGAAAAAGTTACAAACTTTCTTGGGGATGACTGCGTGGTGTCAGCTATGGATCTATAACTATGGACTGCTTGTTAAACCCCTGTATGCACTAACCACTGCCGAACAGAAATACCTCCAATGGAGCAAAGAGGCTGTGCAAGCCTTTGAACAGCTGAAGAAAGCCCTGATGTCAGCCCCGGCCTTAGGACTTCCAGATGTGAGTAAGCCATTTTTCCTTTTCTCTCATGAGAAGCAAGGGATTGCCCTAGGGCCTGGGTTTTTATGAGCGGTTGCGGCCTTAGTGCTAAACATCCAGGAGGCACGAAGATTTACCCTGGGGCCAAAAAATGACTGTGTTGGTGTCTGGAAGTGAAAGGTGGGCACTGGCTTTCTCCACAAAGGTTCCTAAAATACCAAGCTATAACGTTGGAACATGATATGGGAATTGTGATTAATAACGTCATCAACCCAGTTTCTTTTCTTAATGGAAATACAGGAGATCCAGTGCACCAGGACTGCTTAGAGACCACCAAGGCCACATACTTGAGCCGTTCAGACCTGAAAGACAGTCTCATGGAAGACATGGAGGGCTGGTTCACAGATGGAAACAGCTATGTCTTAAGCAATAAAAGACATGCCAGGGCAAAACCATCAAGTATGCAGAGGGATCCTGAGACTGCTGTAAGCAGTCCAGCTACCTGAGAAAGTGACAATCATGCACATCAAGGTGAAATCATGACATCCTACATGGTGGCATTGGACAAACAGCTCAAAAAGCCTGAAAGACATGAGGTTGAGACATGAAGTATGGGGTTTGATGAAACTGTGCGTAAGATACTACCTGGAGATTACGTATATGTAAAGTCTCTTGCAGAGAGGCCTTTGGAATGGCAGTGAGAAGGACCATTCCAGATGTTCCTTGCCTCCTTCACAGCAATCAAAATCAAGGAGCAGAGTGCATGGATCCATTGCACACGAGTGAAAAAGGCACCTAGATCTCCATGAAGGGTCACACAAGTCCAACCAGGAAAATTATTTTTCTCATGATTATAATTATAATTATAATCCAGGGAGGTAAAGGCACCTCTTGCCAAAGGAATACTGAGTGGCCTTGGTCTCAAACTTTTATTTGGTACACTGGAGCCATGGGAAATATTCTGATTGAAAGGGTTTAATTCTGTCAACTGTGGTTATGCATGAAAATTAAGTATATCTGAGACAAGAATGGAATGCGGATAGAGAACAGGGGACTGTAGGAGGAGAAATCAAAGAAGGATAATGAATGGTTAATAGGACTATCCATAAAAAGGCATCCCAAATTACTATCTCAACTACACGTACAGATAAGAACACAAAGACCTGTATTTCCAATGAATTAGACTGTTGGCATAATTTTACATTAGTACAGACTGTTAAGGTGGTTTGTCTCAGGGCCTATGATACCATTGGGCTCGCATTCAAATTTAAAAGAAATATAGCTAACCCAGAATTTATGAGATTGGTCTGTATATAATCAGGAATACAGGCCAACAGCAAATGCTGTTCAACCCAGAGTTGTCTCTTACATGGGTTGAACTGCTAATGCAAACTGGTATTTCTGAAATGCGACCAGCATGCTCTCATTTCCTAAAAACACCCTTCAAGGGCTGGATAATCTGGCTGTGAAAACAAGTGCCCTTCAGGGGCAGAACACAAAGGGGCCTAACCAGAGTGTTACAGACAGGATTGGAGGTCCTAAATGGAATTGACTATCAGAAATGTTACTAAAGTGGGAAAAGCTGGAAGAACAAGACCATGAATTAGTAGGAAATGCACGCAGTGTAATCCAAGATAAAGTTTCTTTGGCCCTCAGTTGTATACAGGCACAGTTATGGATGCAATCAGTGGCCACCTTAATTATAAGAGAAGGTGGTGAGGGTACTTTCCCACTGAAATCTGGAAAGTGGTTTGGGACAGTGCCACTGCCTGAGAGACGAAGCTTCAATCCTGGTAGACTCTGGTAAATTTCATCTATGACCCCATCACTAATATGGCCACAGCCTTTGTATTGACCATACGTAACTCCTCAAGGTATGTAATCCACTCCATCATTGCATTAGGATTAAGCCATGATAAAACTGTGCTCTATCCTTCTGAACATAGAACATGGACACAAATAGTGAACGGGAAATGGCAAACTATAAATTTAGAATCTTGCATTACACGAAAACAACAAGGATTCATTTGCTAAATAATGCAATTGATGCTCAAGACTTCTGCCTCAACACTGAGCAAAGCATCTGTCACTTTGAGATCCATCCAGATGCTAATCAGAGGACTGTACTTGTATATATGGGCCAGGGTTGTGTGTGTTTGAGAACTGCTTGTACCTCTGTACTAATAGGCGAGATAATTATGGATAGTAAGAATCACTCTAATTTCTAATTTCTGTATTTGTAATCTTGTTAAGACTGTTGGGTGTGACTTTTCATATTTAGCACCAGTTGTATCCCATCAGCTGATAAAATCCAATTATACAATATTTCACAAATTATCACCTGTACCTATTGGAATGAATCTTACATTGGTAAAATAATTAATGAAACAGTTAATGAAACATCAGGACTTGATTAGCAATTTTGCGGATAACACTAAGCTGGGTGGAAGTATGGATCTGCTGGAGGGTAGGGAGGCTCTACAAAGAGATCTTAACAGGCTGGACCGCTGGGCTGAGGCCAATGGCATGAGGTTTAACAAGGCCAAGTGCCGGGTCCTGCACTTGGGGCAAAAGAACCCTATGCAGTGCTACAGACTAGGGGAAGAGAGGCTAGAAAGCTGCTCGGAAGAGAAGGACTTGGGGCTAATGGCTGACAGCTGACTGAACATGAGCCAGCAGTGTGCCCAGGTGGCCAAGAAGGCCAATGGCATCTTGCCTTGTATCAGAAATGGGGTCACCAGCAGGTCCAGGGAGGTTATTCTCCCTCTGTACTCAGCACTGGTGAGACCGCACCTCGAATACTGTGTTCAGTTCTGGGCCCCTCACCACAAGAAGGATGTTGAGGCTCTGGAGTGTGTCCAGAGAAGAGCAATGAAGCTGGTGAGGGGGCTGGAGAACAAGTCTTACGAGGAGCGTCTGAGAGAGCTGGGGTTGTTTAGCCTGGAGAAGAGGAGGCTGAGGGGAAACCTTATTACTCTCTACAACTACCTGAAAGGAGGTTGTGGAGAGGAGGGAGCTGGCCTCTTCTCCCAAGTGACAGAGGACAGGACAAGGGGGAATGGCCTGAAGCTTCGGCAGGGGAGGTTTAGGCTGGATATCGGAAAAAAAATTTTCACGGAAAGGGTCATTGGGCACTGGAACAGGCTGTCCAGGGAGGTGGTCGAGTCGCCTTCCCTGGAGGTGTTTAAAGAACAGGTGGATGAAGTGCTTAGGGACATGGTTTAGGGAGTGTTAGGAATGGTTGGACTCAATGATCCAGTGGGTCCTTTCCATCTTGGTGATTCTATGATTCTATGATTATAATTCTGGACGAGGTCCAGGAAATCGGGAAAAGACCCTGATAACAGTCCACCATGACACAGAGGTAAGAAAGGGGGTCCTAAAATGGTAAAAGAAAATGTGAACCATCATTGGAGGGACGTGCTGTTTGGATACCACAAGTGGCATTCTAAATAAATTGTGTCACCCTATTATTGTCCTTTTGATGCTAATTTTAGTTAGCTTTGTTTTCTCTGCTACTTTATTATTATTATTGTTTTCTCTGCAATGCATTAAAAGAGTAATTTTCCAACAAAATATCATACAATTCCCCTTTGAGAGATAAATTACAGAGTTGGCAAATGAATTTGCCCATGTTGAAAAGACACGGGGGAATTGATGAGCGAAAGCAGACAAGGGGGGTTGGGAGTGTTCATTAGAGCTTGGCGCTGCTCATCTTGAAGACCTTGGAAGTTGATAACGAAGGAACCAGCTAGCAGAAGTTTACTGATAAGTGGGCATTGCAATGCAGAAAGCTGGCTGCATTTGGTTCAGGAGTTTGAAAACAGCCAGAGGAGACTGAGTCTGCGCAAAGTCCAAAAAGAAATATATCCATCATGAGGAATACTTCCTACTTCATCCCTAAGACCCCGTCCCATGACCATCAGTAGGCACTACACAGGCACAAGATTGGAGTGAACTTTCCAGAACTAATTATAATACAAAGCGGGGAAATAGGGAAAACAAGTGGGTACACATGAATTTGTTTGCTAGGAGCCCCTAGACCATTATTGAAAAGAGATCTATTAAAGCAGTCAGAGGCAGAAATATTTGGATTAGGAGGCACAAAATTTAAGGTGAGAGATCATCAACTAATCAAAGTATTGAGTTTGTCTTTAAAACAGGCGGAAAAAAAAACAAGTGGAAAAAGAAACACCAGTAACAGCAGAGATTTTTGGAACAGGTTTGTCCAGGCATGTCAATTTCTGAGATATCTGGCAAGGCCAGAAATGTGAAGGTAAAATTGGCCCCTGTGAATGTCAGGTAATACCCTTTGTGATTAGAATATTGCAAGGAGATAAAAATGATTACTGACAAATTTTTGCAATATGGGTTATTAAGAGAATGTGAATCTGCACATAATACTCCAATATTGCCTGTAAAGAAACCAGATGAAAAAAAGCTATAGGTGAGTGCAAGATTTAAGGGCCATAAATAAAATTGTAGAAGAACTACAGCCAGTGGTGGCAAATCCCTATACCTTGCTGACCAAATTAAAAGATCAAATGTGGTTTACCATACTGGATTTAAAGGATGCCTTCTTCTGCTTGATATTGGCTGAAAAAAAACGCAAAAAAGTGATTTGCCTTCGAATGGGAAAACCCTGAAACTGGTAGAAAAAATACAACTAACCTGAACAGTATTGCCTCAAGGTATTAAGAACAGCCCAACTATTTTTGGGAGCCAGCTGGCTCGAGACCTGGAAACCTGGGACTGGAACCCTGCTGCAGCATGTGGATAACCTCCTGATAGTTACACAAACTAAGGAGGACTGTGTGCAATGCACTGTAAGTCTATCGAACTTTTTGGACTGAGTGGGTATCAGGTCTCTCAGCAGAAGGCCCAGCCTATGCAGCGACAAGTTACTTACCTTGGATTCGAGATCTCTGGAGGACAGAGAGAGCTCGGGACAGCCTGGAAAGAAGTTATTTGATACACACCCATGCTGGGAATGGTAAAGGAGCTCAGAACCTTTCTGGGAATGACAGGTTGGTGTCATTTATGGATATATTACTATGGACTCTTAGTGAAACCATTGTATGAATTATTGAAAGAATATCCAATGAGATCATGAAAACTGTCATGGACCAGGGAGGCAAGAAGGGCATGTGAATAATTAAAGAAGGAATTGATGAAGGTCCCAGCTTTAGGTCTCCCCAGTGTTTCTAAGACATTCTGGTTATTTTCACCACTAACACTGTGAATTGAGCATTCCTCATCGGAGTCACTTTGGAACCAGTAATACATGACTGCGTGAAGATGATGGAGACAGTATACTCCAGCCGTCCAAATCTAAAAGAAGAACTGCTTATGGATGCGGCAGATTCCTGGTACACCGATGGATGTGGCTTTGTGAAGCAAGGACATTGCAAGACTGGGTATGCTATGACCACCACCAGAGAAGTGATCAAAGCCAAACCATTACTCCAGGAACATCAGCCCAGAAAGCTGTAGTAATCACCCTAACTCAAGCATTGGAATGGACTCCTTACCGCCCAAGGAAGACACATTAAACATGCAGCAGAAATCTTAAGACTGCTGGAAGCTATAAATCTTCCAGAAGAAGTGGCTATCATGCACTACAAAGGTCACCAGAGAGGCAATACTGACCAGGAAATTGGTAACAAATTGGCAGGAAATTTTGAGGCCAGGAAGGCCGCAGGAAAAGGCGGAAGTAATATCTGCTTTGATTCCAGATGGTAAACTTCAAATCCCTGATTCTTATTTAAAATGGGAAAAATATTCAAAGGAAGATAGAAACCTGATTAGCAATATGGCAGGAAAGGAAGTGGATAATGGGTGGTTTTATGTTCCAAATGGACAAATAATAATGCCATCAGGAGTGCTATGGAAAGTGGTCTTAGATGAGTTACAAAAAAAAACCACCAAAAACCAAACCAAAACAAACCCATTGGGGCATAGCTGTTCAGTATAAATAATAGGAATGCAAATAGATTTCTCTGAACTCCCAATAAAAAGAGGGGTAACGGTATTTATTAGTATTAACAGATACTTTCTCAGGTTGGCCAGAAGCTTTTGCTTGCAGGACAAATAAAGCAGGGGAAGTCACAAGAGTATTGTTGAATGAAATTATACCTCATTTTGGAGTGCCTGCAGTAATATTGTCAGGTAGAGGTATGCATTTGTGCTCAAGTGGTAAAAAGGTTAGTGAAATTTTAGGAATTGATTGGCAGTTACATACTCCATACTGACCACAGGCTAGTGGCCAGGTGGAGAAAATGAATCATCTGATTGTTGCTGATAAAACAGCAATTAGCTAAAATTTGTCAAAAAGCCAATTTATATTGGTATCAAGCACTTCCTTTGGCCTTGCTTAGGATTCGAACCAACCCAAGGTCCAAGGAAGGCATTAGCCCTGTATATCAATTGCAGTATACAGGAGAAGATCTCACAGAATTAGGTGAGAATTATTTACAATTATGTTTAATCAGCTAACAAAACCAGCTGGACTTGCTTGAGAAACAAAAGAAAAAAACAACAGAAAAAAACAAAACTAAAAAATCCAACCTTTATTAGCTGCAAGGGCCAGAGGTTTAGATCAACCTGTATACCGTTTTACACCTGGGGATGAGGTTTATGTTAAAGATTTTACAGGAAAACTCCTGGGAGAAAAGTAGAATGGACCATACCAAGTATTGTTAACAGCCTCCAAAGCAATAAAGTTTAAAGAACTTGGATCAAGTGAAGAAATCACCTAACAGCCAGTGGAAAGCAGAATGCCTAACACCTTAAAAAAAATAATAATTAAGGCTAACTGAAGTAAAGCAAACTGTAAAGATGGAAAATTGTCAATATTATTGTTAATGTATCCATTAGGAGAAGCTTTGTTTTCCTGTAAGTGGTGTCATAAACGGACAATGCACAATCTTTTATCAAATAAAACCAAAGTTTATTATGAAAAATTTATTATGAGGTATTCAATTTTGCAAAGCAAGAAAGCAGTGCTGGGCATGTGGCTGAGGCTAAGTTGCGTCCAGGCTCCCCTCCCCTTTTATACATTTCGCGAAAACCATTACATTTTGGCCCGAAAGCAGTTAACAATAAGGCTCATCTGCCCCCCTCCCATCAGAACAATAAGGCCCATCCATCCCCCTATCAGCATATGTTGGAGTGGTCTTGCCATGGATCTTTTGAGAAGGATCGTCCCAGGCTGTCCGATGGGCAGAGGAAGGGGGAAGAAGGGGGGGCGAGTAGCACCCACTGGTGAGCACTGCCCCTCCACTGAACCCCGCACCACAGACAAACCGGTATCACCAAAGGACATTTTGGATCTCCACCTCCCCCCTCAAGCCAAAAATGCCAATAGCTTGTTTATTCCCTTAATATTTGATCTAAAACTTTTTGGCTTGAGGTTGGAACTTTTAATCCACTTTTTTCCCCACCGTTTTTCTATCCCTAAATTGAACCCATCCTATGTCTGAAATGAGAATGCATTAAAAAGGTAATTTTCCAACAAAATATCATACAATTCCCCTTTGAGAGATAAATTATAGAGTTGGCAAATGAATTTGCCCATGTTAAAAATACACGGGGGGAATTGATGAGCGAAAACAGACAAGGGGGGTTGGGAATGTTCATTAGAGCTTGGTGCTGTTCACCTTGAAGACCTTGGAAGTTGATAATGAAGGAGTCAGCTAGCAGCAGTTTACTGATAAGTGGGCATTGCAATGCAGAAAGCTGGCTGCATTTGGTTCAGGAGTTTGAAAACAGCCAGAGGAGACTGAGTCTGCGCAAAGTCCAAAAAGAAATATATCCATCATGAGGAATACTTCCTACTTCATCCCTAAGACCCCGTCCCATGACCATCAGTAGGCACTACACAGGCACAAGATTGGAGGGAACTTTCCAGAAATAATTATAATACAAAGCAGGGAAAGGGTATGAATATGTAGCAGGCACTTATACCTATGCATGTCTTTACACTATAAGTAGCTGTTTGTTAAGCTATGCAGTGTGCAAGCTAGGAGGAGAACCCCCTTGCACCCCAGTGCTGGAAATAAACATACCTGCTTTATAACTCATTTTGGGTTATAGGATTTGATTCTGCAAAACAATATAAGGGCAGGAAGGTATAGAGTTTTCTTGGTTAACTTCTTGGCTCGTAAACTTGTCCTGGTTGAAACAATTTTTTCTCAGTGTTGTAGCGTTGGGACTATTAGTTTTGTTAACCTGTATAGTGTTTCAATGTGCATTTTGGTGTTGTCAGTGAACAGCAGAAGATTAAGAGATGTTGGGGGAGGGGAGCCCCGGAGTCAATGAATGAGTCCTCCCAGAGGTATGAATCATTGCTCGTTTACTGTAACATCTGAGGGTCTATTTATACAGATAATCAGAGTGCATGTTTCCATGGAATCAGAATATTTACAACATATTCTAATCATAAAGCCACACTGTTAAAATAGGCACCCGGTTCCCATGCCTGGTTCTGACTTTATCAAGCCAGCCTCCTCATTCTCATGAGATAGCAAAGCTCTCAGAAAACATCACAGCCTTGAAGCCTTATACTAAAGCTTTGTATCTAAGAACTGACTATAGACCTTTGTGTCTAAACATTGATACTTTAGCACATTCCTTTCTACTGATCGTCATAGGCAGGGTTGTGCAAGCAGGCTCCTAGGATTACAGCATGTCCAGTTTGTTCCAATATATTTTCTACAATTCCCCATTTTCTTTTTGCACAACCCAAGCCTGACTGACTAGATGAGTTGCTATTCTTCTTAAACATGCGAACAAACAACAACCAAAGAACAACATTAAATCAACGGTAAAAGCGACATCATTAACGACTTCATTCGCTCTCGGAGTTTTCTATGAATGCTCTCAGAGTGATTGCTAGGATTAAAACAACACATTCCTTCAAACTCTTCACAGTCATGTCCTCGTGCTAATACTAAAAATCTATTGCAGCTCTATTTTGTAATGTAACATGCCTAACACTATTAGCATCAGCTAACAAGCCACTCAAAGCCATTGAAGTAGCATTAGTCTGCTTACTCAACCAACATCCCAAATTTGTCAGCTTTGTCAAGGCTGCTGCAGTTGCTACCCCAGGAGCTAATGCTGAGGCAGCTACAATTTCTCCAGGTTCCCAGAAAGGTGACTGTACTCTCACAGTCAGCCCCAAATTGATGGATAGATCTTTTATTTTGTTTACTTCGTTTCTTGTTCTAAATCATAGTGAGATTGGGAGTTAGCAACGTAAGCCATCCAAGGCTACATAGCCTGCCATTAAATTTTGACAATATTCCTCTGCACACTTTACCTCCACTAATCAGAGAAAAAAATTTCTACAGGTAAAGCAACTGGAAAAGAAAAAGAGCATGATACTTTAGGAGAGATATAACTATACAAGGCTGTAGCGCTTCTATACACAGGTAAAGTAGCATTTATATTCTGACCTTTTTGAGTGATGTTATAGGTACGATTATACATTACACAAGCATCCATTATTACTGGCCTATTCCGCTGGAACCTATCTTGGACCGCTGTCTGTAATGACACAAACATAACCTCTTCCCGTCATTTTCAGCTCAACAGGTCCTTTCCATTCGCCTGAGTCCCAGTCTTTGTATAGTACTTTGATACCTTGCTGGTCCTGGTTATTCAGTCCTGACTCTAGCGATCAGTGATGGATTACAATCGGAGGACTAGTTCTATTTCCAGTTAAACGTAAAAAGTTCAACACATAAGTCGCCTTTGCAATTCTTTCACTAGGAGGTAACATTTCTCCCCCCTTTTGTTTTTGCAAAAGTGACTTTAAGGTTGCATGAGAGTGTTCTACAATTGCTTGACCTGTTGGTGAATGTGGAATGCCAATAAGGTGTTGCACTCCCATCTGTAAAAACTGTCAGCCCATTTACCAGTGTGGTACTACACTTAGATTTTTCCTCTAGACATTCTTGTTGCAAAAAGGTTATCAACCGATGGCCTGGATGATGAATTTTAATTTGTCCACTAAAGTTCACCAAGGCCACTTGTAATTCTAAACTGTTCTGCATACTCCATTGTAAATATTGTTCTGTCATTAGAATGACTATTGTTTCAGGCTCTTTCCCATTCAATTCATCTATCCGATCTTGACCTTTCATGATTAACTGTGCAAACATTTCTACTCTTGTTACAATCATCTTTGATGGCTGATTAGATAAGAACTGCCATTATATAATTTTTTAATTTGTCCAAATTGATTTCAACCCATTGCATTATTAACCCAACAGGCTGACAAAGTATTATCGATGATCAAAAAAATTGACAGGCCACCTATATGCTACATGATGTGCTTGTCTGTTGCTTACTGTTTTTTTTTTCTTTTTTACAACTTGTTCTGCTTCCTTTGCTGGTTTCCTTGGTGCTAATATATCCGTATCTCCTTTTAACAACTCAAGCAAAGGTAACAACATTTGATTATCCACCCCTATCAAATTCCTGATCCAATAGATATTACCCAGCAAGATCTGCCCATCATTAAGTGTTTGGATGTTAATTCTAAATGATACCCTTTGCGGTTTGATGATTTTATCCAAAATTTTTCACCCCAAATACATCCATGGTGCAACACTCTGCACCTTTTCTGGTGCGATTTGCAATTGATGTTTTTGCAAGATGTCACATAATTCCCATTTATACCTTTCCAAATTATCTTTCCCTGCCACTAGTATATTAGATCTGAAGTCTCCACTTGCCCTTTCTTTGTTTCCAGTTTGGGGAGCTTCCCTTTTAAAAGGTACTGAAACAAACATACATATTGGATGACCATCAAGTCGTCTGTGGGCTTTTCTCTGAGTAATGGCTTTTTCAGTTTAGACCAAAGTTTGTTGTGCTTCACTCATAAGAGTACACGGTGCTGTTAAAGCCATGTCCCCCCTTAAGAAGATCAAATAATGGACTTAGTTCTGCATTAGTAATACCCAAATAAGGTTTAACTCGACTGATTGTTCCTAGGAGCTTTTGCAAATTGTTTTAACTACTATTTGCAATTTGGCTTGCTGGGGTTCAATTATGGCATTCAAAATTTTCCACTCAAGACATTTCCAGGTTTGAATTTTTTCAGGTCTGACTTGAAGGCCTATTTTCTCTAATACAATCTTTGAAATGGTATTAATTGAGTAACACAACTGCTTTGGGTAATATACACAAGTGGGAAAGGAATATAAACCATAGCTTGTATTTGTTTAGTAAAATCAGAATTAATAACACCAGGTTACACAAAAAGACTTTACAAAGTGACACTCGAATGACCTACTAACCAAGCACTTGAACTGTTACCAACAGGACCAAAAGCATGGAGCGATACCTTGTGAGTGTTTTAATCCCTTATTATTGAGGAGGCTGTGAAGAGGATCCAAGCAGGAGCATTTACTGTTGTCACACGTCTCCGCTGCATGCTGGGTTGCTGGTTTCCGTGGTTCTTTAATGTTAACGGTTTACCCCCTGGCTTCTTTTATCTGTTTTTACCTGTATGGGAATTCCAAGGCTGCAAATGCATTAACTTTTCTATTCCTTTGCAGTTTTTTTACTCTCAGAGGATACTCCTTTTGGGATCTTAAATCATGCTTTCATTAGTGTCTGGCTAAAATCCCCTTTACGGTTGTCTGCACTAGGACCCAGCAGTTTCTGATCTGATAAGGGACACTGGAATGCAGTGTGTTCTTCATAAATTGTTACTCCCCTAGAGAGAGATAAGGACTCCCAAGCTGAAACAAAGCAAAACCCCTTCACATTCAAACAAAATCAGGAGTAAGGGGGGGGGGGGGGGGGGGGAGGAATGGGGGGGGGACACACACACACACAGCCACAGGGCTGGGTTTTTTTGTTTGTTTGTTTGTGGTTTTTTTTTTAGGTATTTTAAAATTGTGTCCTCTGCAGCCTTTCACTTCGAAGGTCCCAGGTAAATCTACCTGTTTGCCGGCTTAGTGGGCGTTTGAGATTGAAAGGTCTCAGAGTAGAGTTGCATTTCTAAGATTAATGAAAACAAACAGAGGCTCAAACTCCTATAACCAAAACCCAACTTGCAGATCTTACAAATGTTTAAAGGGCTTTAAACACACACACGCACACACACACACAACCACTCTTTTGAGAGCTGGCTTAATATACCCACACAATGTTGTTTACGACCAGTCAATAAGAATAGCACGATAGTATGAATATTTAAACTATACACAGTACCGAACACATACAACACTTAAAATATGCACATATATTATAAAATAAGGTTGGTATCAATTGTTTAACAGGTAATAGTCTTTGATTGTTACAGCATTTTCATGGCAAAGGACTATCCTATGGCGGCTGTGAATTATTCATGCATACGATGGAGCCGGTGGCTGCTTTGAGCACTGGGGTGGGGGCAGCTTGGCGACAAAACAGTCAATACTTTCTCTTTTTACAGCTTTTCGTATTTCTTTTATTGCTTCATAACTAACTGGTTCCCAGCGAAGATCTGGTGTTTCCTCTGCCACGCCATCTTCTTCCTCCTCTGATTCCTCGCTACTATTTTCTGGTAAAGTAACAGTCTCCGGAGGAGGAGGAAGAGGCGGGTATAATTTACCCCGACAGCTTGGTCCACCCTGCACTTTATCAGTGCAACCGGCTACTGTGGACACTTCCGGTTCCTGTGTCATTGCACTTCCACCTTCTGATGGGTGAACATCGGGGTTGTCTATGTCCTCAGACACATTCCCCTTTTTTACAGCTGGATTTAAGAGCTCGTGGATGCTGGTACAAACTTTCCCAGTCATTCTTTTCATTGGGTAATTCTGGCCCACCCCAAAGACTGCACTCACGCAACTCGTCGTGGTAGGATGAGTTTCAGCCGGGGGACTGGGGGGGCTATGGCGCGCACAGCGGCAGTGGCAACTTTTGACTCGGCCTTCAGCGCTTGTAAACCATTACCGACAGTCCACCAAGTTGCCCCACAGCCCCAAAAAGGCTCTTTGCCCTTTTTCGTGATTGTGCAGTCCCATAATTCATCCCCCACGGCGCGCCACGCAGCCCAGTCAAAAAGTTGAGAAGGATTTTAAAGAAATCCTTTCTCCCTAGCCCATAGAACAAGCTTCACTAACGCCTTTTTGGCAACTGCTTCACCTCATTTAGCGAGAATACCTAATAGCAGTTTTTGTGCTGCAGCATAGTCAGATTCCATGTCTGCAAGCAAGAAAAGCAGAGCGACCCTTCCTACCTCAGTCCGCAGTCGCTGACTCGTGGCCCATATCTCTGCAGGCTCCCCACGGCCTTCGCTCTGAAACCTGAAGCTAACCATGCCTGGTTCTGACTTTATCAAGCCAGCCTCCTCATTCTCATGAGATAGCAAAGCTCTCAGAAAACATCACAACCTTGAAGCCTTATACTAAGTCTTTGTATCTAAGAACTGACTATAGGCTTTTGTGTCTAAACACTGATACTTTAGCACATTCCTTTCTACTGATCGTCATAGGCAGGGTTGTGCAAGCAGGCTTCTAGGATTACAGCATATCCAGTTTGTTCCAATATATTTTCTACAAAGAGACATGGAAAAGAAATCAGATCAGACATGCAGTAGAATCAGGAAAACATTTTAAGATAGCTTTAGACAATGGGCCCTGTTATGACCCTTTTGCAAAAGAATTTATAAAGGCCTTGAAAAAGGGGGGATTGAAATGCTGATTTGTAAATGGTGGGATGGAATGTCAACTACTTTCTGATCGAAAGGTTTTAAATCTATCAACTGTGGTTATGCATGAAAATCAAGTACATGTGATGCAAGAATGGAATGTGGATAGAGAACAGAGGATTCAGCAACTTCAGGGGACTGTAGGAGGAGAAATCAAAGTAGGATGCTGAATGGTTAATAGGACTATCTAGAAAAAGGCATTCCAAATTACTATGTCAACTACTCCTACAGATAAGAACACAAAGACCTGTATTTCCAATGAATTAGACTGTTGGCATAATTTTACATTAGTACAGACTGTTAAGGTGGTTTGTCTCTAGGCCTATGATACTATTGGACTCTCATTCAAATTTAAATTAAATATTATAGCTAAGCCTGTTACAGCACAGAATTTATGAGATTGGTCCGTATATAATCAGGAATACAGGCCAACAGCAAATGCTGTTCAACCCAGAGTTGTCTCCTTAATGTGTTGAACTGCTAATGCAAACTGATATTTCTGAAATTCAGCCAGCATGCTCTCATTTCCCAAAAACATCCTTCAAGGGCTGGACAACTTGGCTGTGAAAACAAGTGCCCTTCAGGGGCAGAACACAAAGGGGCCTAACCGGAGTGTTACAGACAGGATTGGGGGTCCTAAATGGAATTGACTCAGAAATACTAATGAACAAATTGGCCACCACAGCCAGTGATTTGACAAAAATAAGACCACCTTTACCGTCTTCTCTATTAGCTTTAGGAACTAACCAGCTATCAGAAGTGTTACCAAAGTGGGAAAAGCTGGAAGAACAAGACCATGAATTAATAGTAAATGCACTCATTGTGATCCAAGATAACGTTTCTTTGGCCCTCAGTTGTATACAGGCACAATTATGGATGCAATCAGTGGCTGTCTTAATTATAAGGGAAGGTGGTGAAAGTACTTTCCCCACTGAAATCCAGAAAGTGGTTTGGGACAGTGCCACTGGCTTAGAGAGGAAGCTTCAATCTTGGTGGACTCTGGTAAATTTTACCTATGACCCCATCACTAGTATGGCCACAGCCTTTGTGTTGACCAGATGTAACACTACAATATATGTAATCCACCAACTCATTGCATTAGGATTAAACCATGATAAAAATGTGCTCTATCCTTCCGAACATAGAACATGGGCATGAATGGTGAACAGGAGACAGCAAACTGTAAATTTAGAGTCTTGCATTACATGAGAACAACAAGGATTCATTTGCGAAAGTAATACAATCGATGCTCAAGACATCTGCCTCGACGCTGAGCAAAGCATCTGTCACTTTGAGATCTATCCAAGATGTTAATCAGAGGACCGTCCTTGTATATATGGGCCAGGGTTGTGTGTGTTTGAGAACTGCTTGTACCTCTATAGTAATAGATGAGATAATTATGGATAGTAAGAATCACTCTACTTTCTGTATTCGTAATTTTGTTAAGATTGTTGGGTGTGACTTTTTCTTATTTAGCACCAGTCGTATCCCATCAGCTGATAAAATCCAATTATACGATGTTTCACAAATTATCACCTATACCTATTGGAATGAATCTTACATTGGTGAAACAGTTAATAAAACATCAGGATTTGATCAAAATTTTGAAGGAGGTACAGGAAAATGGGAGAAAGACCCTGATAACAGGCCACCATGACACAGAGGAAAGAAAGGGGGTCCTAAAAAGGGTAAAAGAAGATGTGAACCATCATTGGTGGGACGTGCTGTTTGGATGGTCCTCTACCGCAACTGGTATTCTAAATAAGTTGTGTCACCCCATTA
The DNA here is from genome assembly GCF_017976375.1 of Cuculus canorus. NCBI lineage: Eukaryota > Metazoa > Chordata > Aves > Cuculiformes > Cuculidae > Cuculus > Cuculus canorus. The sequence continues at coordinate 16,891,061 of NC_071440.1, forward strand.
TTGTCCTTTTGATGCTAATTTTAGTTTGCTTTGTTTTCTCTGCTATGTTATTTATTTGGAATTGGAGAACGTTACAATGACTAACAATTTTGACTTCTATGTCTAGTGCCCATGAGAATACGTCAAAAGTAATTTTCAAGCAAAATATCATCCAGTTCCCCTTCGAGAGATAGATTATGCATTTGACAAATGAATTTGCCCATGTTAAAAGTAAAAGGGGGAATTGATGAGTGAAAGCAGACGGGGAGGTCGGGAATGCTCACTTTGGAGCAATGGAATTTGTGCTGCTTGTCAGAAACAGCCTTAAAGGACTTGGAAGTTGATAGTAAAAGAGAGCCAGCTAGCAGAAGTTTACTGTTAAGCGGGCATTGGAATGCAGAAAGCTGGCTGCACTTGGTTTGAAAACAACCAAAAGGGACTGTGCCTGCGCACAGTTCAAGGAGAAAAAAATTCATCCTGAAGAAGGCTGTTGATTTCATCCCTGAGACTCTGGCCCACGACCACCAGGAGGCACTATGCAGGTGCAAGACTGGAGCAAACCTTCCAGAACTAATTATAATACAAAGTGGGGAAAAGTTATGTATATGTAATAGGCACTTCTAACTATGCATGTCTTTACACTATAAGTAGCTGTTTGTTAAGTTACGCGGTGTGCAAGCTAGGAGGAGAACCCCCTTGCACCCCAGTACTACTGCCGCTACTGCTCTCAAGCAGCTAGGCCATCCTTTACTTACTTTGTCCAATTGTTTGGAAAAGTAGGCCACTGCCCTTTGGTCTGTGCCGAGGTTCTGAGCCAGTATTCCTAGTGCAATTCTTTGCTTCTCATGAGAGAATAGCCAAAAGGGCTTCTTAGGGTCCAGTAATCCTAAGGCTGGTGTCTGCATCAATTCTTGCTTTAATCTGTTGCAGGCCTGAACGGCCTTTCCGGTTCAAGCAGGATTCTTAGCATTCCCCTTTAGAAGTTCATAGAGTGGCTTCACTAAAAATCCATAATTATAAATCCATAACGACACCAATCTGTCATTCCCAGGAAAGTATGAAGGTCCTTAACTGTCCGTGGTCTAGGAGTCTGGCAGATGGCCTCTTTTCTTGCTGTTCCCAGGGTTCGCTTGTTGGAAAAATGTTAATTTAGCTGAAGAATTAGGGCTCAATTAAAAAAAAAGGGAGTGGGTATGCCAGGAAAAGGATGGGCCGGAATCAAAGTGGGATACAGTTTGGTCGACTAGTATTTTACAAAAATTTCAATATGGAGGTGACACACCTTGGTGTTTCAGATGGACAGGGAAACAGAGTGTAACAAATAATCTAACATTATTGGCAGTTAACAAAGTCAGCCGGGATATCATTGAGAGTGTTTCTTGGTGGAACTGCTCTAAGACTTTTGATTGTGACACAGACCCTGGACAGATAACAATTCCTCCTGTAAGAATGGCTTTAATAACAGGATGTGCATGTCGAGATCTGAAAGTTAACGGAAAAGTAATACAGATCCCAGCAAGCGAAACAGATTGCAGATATTCGACAATACATAGTATGGGTAACTTTGTATGGGGAGCTAACGATGGAACCTGGACTACTCACCTCCCAATGACAGGACCAGTACGGGAAATAACTTTGGGCTTACCTACCCTATGCCCAATTTGGAAGCGATCCCCTTTCAAAGGTAAATTGGAAACCTTACAGATTCAAACTAGGAGAGACATAAACGATGATATTGAAAATATAGATGACATTTGGCAAGAACCTTCAACTGGGGTTAAAATAAGCTGGGCATTGGAATCTCTTTTTGCTCAGGTAGCTACATATCGTAATAGGGAAATGATTTACAATTTAATTGGACAAACTGAAAGGTTAGCTAGAGTAACCAAGAAGGGATTCAGAGATCTAAATTTGCAATTGCAGGCCACAACAAAAATGACCTTGCAGAACAGGATGGCATTAGATATATTGCTATTAAAAGAACATGGAGTATGCGGGTACCTCAAAGACCGGACTGATCATTGCTGTGTACATATACCGAATGTAACTGCAGACATAGAATATGATATCTCACAACTGGGGAAAATAGAAAAGGAGGCTGAAAGAGAAAAGGAGATAATTGGTCACAATTGGATCGAGGAACTGTTTAATGGATTAGGAATCCATCTCACTGGCTGGATTCAATCACTGGCTGAAACACTATTCATCCTCTTGCTTATCTTTCTTGCAATTTGTCTGGTATACCTGTGTATCTGAAAAGAAATTGTTTGTAAAAGCAATTGGACGCACAGAATCATTGGAGCCATCACACAAGAATACCCACAACACCCAACACCCCTGACGATTTACCAAGAAACAGCTATGTAAATGAAAATACTTGCAGAAAATGAAGTATTTTCGAAGAGGGGAAATGTTGGAAAAACGTTAATTTAGCTGAAGAATTAGGGCTCAATTAAAATAAGATTAAAATTATAGGTTATGTATATTGTATTTAGCATTTGATATATATTGTGTTTAGCATTTAATTTTGTTGATCTTTATAGTTAAGTTTGTGCAGACTTTGTGTCTGTCTCTGTAGACAGTGACGGTTTTCTCACAAACCACATATAACCTTCACAAGTATATTAGGGAGTGCTTAGAAAGAATGTACTAACAACCTTATCCGAGCAGAGCCTACGCTTTTACTAACAACCTTATCTGAACACAGTCTACATTTGTGAAGGCCAGAAGCATACCAAGGGCAGTCAAGTGAAGATAAGGAAATGCTGGTGTCCACACAAATGATGAGACAATCCTCAAATACATATGCATGAAGAAATGATGTAATCTGTTGAATATACATTAGATTGCGAAACACTTAAGGGTTAAATTGCGGACACGCCGGGATCATCTTGGAACCTGATTTGGGTTTGAATACCCCAGGTTCCCGGGGCCTCGAAATAAAGCACCACATATAACCTACCTGGAATGGTTATGTGTTTGTCTCTACGCTAACATGTTCACCAGCTGTGACCTCATATCCCAGGTATGTTACCTTCTGTCGGGCTATTTCAGCTTTCTGTGGAGAGACTCGGTAACCACTTAATCCAAGAAAGTTCAGCAAGGTTACGGTCCATGTTATATTTTGCTCCTTTGTTTCTGTAGCTACCAGGAGGTCATCCACATACTGCAACACTGTTCCAGCCCCAGATGGTTGCTCCCATTGCTCTAAATCTCTAGCCAAATGGTTGCCAAAGAGAGTAGGGCTATTTTTAAAGCCTTGAGGGAGCACAGTCCATGTTAGTTGTGTCTTTCTCCCTGTCTCTGGACTTTCCCATTCAAAGGCAAACAGTAACTGACTCTCCAGGCTCAAAGGTAGGCAGAAGAAAGCATCTTTTAAATCCAATACGGTAAACCAAGCCAATTCAGGTTTTAATTTTGTCAGCAAAGTTTACTAATTGGCTACCACAGGGTATAAATCCTCAGTTATCTTATTTATGGCCCTAAGATCCTGAACTATTCTGTATTTCCCATCTGGTTTCTTTACTGGTAAAATGGGAGTGTTGTATTCAGAGTTGCATTCTATCAGTAACTCATACTTCAAAAATCGTTCTATGATTGGGCAAATTCCTTTTCTATCTTCTATCTTCAAAGGATATTGCTTTATCCTCACAGGTTTGATTTTGACTACTATAGGTAAGGCTGTTTTGGCCCTTCTGGGCATTTTGGTGGCACATACCCTGGGGAATACTTGGTCCTCCACTTCCTTTGGTACTTTCATCTCTTCAGAGGGACTTATCAGGGCTAAATTTAAAAGTTCGAGTAGTTGGTCACCTCCCACCTTAAACTCTATTCCTGCTTTTCCAAATTTTACTTCTGTTTCTAGCTTCTCTAATAAGTCTCACCCCTATAGTGGTTTTAGTGGATTTGGCATATAAAGAAACTTATGAATCCCCAACTGTTTTCCCAACTCAAATTTCAAAGGTGGTAATAAATATGCCTTTTCACTCTGGCCAGTAGCTCCCTTTACTGTTACAAAATCATCATCTATAGGTGTCAAAGCTTGATTTAATACTGAAAACGTTGCACCTGTGTCCACTAAAAATTCAACCCCCTATTGTTTTTCCCCTAGCTTTAATATAACCAGTGGATCCGCTAGGATACATTCCCCAGGTCCCCGTCAGTCGTCATGATTCACCGAGGCTTGGGTCCTGGGGATCCTTATATTCCCCCTGTTTCCCTGTCTCCGTTGGGGACATTCTTTCTTCCAATGACCAATGCATTTACACCGTGCACACTGATTAATACCTAGAAAGGAACTCCAGAGGTCTTTATTTCCAGAGGTCCCTACAAGGTTTCTATTTTCATAGACCCCTGCTTCCTCCGTTCTTAGGACCCTGATCTGCTGCAAGGCTGCCACGAGAGCTCTCCTGTCTCTTCTGTGATCTTCCTCTGCCGCTCTCTTTTCTTTTCTCTTCCTCTTCTCTATTGCTAAATACCTTCCAAGCCTCATCAAGGAGCTTTTCTAAATTTCGTCCCTCAGGCATTCCCAGTTTTTGTAATTTCTTTCATATATCTCTAACAGACTGTCCTATGAAAAGTGAAACTAATTGTTGGATGCCTACCTCTGACTCAGGATCTAAAGGAGTTTGTCATCTCATCGTATCTCTCAGCTTCTCAAGAAATTCTGATAGGGTTTCCTTTGGTCCTTGCTGGACTGCATACAATGCTGACCAGTTTACTGATTTTGGGACAGCCCTTTCTATTCCTTTTGCTATCCAATCTCGATACTGCTCCAATAGCTTCATATGTGCTGTCCTGTTAGGATCCCAATGGGAGTCCTGCAAGGGAAAGTAATCTTTTATGTTTTCCCCCAGTCCTTTGAGATGGTCCTCTGCTAACTCCTGAGCTTTCTTTAATATTAGCTGGTTTTCGATTTCGGTAACATGGTCCAGCATTAACTGGACATCTCTCCAATCAGGATTATGCTGTCTGACCAAGTGTTGGAAATGTTCTGCCACTCCTACAGGATCCGTTCTATAACCTTTTGCTTTCCTTTCCCATGACTCCAAATCCAATGAAGCGTATGGTACTCTAATCAATACAGCGTTTCTCTCTGGTCCCACCGCCTTGCACAGGGGTGCTTGAATAAGTTCTGAATTTAACTCCTCCTTTGATCTGGTGCGGGAAGCTACAGGTGTTCCAGGACACTATCAGGTTCTGATTCTTCAGAACTTTCTTGTGCCTTCACCAGCAGTGGTCTTTCATGCTCTGATAACCATTTATTTTGTACTTTCTGGATCTTATCCGGATTCATACACCTCTGCCCTATGCTACATGCAGAACAGAACCTCTTCAGCTTCCCTTTTTCCTCTTTTAAATTCTCTCTCTCTAAGGCCAGCACTATAGAGTCCTGTGGTGGGTTAAGCCCACAATCCCTTTGATATTCTGGATGATTTCAAAGAGTGAAGAATAGATCAGCATATGAATATTCTTCCCACTTCCATTCTCTCCTTAAGAATAATGCCAGTTGTAAAAGGGTATTATAATTCAGGGTGCCATGCACTGGCCATTTCTCCTGATCATCTAGTATATAGAGAGGCTGCCACTGATTGCAAAACATTGTTAGCTTCTTTTTACTCATCGAGCCCCCTGGCTCCCTTGCCAATTCCTTCCAGTGCTTTAATATGCATCCTAAGGGGCTTGCCTGAAGAAATGCTTTGCTTGGCTTTGTCCCCATTGCAAAACTACTTTCTAGCTCTCCCTTTCTGTAACTTCCACACGGACCATTTCAGACAACTTGACTCCACTGACTCCCAAGGATCACTCACAAAACTGACAACAACAATTCAAAACTTGACTCGTCTCTGCTCCCAATCCACGATCCTTATTTCAGGCATATGCTTGCTAAAAGCCTTCTCACACACAACAATGAAACTGCTTGTACAGATAACGTCTAACTCACGTTCCAAGGGTGGGGTGTGTGTGTGTGTGTGTACTCACAGCCACTTTTCCCGTTTTTTCTTCTATGCTAGGTATTTTAAAATTTCACTCTCTGCAGTTTTTCATTCCAAAGGTCCAAGGTAAATATACCTATTTGCTGGCTCAATGGACGTTTGGAATTCAAAGGTTTTGTAGGTGCATTCCTAAGATTAACCAAGACAAGCAGGGGCTTCTAACCAATTTGCAAGTCTTTCTAACGTTCTAAGCACTTTGTCTGTCTCTGGTCTGTCTGGTCTGTCTATGGAGGAATAACATCCCCCTTCCTGGGTGGGTAAGCTGTCCTGAATTCTGCTGGTACTTTACCATACATCAAACAATTCACCGAATAAATTTATGACATGGAACATACAAAATATAACAGTGATCTTTTGCTTCATTTGTTTCTGGCTGTTTCCCTCACGGGAGAACAGAATTGCAGATTGGAACTCCGTACTCGCTCTGTGCTTAATTGCGCATCTCAATCATGCTACCACTCATTCCCACACAAGCGCTCGAACTTAAAATAGGCTTTCAAATATACACACCACCAATACCGAGCACTTGCAACAGATGTATAAGATGATAGCTATCCCCAACACTGCTCCTTCCCCTGATGAGCGAAAGCAGACAAGGGGGGGTTGGGAGTTTTCATTACAGCTTGGCATTGTTCACCTTGAAGACCTTGGAAGTTGATAACGAAGGAGCCAGCTAGCAGAAGTGGGCATTGGAATGCAGAAAGCTGGAAAACAACCAGAAGAGACTATGCTTGTGTACAGTTCAAGGAAAAAAAAAACTTTTTTCATACTGAGGAAGACTTCTTACTTCATCCCTAAGACCCCGTCCCACGACCACCAGGAGGCACTACACAGGCGCAAGACTGGAGTGAACTTTCCAGAACTAATTATAATACGAAGCGGGAAAGGTTATGAATATGTAGTAGACGCTTATAACTATGCATGTCTTTACACTATAAGTAGCTGCTTGTTAAGCTATATGGTGTGCAAGCTAGGAGGAGAACCCCCTTGCACCCCAGCGCTGGAAATAAACATACCTGCTTTATAACTCCTTTTGGGTTATAGGGATTGATTCCGCAAAACAATTTGGCACCCCAGATGGGACACCCTCTCTGCCCGGCTGCAGGATCGGTGGGGAATGGAACATTCTAAGGTGCGCCCCAGACTATTTCTCTGGAGAATCTCCCATCTCTACACAATCGCTGCGGGGGAAGAGATGGGCCATCAGTGGGCGGACCAGGCATGTGATTTATTTATGATATGGTGTGATAATTTGGATGTACCTGCAGGGGAAGTAGGGGAAGGTCTGTAAATTGTGGATGAGACGCCTCACATGATGACGAAGGGTTAGGGTCGCTTTGCCGAGATCCCATAAAACCATGAGGGGGGATATGAATCCCTTTTTGCGCTGGGTGAGGAGGTGGCACTGCCTGCCCCTGGGTAAAATAGCGGCTTTGCTGTTGTGGTATGGTATGGGTGCTCCCTGCTGTGATAGCAAAGCACCGGGTAAAATATAATCCCAAGACCCAATGTGGGATTCAGACAGATCTAAACATGTAGAAAATTTACAGGTATATCAGGAGTGAATCTCGAAGGGAATGAAAAAGGCCATTCCCAAACAATTAAACAAGATCCCTCTAAATCACCATCTGAATTCCTAAATCGACTGAGGGAATCGTTTAGCACCATCGTGCTAAGCATCCAGGAGGCACGAAGATTTACACTGGGCCAGAAAATGACTGTATTGGTGTCTGGAAGTGAAAGGATGTAAAGGATCATTTCCCCTTACAGGATCCCCATTGGGATCCCAATAGGTCAACACATATGAAGCTCTTGGAGCAATATCAAGAGTGGATTGCAAAAGGAATAGAGAGAGCTATCCCTAAAAATTGTAAATTTATCCCTGTAAATTGGTCAGCGTTGTATGTAGTCAGACAGGGTCTGAATGAATCCCCATCAGAATTTCTTGAGAAACTGAGAGATACAATGAGGCACCAAACCCCTCTAGACCCTGAGTCGGAGGTCGGGATACAGCAATTAGTTTCACTTTTTATCGGACAGTCTGCTAAGGATATACGAAGGAAGTTACAGAAGCTGGGAATGCCTGAGGGGTGGAACATAGAAAAACTGCTTGATGAGACCTGGAAAATATTCAGCAACAGAGAGGTGAAAGAGAAAAGAAGAAACCGTAAGGTGGCAGAGGAAGACTGAAAAAAGGATAGTAGGGCTCTGGTAGCAGCTTTACAGCAGGGCAGGGCCCTAATGAAAAGAGAAGCCAGGACCTCTGGAAATAGAGATCTCTCAGGGCCCCTTCTCTTGAATAATCAGTGTGCATGGTGCAGGCGTATGGGACACTGGAAGAAAGACTGTCCCCGAGGGAGACTGGGAATTAGAAGGAGTGTAAAGGTCTCCATAACCCAAGCCCCAATAGACTAGAACGATTGACGGGGACCCAGGGGCTCCACCCTAGCGGATCCGCTGGTTATAATGAAGCTAGGGGAACAACAAGGGGTTGAATTTTTAGTAGATACTGGTGCAACATTTTTGGTGTTGAATCAAGCTTTGACACCTGTAGATGATGATTTTGTAACGGTAAAGGGAGCTACTGGCCAAAGTGAAAAGGCATATTTCCTCCAACCTTTAAGGTTTAAATTGGGAAAACAGTTGGGAATTCACAAGTTTCTTTACATGCCAGACTCACCCAAGCCACTATTAGGATGAGATTTATTAGAAAAACTGGAAGAGAAATTAAAATTCAGAAAAGACGGAATAGAATTTAAGGTGGGAGGTGATCAATTAATTGAACTTTTAAGCTTGGCCCTGATAAGTCCCTCCGAAGAGATGAAAGTACCAAAGGAGGTGGAGGATCAAGTGTTCCCTGGGGTGTGGGCTACTGAAATGCCTGGCAGGGCAAAAATAGCCTTACCCATAACAGTTAAAATTAAACCAGTAGCCAAACCAGTAAGAATAAAACAATATCCTTTGAGATTAGAAGATAGAAAAGGAATTTGTTGAATCATAGAGCGATTTTTGAAATATGGATTGCTAGTAGAATGTGAATCTGAATACAATACTCCCATATTACCGATAAAAAAAACAGATGGAAAATATAGAATAGTTCAGGACCTTAGGGCCATAAACAAGATAACTGAGGATTTATACCCTGTAGTGGCCTATCCATATACTTTGTTGACAAAACTGAAATCTGAATTGGCTTGGTTTACCGTACTAGATTTAAAAGATGCTTTCTTCTGCCTACCTTTGAGCCCTGAAAGTCAGTTGCTGTTCACCTTTGAGTGGGAAAATCCAGAGACAAGGGGAAGAACACAACTTACATGGACCGTACTCCCACAAGGCTTTAAAAATAGCCCTACCCTCTTTGGCAACCAGCTGGCTAAAGATTTAGAGCAATGGGAGCGGCCATCTGGAGCTGGAACAGTGCTGCAATATGTGGATGACCTCTTGGTGGCTGCTGAAACAGAAGAGCAAAATATAACATGGACTGTAAGCTTGTTGAATTTTCTTGGACTAAATGGTTATTGAGTTTCTCCACAGAAGGCTCAAATAGCCCGATAAAAGGTGATATATCTGGGATATGAAGTCACAGCTGGTGAGCGGACCTTGGGAGCAGCACGAAAGGAGGCCATCTGCCAAACTCCAAAACCACAAACAGTTAAGGAACTTTGTACTTTCCTGGGGATGACAGGTTGGTGCCGGTTATGGATTTATAATTATGCACTCTTGGTAAAACCACTTTATGAACTTTTAAAGAGTGACTCAAAGAATCTCGTTTGGACTGGAGAAGCCATTCAGGCTTTCCACAAATTGAAGCAAGAGTCAATGCAGGCACTGGCTTTAGGTTTACCAGACCCCACAAAACCCTTTTGATTATTCTCCCATGAAAAGCAAGGAATTGCGCTAGGAATATTGGCTCAGAATCTTGGCCCGGACTGAAGGGCAGTGGCATACTTCTCCAAGCAATTGGATGAAGTAAGTAAAGGAGGGCAGTGGCAGCAATAGTGCTCAACATCCAAGAAGCTCGAAAATTCACAATGGGCCAAAAGATAACTGTGCTAGTGTCTCATACAGTGCCCACCATACTGGAAGCGAAAGGGGGGCACTGGCTATCCCCGCAAAGATTCCTCAAATATCAGGCCATTATGGTGGAGGAAGATGATATCCAAATAACAGTAACTAACATTGTCAACCCAGCATCTTTGTTTAGCGGAGCGACAGGGGAACCAGTAACTCATGACTGCCTGGAAACCATCGGAGTGGTCTATTCTAGTCGACTGGACCTGAAGGAAAAACCGCTGGAGGATGCTGAGGACACATGGTATATAGACAGCAGCAACTTCATCAAAAATGGTCAGCGCAAAGCAGGGTACACAGTGACCACTAAGAGAAAGGTAATAGAGTTGGGGCCCCTTGGCTCGGACACTTCTGCGCAAAAGGCAGAAATAATAGCTTTAACTCTAGCATTAGAACTCACTAAAGACAGAAAAATCAACATCTGGATGGACTCTAAATATGCTTTCGGAGTAGTTCACACCCATGGAGCCATCTGGAAAGTATGAGGACTATTGTCCACCCAAGGAAAGCACATAAAACATGCAAAAGAAATCCTTAAACTGTTGGAGGCTGTACAACTACCAGAGAAAGTAGCAATTATGCATTGTACAGCTCACCAAAAGGGAACAACTGCACAAGAGATAGGCAATTCCGTAGCGGACCGGGAAGCAAAGAGAGCAGCTAAAGAAGGTACAGCAGAAATACAGCCCCTAATTCCAGATGGTAAAATCCAAAATGATCAAATTCCTAATTATTCAAAAGAAGACCAAACACCCATTAGAGATTTAGGGGGAAAAACAGAAGAAAATGGTTGGGTTAAAACACCACAAGGGAAAATAGTGGTGCCTAGCACATTACTCTGGGCTATAATCATGACTGAACATAAAAAGACTCATTGGGGAGTTGAGGCCCTGTATAAATATCTAAACAAATGCATTGTCACCCGCAACTTGTACACAACCATCAAACAAGTGACACGACAATGTGACATTTGTTTGCAAAATAACCCACAGGTAAGCCGGAAGTTGGAGCTAGGGCAAATAAGGAAAGGTAATCTCCCTGGACAATGGTGGCAAATTGACTTTTCAGAACTTCTGAGAAAAGGGGGATTTCGATATTTGCTTGTATTAACCGATGCCTTTTCAGGATGGCCAGAAGCGTTCCCTTGCCGAACAAACAAGGCTAGGGAGGTAACTAAGGCTTTGCTGCATGAAATAGTACCCAGGTTTGGGGTCCCAGCAATAATATCTTCAGACAGAGGCCCTCATTTTGTGGCCAAAGTGACACAACAAGTCAGTCAGGTTCTGGGGATAGACTGGCAACTGCATACTCCCTATAGGCCCCAAGCAAGTGGCCAGGTGGAGAAGATGAACCACCTTCTTAAATTACAGATTGTAAAACTGGGTCAAGAAGCTGGACTAGCTTGGCCTCAGTCACTACCCCTAGCCTTGTTGAGAATAAGAACTAAACCAAGGGCCAAGGAAGGATTGAGTCCCTTTGAAATGTTATATAGAAGGCCCTATTTGGTTCAAGCAGGAACATTAGCACAAGTTGGTACTGAAATGTTAACAGACTATATAATAAGCTTACAAAAACAACTCAGAAAAATAGAAAAGCTGGTTTTGGAGACTCATGTTCATGGCCTGGATGGGCCAATACATAATAAAGAGCCAGGTGATTATCTATATGTCAGATCTCTTTCAGACTCGCCCTTGAAGCCAAAATAGGAAAGACCATTCCAGGTTCTACTGACGACACATACAGCAGTTAAGATACGGGAACAGGCATCATGGATACATCACACCAGAGTGAAAAAGGCACATAATTCTTCATGGAAGGTCACGCAAGTCCAAATGGGAAAACTGTCTTTCTCACAATCTTAATTATAATTCAGGAATGGGAGGGCACTTCTAGGCAAAACAATACTGAGTGGCCTTGGTCTCAAGCTTATGTTAGGTACACTGGATCCATGGGTATAAATTCTGCTCAAGAGGGCCTAAGTTTATCTACTGTGGTTATACATGGAAATCAGACGTACCTCAGAAAAGAGTGGAATTGGGATAAAAAAGAAAAGGTTCATAAACTTCAGGGGAGCATGGGAGAAGAAATCAAAGTAGGATGCCAGATGTTTAATGGCACCACTCATAAGAAGGCATCCCAAATTACTATCTCAACTGTTCCTACAGATAAGAACACAGAGACCTGCACTTCCAGTGAATTAGATCATTGGCATAATTTTATGTTAACACAGACCGTTGAGGTAGTTTGTCTCTGGGCACATGATACTATTGGCCTCTCATTCAAATGTAAAATAGATGCTATACCTAGGCCTGTTACAGCAAGCACACAAACAACAGTCACATACCATGAGAAAGATATGTCTCCCAAACAACCTACGTCAACACTCAAACTCAAATCCAGAATTTATGAAATCGGACCATATGTAATCAGAAATATAGGTCAGCAACAAATGTTGTTCAGTCCAGAATGGTCCCTTAAACGTGTGGAGATTCTAATGCAAATCAATGTCTCTGACATTCAGCCAGCATGCTCTCCTTTCCTAAAAACATCTTTTGAGGGCTGGACAACTTGGTTGCAAAAACGAACGCCCTTTAGCAACCGAACACAGAAAAAACTAACTGGCATATTAGGGACGGGATTGGGGGGTCCTAAAAAGAACTGATTCAGAGATATTGATGAATAAATTAGTTGCTGCAACTAGAGATCTGACAAAATTACGGCAACCTTTACAATCATCTCTATCAGTGTTAGGAACTAGCCAGTGACTCTTATCAAAAGTGTTACCAAAATGGGTTAAGATAGAAGAGCAAGACCATGAATTAATAATGAACACACTTGGTACGGTCCAAGATAACATCTCTTTGGCTCTCAGTTTTATACAGGCACAATTATGGATGCAGTCAGTGGCTGCCTTAACTATAAGAGAAGGTGGTGAAGGTACTTTCCCCACTGAAATCCGGAAATCGTCTCGGGAGGCAAGGGGTGAAAGATCTTGCTCTGCCCAATCCCTCTGTTTTTTATAGTCTTTCAAAATATCAAACAAAAGGCACCATGTGGTTAACAAAGATACTGACTCTTTGTCTCCGTGTGAAGCGCTATCAAACAGCCTGTTCCCTATTTCTTTCCAATTTGAAACAGTAAATGATGTCATTATATCTGGAGTATAACCCTGTCTCTTACACCATAAAAGCATCTTTTACAACATTAATTCCTCTCGCTTTACCCCCTTCTTTTCTAGTATTTGCTTCCACATGCTTATAATCATTTCCTCCTCTTTTGTTAGTGAGACTCCCATCTTTTTTCCCCAGCAGCTCACCTGCGCTTGGTGGCTTCTTAAAAGTCTCGGATCCGGAATTAAGCAGCTTCTCTCGCCACTCCTCTTGGCTATTCTTGCCGAAAACTCTTTTAGCAGCTTCTCTCGCTGCTCCTCTTGGCTATTATTGCCGAAAACTCTTTTAGCAGCTTCTCTTGCCGCTCCTCTTGGCTATTTTTGCCGAAAACTCTTTTAGCAGCTGCTCTCGCCACTCCTCTTGGCTATTATTGCCGAAAACTCTTTTTTAGTGGCTGTGCCACCTCGGGGAACCCCAAAATTAAAACTCTCAGAAAATCGCTAGCTATATCACGTCGGAGTCACCAGATGTCGCTGTTGAGACACGACACGGTGATGTGGAAGGAAGTTTCTTTATTGAAGTTACAGGGCTGGCCGGCCCCGCACTTGGTCTTACGCGCGCCTCTTATACCCTTTATTAACACACACGTCTCTGCATGATTGGATTAGCTTATACATAAACAATCTGTGAATGGATGGTACTACTTTCATGCATGGTCTTATATTGTCTGCCCACTTCCCGTCCCATGATCTCCTTCTGGGTGCATTAAGCAGGGGTCCTCACCCGCTGTGGACTCCACATTTATCAATGACCTGGATGAAGGCATTGAGTGCACCCTCAGCAAGTTTGCAGATGACATTAAGCTGGGAGGGAGTGTGGATCTGCTGGAGGGTAGGGAGGCTCTGCAAAGAGATCTGAACAGGCTGGACCGCTGGGCTGAGACCAATGGCATGAGGTTCAACAAGGCCAAATGCTGGGTCCTGCACTTGGGGCATAACAACCCTATGCAGTGCTACAGACCAGGAGAAGTCTGGCTAGAAAGCTGCCTAGAGGAGAGGGACCTGGGGGTGTTGGTTGACAGCTGACTGAACATGAGCCAGCAATGTGCCCAGGTGGCCAAGAAGGTCAATAGCATCTTGGCTTGTATCAGAAACGGCGTGACCAGCAGGTCCAGGGAGGTTATTCTCCCTCTGTACTCGGCACTGGTGAGACCGCACCTTGAGTACTGTGTTCAGTTCTGGACCCCTCACCACAAGAAGGATGTTGAGGCTCTGGAGTGTGTCCAGAGAAGAGCAACGAAGGTGGTGAGGGGCTGGAGAACAAGTCTTATGAGGAGCGGCTGAGAGAGTTGGGGTTGTTTAGCCTCGAGAAGAGGAGGCTGAGGGTAGAACTTATTGCTCTTTACAACTACCTGATAGGAGGTTGTGGAGAGGAGGGAGCTGGCCTTTTCTCCCAAGTGACAGGGGACAGGACAAGGGGGAATAGCCTCAGGCTCTGCCAGGGGAGGTTCAGGCTTGACATCAGGAAAAAGTTTTTCACGGAAAGGGTCATTGGGCACTGGAATAGGCTGCCCAGGGAAGTGGTTGTGTCACCTTCCCTGGAGGTGTTTAAAGGACGGTTGGGTGGATGAGGTGCTGAGGGGCATGGTTTAGGGAGTGTTAGGAATGGTTGGAATCGATGACCCAGTGGGTCCCTTCCAACCTAGTGATTCTATGATTCTAATTATAATCCAGGAAGAGAAAGGCACCTCTAGCCAAAAGAATACTGAGTGGCCTTGGTCTCAAGCTTTTATTGGGTATACTGGAGCCCTGGGAAATATTCTGATTGAAAGGGTTTATCAACTGTGTTTATGCATGAAAATCAAGGATATGTGAGGCAAGAATGGAATATGGATAGAGAACAGTAGGATGCTGAATGGTTAATAGGACTATCTAGAAAAAGGCATTCCAAATTACTATGTCAACTACTCCTACAGATAAGAACACAAAGACCTGTATTTCCAATGAATTAGACTGTTGGCATACAGGCACAGCCTTTGTGTTGACCATACGTAACACTTCAATATATGTAATCCACCTCATCATTGCAGTAGGATTAAGCCATGATAAAACTGTGCTCTATCCTTCCAAACATAGAACATGGGCACGAATAGTGAATGGGAAATGGCAAACTGTAAATTTAGAATCTTGCATTACACAAGAACAACAAGGATTTGTTTGCTAAATAATGCAATCGATGCTGAAGACATCTGCCTCAACACTGAGCAAAGCATCTGTCACTTTGAAATCCATCCAGACGCTAATCAGAGGACTGTACTTGTATATATGGGCCAGGGTTGTGTGTGTTTGAGATCTTCTTGTACCTGTACAGCAATAGATGAGACAATTATGGATAGTAAGAAACACTCTAATTTCTAATTTTTGTATTTGTAATTTATTAAGATTGTTGGGTGTGACTTTTCTTATTTAGCACCAGTCATATCCCGCCAGCTGATAAAATCCAATTCTACAATGTTTCACAAATTATCACCTGTACCTATTGGAATAAATCTTACATTGGTAAAATAATTAATGAAACAGTTAATGAAACATTAGGACTTGATTATAATTCTGGACAAGGTCCAGGAAAACATGAAAAAGACCCTGATAGTCCACCATGATACAGAGGAAAGAAAGGGGGTCCTAAAAAGGGTAAAAGAAAATGTGAACCGTCATTGGTGGGTCGTGTTGTTTGGATGGTCCCCTACCACGACTGGAATTCTAAATAGTTTGTGTCACAGCATTATTATCCTTCTGATGCTAGCATTAGTTTGCTTTGTTTTCTCTGCTATGCTATTTATTTGGAATTGGAGAACAGTACAACAACTAACAATTTTGACTTCCATGGCTAGTGCCCATGAGAAAGCATTAAAAAGGTAATTTTCCAACAAAAAATCATAGAATTCCCCTTTGAGAGATAAATTACACAGTTCGCAAATGAATTTGCCCATTTTAAAAGATGGGGGAATTGATGAGCGAAAGCAGTCAAGGGGGTTGGTAATGTTCACTAGAAGTTGGCGCTGCTTGTCTTGAAGACCTTGGAAGTCGATAACAAAGGAGCCAGCTAGTAGAAGTTTACTGATAAGTGGGCATTGGAACGCAGAAAGCTGGAAGAGACTGTGCTTCTACACAGTTCAAGGGAAAAAAACTTTTTTTATCCTGAGGAAGACTTCTTTCTTCATCCCTAAGACCCCGTCCCACGACCACCAGGAGGCACTACACATGTGCAAGACTAGAGCGAACTTTCCAGATCTAATTATAATACGAAGTGGGGAAAGGGTATGAATATGTAGTAGGCGCTTATACCTATGCATGTCTTTACGCTATAAGTAGCTGCTTGTTAAGTTATGCGGTGTGCAAGCTAGGAGGAGAACCCCCTTCCACCCCAGCGCTGGAAGTAAACATACCTGCATTATAGCTCATGTTGGGTTATAGGGTTTTATTCCACAAAACACCAGGAGTCTCCTAGATAGCCTACAGCTTGCTGTGCTACTTCTCCAGCATATGTCTGGGTGGTGAAGTCCTAGAGTAGGATGAGAGCTTGCGAGTGCAAAGCCTCCTGTAGCTGGAGGAAGAAGGCTTCATCAGTTGGCTCTCCTTGACCGGGTGGCCTGTAGTATACACCAACCACAAGGTTCCCATTGGTTCTTCCATCTTTAATTTTTACCCACAAGCTTTCAACCTGTTCGTGGCTATTCTTCAATGACAGCTCTTCACATTCTGTCCCTCTCCTGAGATAGAGGGCAATGCCTGCACCCCTCCTTCCCGATCATGGGACTCGTCCCACCGCAAACAAATAGCTCAGTTATGCTTTCTTGTTTCCCAACCTTGCATAGTTTGTTTCTAGCGCAAATATCTACAGCTCTTAGCAACAATCTTCAGCCCACGGTTTCCTTCCTTTTGCATCCTTGCTTCTGATTACTAATCCCACAGTTTCTTGCCCACTAAGGCAATAATGTCTTTATTGTTTTCCGTTAACAAATTGCCAACTGGCCCCCTAACAGTCTGTCTCTGACAGTGCCCAGGAATGGATACTTTAGGAAAAAGCAGAAGAAACAGGAAAAGTAATAAATAGCCCTTCTGTTGGTATTCCCTCAAACTGGTATCACCACTTTGTATTTTTGGCCTCTGCAACGCTATGTGGTTTTGTGTCAGATTTTAGCTCTGTGCTCGTGTGATGAGGTGATTCCTTTTGCTTTTGTGAGCTGCTTCTTTCTTCTGAGAACACTCAACAAGATGCCTTTGGGTTGTGGGACCTGCTTGGTGGAGACAGGGCAGATGAATCTCTATTCATCCTTCCCCCCCCTCCTCCTTTTTTTTTGAAACCAGCTCTAGAGCTGTGATGAGCACTGCTAACCAGAATCTACTCTTGGGCAGCAAAATGCTAGCAGTCAGGCAATTTTTATCACTTAGTTGTTTTCTTGCTCTAATGTTTCAGTCATCTCTAAGCCTTCCCAATGTGCCTGGATAGAGAAATAAACTGTTCAAAACCATAAAGAAGCTATATTCCATCACAAAGAGTGAAAGATTTCATTAAGTGCCTGTAACTGCTACCACAGGCTGGTTCCTAGGATTCAGTGCTGACTTTTGAGACCTCCAGACATGCTGATGTCTGAATATATGGTCTCCCAGATGCAAGGTTTGCTCCTGGGCCAGGTTTAACCAGTGTGACAGAGCATGACAAAAATCATCAACAAAAATAAGCTTTCTCTTGGCTTCTTTGCATCTTTAGAAATAATAAGAGCTAAAATCCAATGTTTTCATTTCATAGCGCATCTTTTGTTTTTTTTTTTTTTTTGCAAGGAATAGATTTTTTTCAGATGTACTAACATCCAAGACTGTCACACCATCAGTTTTAGCAGTCTTTCTGCTTTGCTGGACTTAGAGTCAGTTTTTGGAAAATAAAGTTCATCCTTTTCCTGGATGAGGTGAATGAAATGCCATCAAGGCATATGAGCTGATGCCTGGAGCTTTACAGGAGCATTTTCATCTCACTGCCTGTTTACTTAAATGGCACTTGATAAAACTGAGCTGCAGTCAGGTCAAGCAGGCAAATGCCTTTCAGTGGAAGTTAATCTTGGCAACATCTGTGTTTCTAAGCATGTTATTTCCCTTGAGAAGTACTGAGGCACTGAGAGAGTCTGATAATTTTGCAAATAATGTGCCATCTTTGCTGCTCAATGCAAATGCCATCAGATGATAAAATAAAATACTTGACTCCGTAATGCCATGCTCTTTGGATGTTTCCATGAGCATGTGGTGCAGGATGATAAATCTGGAATATGCATCCCTTTCACTTGAAAAAATTAATGGCATTTTTTACTTCCCATATAGGTGTTTCATGAAGTACTGTGTATTGAGAATGGTTTTTTTGTTTGTTTGTTTCAGAAGTGTCTCCTTAATCACGTCTTTAATAAATCTCTCAGAAACTTTGCTTCACATGGCAACATTTGGGACAGATTATGCAACAGTGATGGATTTCAGTATCCCACTGTTTGGAAAACTGATTGAGTAGGCTCTTTGAATGAGAATGAAAATTAGCCACCATCAGATAGATATATCTCTTTCTCCTTTATGGAATATCAGTTACTTATGCAGAACTGATGCTATCCTTGCAACCAGAGGAGATGATCTCCTTTCCTCCTCCAGTTCTGATGGTCCAAGTATCCCATAGATAAAACTGGTTAAAGTCAACATATTTTGGAGAAAGGATAGCCATGTCTCTGGAGCAGTGAGGGAATTTCGCTGAATATCCTTCTCTGTTTACCTGACATGCCCATTTTATGACCAGCTCACCTCCACTGAAGGTCCCATGGGTGGTGAGACCCAGATTTGCCATCTGCAGGAGGAGACCCTCAGGGGTGATGGTGGCTTTTTTCCCCCTGCCCACCCCATGTGTGTGGAGCCCCCCATAACCAGGTGGCTTGACATGTGCATGCCCTCTCTCCTGCTGAAATTTAGGGTGGGTGACGTGCAGCCACAACTTCTCAAAGGGAATGTCATAGTGTGGTACAAGCTGCTTTGTTCACCAACTCCCTTCCCTTGCCGAAGCAGGATGTGTCTCACTGTCCTCCTGTCTTTTTCTGGGGAATCTTTTTTGCTTTCTTTACACAGACATATGGAAGTGGTGAGGGGTTCCTCCTTGTTCTGCCAGACCCCATAAATCTAGAAAAACTTTGGTCCACAGCAACCTTCAGGCTGCTGTTTATGGCCTGAGGGATCTCTCCATTTCTTTTTCACCAGCAGCTGAAGGGAGGCAGGGAGATGCTGCAGAGTCTCTGCATATCATCTGCGCCAGTCTTGGACCAGCCCCAGAACCAGACTTGGTCTGACCTTCTGCCTTGCTACCTACCACTGAGAAAACTTAAAAGACAATTTCTCTTGGCACCTTTGCAACCTACACCAGGAGGTTCCTGGTCTTGATCAAACTGACTTCTTTTGTAATGAAGAGATATATTTTCCTAATGCATTACTTTTTATCCTTAACACTCAGTTTTTTGACTCTTTAGTCTCTCTTGCCTTGCTACCATATACAATGACTTGTATGTAGCAATGCAGATGTTGGGATTAGATGGATTTCTTTGGATTTTCCATGCTCATGGAAGCAGAGAATCCCTGCTGTCCTCCCATTGCTTCAGCAGTACATAACTGTGACAGCAGTACATATACTATATTTGTTGGTGAATATAAGGGTTGAGGGTTGTCCCCTTGCATGCTGTGGACATGCAGGTTGCAGGGTTACAACCCAGGCTCCATGTGCCTCTCCAGCTCACCCAGGCACAAACACTCACATAGACATAGATAAGTCTAGATAGGTCTGGTTGGGTTGTAGCCTTGACCATCTCTTTTTAAGCCAAATCATACTCTTTGCACAAGAAGACTGAATGTAGCTTATGGCAGAGTGTTAAGTTTTGTAATTTTTGTGTGGCAAATGAGATCTCTGCCAAGTAGTAAATGGCTTTATCCAAAGCTGAGGTCAAAGTCTTGCTTGTTGACCATTAGAGAAACAACCACAAGTGGTAAAACTTGACGTTATTCTGCACCTGTCCAAGGCCAAGGTTGGTTTTGTTTTATATGAAAGGTGAACTGATGTCCTTAAAGAGATCTATTTGAAAAAAAAAAAAAAATGAGCTAACCGCAAACATGGAGCAGTTTCCTGTTTTGCATAATTACAGAAACAAAGTGAATATTTAGTTGATCTGTAATGCTGTAATTTAGAAAGGGCATTCATACCAATAGAGCCAACTTGTGTTGCAGAGCAGTCTGTGCTCATGATATGGGCTCTGATATTGGGACGCAATTGCTTTTCTAATATCCACGTATTAATTACAATATGCTAGTGTTGCAACCAGTGGCAAACTCCTTTTGACTCTAGATTTATTGTTATTGTAATGTACTAATTAGAGCAATGTAAGGTCAGGCTAACCTCAGTTATTAATCTGTAAATGACCCATCTGAAACCAATAGTTTTAGCACTGTAACATCAATGTAAGTGAGATCCAAATCAGGACTTTGGGGTATTAGTTTACTTTATTGCCATAGATGGTTATATAGTACTTGAACTGTTAATGCTGCTTTATTTATGACACAGAGATATGTCTTACATCTTTCCTAGGTATTTCTTCAGGAGAAAGGCTTGAGGGGAAAACAGAGCAAGACACAGCACAACAAAGATGATTAGATCAATGCTGAGTGAGGTAACATCAGTCTTCAAACTCTCACTACGGTCAGTTAATACATTTACAATCCACAGTCCAGAAATCGCATATATAAAAATATCACCCTGCAGAAAACTGTTTGAGCAGGATTTCAGATTACTCTGATTTTTTTCAAAGTGAAATTACAGACTGGAATGCACTGAGGGGAGTGTGGGAGCTTTATTGGCTTAAAATGTAACTAAAAATATCAATGTAGTCAGCTCTCCATTACCTCTGGTGAGGGGAGGCAGAGCCAACTTGGGCAAAGAAAAGCCCGGGGAAGGAAAGCAGTGAAGTGCCACGTAGAGATGTTTTGGGCCATTATTTGTAATTTGCCCAGTGCCTGTTTGAGGCTGATAGTGTCCTTGCTCACCACTCATGCATTGTTTTCCTAGCTCTAAGAATGTCTTTCCTGCCTTTATCTTTCCAAGAACATGTCCTTCACCTTTCTGTATCCACCTGTGCTAATCAGGCACACAATGGCAATTGACTCTATCACTATTTGAGGTGCTTGATTACGGCTTGAGCTAACTGATGCTTGTGTTAGATGGAGGTTATTTGAAAAAGCCTAGTTCTGGTTGTATGTGAAACAGTTTGGGATGTCAGTACCCTCTCATGGCACTTGAGGGTCCATCAGTGTGGTCCTGGGCCAGCCATCCTGGCTGTGCAGGCAAAAAGCTTGGCTCCCCATGGTCATTAGCTCACAACCATGCAGGAAGTCTGTCTTTAATGGCAAAATAGCTAAGATATTGTCCCCAGCTGTACTGTGACATGTGTAAATGAGGGTGGTGCAGTGCAGTTCCTCTGCTCTTTGCCAAATTCAGCAGCTCAAGATTGCAGTGACTTTGCTGCTCACGTGCTGAACCCTCACCTTCATCTCACTGTTACCTTGTTCTTTTTTGAATGAGGGTAGTCTGCATGGGGCATCCACGACTTCCCTGGACAACCCATTCCAGTGCCTCACCATTCTCACGGTGAAGAAATTCTTCCTTATGTCTAGTCTAAATCTGTCCCTCTCCAGTTTATACCCATTGGTCCTAGTCCTAGCACTACAAGCCTTTGTGAACAGTCCCTCCCCAGCTTTCTTGTAGGTCCCTTTCAGGTACTGGAAGGTTTCTACGAGATCTCCTCGGAGCCCTCTCTTCTCCAGGCTGAACAACCCCAACTCTCTCAGCCTGTCCTCATATGGGAGGTGCTCCAGCCCTCTGATCATCTTTGTAGCCCTCCTCTGGACCCGTTCCAACAGCTCCATATCCTTCTTATGTTTGAGGATTCCAGAACTGGACACAATACTCCAAATGAGGTCTCACAAGAGAGGAGAGAGGGGCAGAATCACTTCCCTCGATCTGCTGGCCACGCTTCTTATGATGCAGCTTTCAATACGTTTGGCCTTCTGGGCTGCGAGCACACATTACTGGCTCATGTCGAGCTTCTCATCAATCAGCACCCCCAAGTCCTCTGCAGAGCAGCTCTCAATCACATCATCCCCCCAATTCTGTACTGAAATCAGGGATTGCCCCGACCCAGGTTTAGGACCTTGGCACTTGGCCTTGTTGAATAGCATGAGGTTCTCAGAGGCCCATTTCTCCAGTCTGTCCAGGGCCCTCTGGATGACATCCCGTCCTTCTACTGTGGCAACTATACCACTCAGCTTGGTGTCATCTGCAAACTTGCTGAGGGTTCACTCAATCTCGCTGTCAATATCATTGATGAAGATATTAAACAGCACTGGTCCCAGTATGGACCACTGAGGGATACCGCTTGTCACGGATCTCCATCTGGATTTGGAGCCATTGACCACTACTCTCTGAATACAACCATTCAACCAGTTTCTTATCCACTGAACCGTCCACCCATCAAATCTGTATCTGTCCAATTTAGAGAGAAGAATGTTGTGGGGGACCATGTCAAAGGCTTTACAGAAGTCCAGGTAGATCACATCCGTTGGATTTTCCATGTCCACTGCTGCAGTCACCCCATCATAGAAAGCCACTAAGTTGGTCATACAGGCCTTGCCCCTGGTGAAGCCATGCTGGCTGCCATTAATCACCTCCATGTCCTCCATGATGAGCAAAAGCGGACAGGGGAGGTTGGGAATGCTCACTGGAACTCGTGCTGTTTGTTGATAAAGGCCTTGAAAGCTGATAAGGGGAGCTAGCTTGCAGAAGTTTTCTAATAACAAGAGGATTGGAATGTGCGCCCTAGCAGAAAGCTTACTGCATCTTGTTCAGAAGTCTCAGAAGGGGAGTGCGCCTGCACACAGTTCGAGGAGAAAAAAAAGATTGCATCTGCAGTACTGGAAGTGAAAGGTGGGCACTGGCTTTCTACACAAAGGTTCCTAAAATACCAAGCTAGAATGGTGGAACATGATGATGTAGGAATTGTGGTTACTAACATCATCAACCTAGCTTCTTTTCTCAGTGGAAATACAGGAGAACCAGTGCACCAGGACTGCTTAGAGACCACTGAGGCCAAATACTCAAGCCTTTCGGACCTGAAAGACAGTCCCATGGAAGACGCCGAGGGCTGGTTCACAGATGGAAACAGCTATGTCTTAAGCAATAAAAGACATGCCAGAGCAAAAACATCAAGCATGCAGAGGGATCCTGAGACTGCTGGAAGCAGTCCAGCTACCTGAGAAAGTGACAATCATGCACATCAAGGTGTACCAAAAAGTGTATTTGGAACTGGAGAGAAGAAATGAGCTGGCGATAGAGAGGTAAAACTGGCAGCCAAAGGCGAGGTAAAAATAGAAGGGACTTTGACCCCTGGCAGGCGAATCTCCCTAGAAGGTAAGCCAGAATATACCAAGGAAGATCAGATAATCACAAGCTTATCATAGACCTGGAAGAGTCATAATAAAGAATGGTGGGTCCTCACTCCACAAGAGAAACTAATCATTCCCTCTTATTTAACATGGTCTTTGATGAGGGAGGAACACAGGAAGAGACATGGAAGGGCAGAAGCTCAATATAAACATCTAATTAAGGAGATTGCAGCTAGAAATTTATACACCACTGTGAGACAAGTGACTCAGCACTGTGACCTTTGCCTCCAGACTAGTCCCAAAATTACCCCAAACCAGAAATGGGCCACATTGGAAGAGGCAATGGGCCTGGGCAATAACGGCAGATTAATTTCTTGGAACTCCCAAGAAAAGTGGGGGGTATCAATAGTAGTGTATTAACTGGTACCTTTTCAGGTTGGCCAGAGGCATTCCCTACTAGAACAGCCAAGGCTCGGGAGGTAACCAGAACATTAATACAGGAGATAATACTTTTTGTATTAACAGGCTTTGGGGTTCCAGCAACCATGTCTCCTGACAGGGGACCACATTTTATCTCAAAAGTAGTACAAGAGATCAGTCACTATTTGGGTATGAAATCATGACCTCCTACATGGTGGCTTTGGACAAACAACTCCAAAAAGATTGAAAAATATGTGGTTGAAATGCGAAGTAGGGGTTTGGATGGACCTGTGCATAACATGCGACCTGGAGATTATGTATATGTAAAGTCTCTTGCAGAGAGAACTCTGGAACTGCAGTGGGAAGGACCATTCCAGGTGCTCCTTACCTCCTTCACAGCAATCAAAATCAAGGAGCAGAGTGCATGGATCCATCACACCCGAGTGAAAAAGGCACATAAATCTCCATGGAGGGTCACGCAAGTCCAACCAGGAAAATTATTTTTCTCGTGATCATAATTAATCATAAAAAGAAATCCCAAATTACTATCTTGACTACTCCTACACATAAGAACTCAAAGACCTGTATTTCCAATGATTTAGACTATTGGCATAATTTTACATTAACACAGACCATTGAGATACTTTGCCTCTGGGCATGTGATACTATTGGACTCACATTCAAATTTAAAATAAATACTATAGCTAAGCCTGTTACGACCCAGAATTTATGAGATTGGTCTGTATATAATAAGGAATAAAGGCCAACAGCAAATGCTGTTCAACACAGAATGGTCTCTTAAACTGAGCTGAACTGCTAATGCAAACTGATATTTCTGAAATTCAACCAGCATGCTCTCATTTCCGAAAAACAACCTTCGAGGGCTGGACAACTTGGCTGCAGAAACAAGTGCCCTTCAGGGGCAGAACACAAAGGGACCTAACCGAAGTGTTAGAGACAGGACTGAGGGTCCTAAATGGAATTGACTCAAAAATACTAATGAATAAATTTGCCACCGCAACTAGTGATGTAACAAAATTAAGACAAACTTTGCAGTCTTCTTTATTAGCTTTAGGAACTAATCAGTGACTGTTATCAAAAATCTTACCAAAGTGGGAAACAGTGGAGGAACAAGACCATGAATTAATAATAAATACACTCGATGTGATCCAAGATAATGTTTCTTTGGCCCTCAGTTGTATACAGGCACAATTATGAATGCAGTCAGTGGCCACCTTAATTATAAGAGAAGGTGGTGAAGGCACCTCCCCCACCGAAATCCGGAAAATTGTTTGGGACTGTACCACTGACTGAGAGAGGGAGCTTCAGTCCTGGTGGACCCTGGATTAAACCATGATAAAACTGTGCTCTATCCTTCTGAACATAGAACATGGACACAAATAGTGAATGGGAAATGGCAAACTATAAATTTAGAATCTTTCATTACACGAAAACAACAAGGATTCATTTGCTAAATAATGCAATTGATGCTCAAGACTTCTGCCTCAACACTGAGCAAAGCATCTGTCACTTTGAGATCCATCTAGATGCTAATCAGAGGACTGTCCTTGTGTATATGGGCCAGGGTTGTGTGTGTTTGAGAACTGCTTGTACCTCTATAGTAATAGATGAGATAATTATGGATAGTAAGAATCACTCTACTTTCTGTATTTGTAATTTTGTTAAGATTGTTGGGTGTGACTTTTTCTTATTTAGCACCAGTCGTATCCCATCAGCTGATAAAATCCAATTATACAATGTTTCATAAATTATCACCTATACCTATTGGAATGAATCTTACATTGGTGAAACAATTAATGAAACATCAGGATTTGATCAAAATTTTGAAGGAGGTTCAGGAAAAAAGCTGCCTGGCAGAGAAGGCCCTAGGGATAATGGTTGACAGCTGACTGAACATGAGTCAGCAGTGTGCCCAGGTGGCCAAGAAGGCCAATGGCATCTTGACTTGTATCAGAAACAGCATGGCCAGCAGGACCAGAGAAGTGATTATGCCCCTGTACTTGGCACTGATGAGACCGCACCTGAATACTGTGTTCAGTTCTGGGCCCCTCACTACAAGAAGGACATTGAGGTCCTGGAGCGTATCCAGAGAAGAGCAACAAAGCTGGTGAGGAGGCTGGAGAACAAGTTTTACGAGGAGCAGCTGAGGGAACTGAGGTTGTTTAGCCTTGAGAAGAGGAGGCTGAGGGGAGACCTTATTGCTCTCTATAACTACCTGATAGGAGGTTGTAGTGAGGTGGGTGCTGGCCTCTTCTCCCAAGTGACAGGTGATAGGACAAGGGGGAATAGCCTCAAGCTGCACCAGGGAAGGTTCAGACTGGACATCAGGAAAAAGTTTTCACAGAAAGGGTCATTGGGCACTGGAATAGGCTGCCCAGGGAGGTGGTTGAGTCACCATCCCTGGAGGCATTTAAAAGAATGGTAGATGAGATACTCAAGGACATAATTTAGTGGCAGATAGGAATGGTTGGACTCGATGATCTCAGAGGTCTTTTCCAACCTAGTGATTCTATGAAAAAAGTTGTTAAGTACCTCAAGCCTTCTCCTCGTCTGTTGGTACAAGGTCATAATTTTCAACCATCAGTGGGGGTACGTTCTCTTTAACCTTACACTTCTGATTGATGTACCTGTGGAAGCCCTTCTTGTTGGTCTTCACTTCCCTTGTCAAGTTCAGCTCCAGCTGTGCCTTGGCCTTGCTTGCTGACCTCATCCCTACACAACCGGGCAGCATCCCTATACACTTCCCAGGTTACCTGCCCCTGTTTGCAATGCCTATGCAGTTCCCTCTTGAGTTTGACCAGCAGGTCTCGACTCAGCCACGCTGGTGTCTTCCCTTCCCTGCCTGATTTTCTGCATACGGGGACTGAGCACTCATGTGCCTCATGGGAAGCATTCTTAAATATTTGCCAGCTCTGTTCTGCTCCTTTGTCCCGGAGGACGATTTCCAAGGAGGTCCTACTGAATAACTCCATGAAGAGCTGGAAGTCTGCTTTCCTGAAATTTAGGGTCCTGACTATACTCCTGCCTGTCCCATATCCCTCAGGACATTGAACTCCACCAGTGCATGATCACTGCAGCCCAGGCTGCCTCCAATCCTAATGTCACCGATGAGCTCACTTGTATTAGTGACCATCAGGTCCAGTATTGCATCCCCTTGGGTGTGGATCTCTGTCAGCTGGACTAAGAAATTATCTTCAATGCACTCCAGGAGTCTCCTAGATTGCTTACAGTTTACCATGATACTTTTCCAGTATATGTCAGGATGACTGAAGTCCCAGAGTAGGATGAGAGCTTGCGAGCGTGAAGCCTCCTGTAGCTGGAGGAAGAAGACTTCATCGGTTGGCTCTCCTTGATCAGGTGGCCTGTAGGAGACACCAACCACAAGATTCCCATTGGTTCCTCTGTCTTTAATTCTGACCCACAAGCTTTCAGCCTGTTCGTGGCTACTCTTCAATGACAGCTCTTCACATTCTATCCATTTCCTGGGACAGAGGGCAACGTCTCCACCCCTCCTTCCCAGTCTGTCCCTTCTGAACAGCCTGTAGCCATTGATAGCCACATTCCAGTCATGGGATTCATCCCACCAAGTTTCCATGATGGCAACTAGATCATAGCTTCCTAGTAGCACAGTAGTTTTCAGCTCCTCCTGCTTGTTATCCAAGCTTCGCGCATTTGTATAGAGGCACTTCAGCTGTGCTGCCAGTTGTATCACCTTCCTAGTGGACCTGTTATTACATATGGGGTGTTTTGGAGAAGTTTCCTCCCTGACACACCTACCACCTCACAAGCCTCCCACTCATCTCCACAGGACTTCAGCCGCGTCATGGCATGCCCTTGTACAGCAGGTGGAGGGCCCATACCAGCACCCCATCCCTCCAACCATTGTCTGTCCTCCCACTGCTTGTTATAGGCTAGCTATTATCCCCCTCCCCCTTCACATCTAGTTTAAAGCACTATCTACGAGCCCTGCAAGCTCCTGGGCAAAGACCCTCCTACCCCTCTGAGAAAGGTGGGTCCCATCTGATACTTGTAATCCTGGTGCCGTGTAGGTCATCCCATTGTTGAAAAACCCAAGTTTGTTGCCATGACACCAGCCATGGAGCCATGTATTAATGGACTGGACCCATCTGAGCCTTACAATGTCACCACCCGTAACTGGAAGGATGGAAGAAAAAAATCACTTGAGATATTTAGGAGATGGAGGAGAATGGCAGCAGGTTCCTGCCCAGTGTAGCAGGTGTGGCTCCGCTGTGCCAGCCCCAGCCTCCCAGGTTCCCTTGCACAATAGATATGAAGCTCTGCAAGTGAACCAAACCTCAGTGTGGACGATGGGTCCCACAGCATAGAAATGTTCCCTAGGTTAAGATACAGCTTCTTGACACAGTCCACTCATAAGTGGACACGTGATGGTTTGTTTCAGCTATGATCTCTGAGTGCAAAAAAAGCAATAATTCAAGTCAAGGGAGTTAAATTTCAATTCAAACAGGAACTTTTTTAATTGTGCCCATAAAGCGGCTTGCTATCGAAAGAGAGAGAGAATAAGGAAAAGGATGGTGAGAAAAGGGAAGGAAAAAGGGGTTTATAGCTACCACCATGGGTCCACAGACGTCCGGCATCTCTGGGGGTCCCGATCCAGAAGGCGTTCCACTGCTTCTGTCTTCAATTGATGTGATCTCACGGTGGGGAAGATCTTCAAAATTCAGCTGCTCCAGAGATGTCTTTTATGCTAGTCAATACACCTTTCCTCCTTGTGACCCGCCTTTGCTCCACCTCAGTCTTGTGGAGATATGCCAATCTCCACCTAGTAGGCCACACATGCCAAGAGAGGAGCGTCTGAGGCGTGGTTGGCTTTGGAGGCAGGTCTCCTCCCCTTGCGCGTGCGCTCCTCTGAAGAAACATTATACGGCTCATAGGACTGTGTGTCTTACTGTGAATCTGCAAGACTGAGAACAAGCTGCTGAATTGCATTTTCTGTGGTGATGGTACAACAGACCTCTTCTTCCTAGTAAGAACTCCCATGAATAATGCTTTGAAGTATTAGGATTGAGTAGAAATCAAGGATGAGACATTTAAAAATACTGACCTGAATTAATTCTGTCCCTAACAAGATTACTCAAAAGTTTACAATTGATTTCAGTCATCCTTGAGTTGGAAGATTTCAGTTTTAAAAATATAAAATTTTCTAATCCTCTCAGTTGTGAGTCATAAGTGTTCATAAAAGCTATCTGGCCAAAACAGTCTGATATAACAGAACATGAGCTACTCCATCAGTATATTTTTTGGCATGTAATGGTAGTTGAACTCTAACATGTTCAGTCTCAGTACTAACTACATTTTAACAAGTAAACAAAGAAGAGGTTATGTGAATTATAAATGCAATAGAAAAGTACCCACGGGATGGAAACACAGAAAAGGAAGAGAAAAAGAAGTAGAACAAAAAAGAAGGTAAGGGAAGAATAAAAGAAGGAAAGGAAAGCACAGGAAATTACTTAGACATAGAGGTCTTCTATGCAATTTTGATAGCTCATGTCAAAGAGTCTTTAAAAAAGAAAAGCTAATTTTAAGTCTGGGATCATTACCAGTGATTACCAGTGGTAGAACTTACCCATTTGCTCAATTTACCTTAATGTTGTTTCCTTCTAAAATGAGTATGTTTCCCCAGCGTGTGATGCTGATGATGACAGGGAAGACTTCATAAGATGTAATAACCAGAAACACTCAGTGCAGAGATGCTATGTTTTGCCTATTCACTGTAAGCAAATTTTTCATCAAGGTTTATGGACATCATTAATCACAGGCTTTACCCCTAACAAATAAGAGTATGAGCAATGTTGTGCCTTGCATTAGAGAAGCTAGGTTAAGTTGGATGTCTTAGCAATAAAGACCCCAAGTTTCAGGTAAATGTCAAAGCAATACTTTCATCCTAATCAGTATCTGTAAATGTTGAATCAGTATGTGGTCAAATAAACACTGGTGTAATGTAAGAATAGGAGGAGGGGGTGAAAAAATCCCAGAAAATTAACAAAGCAGCTGTAATTCCAAAGGGATTGTCAAAACCAGCTTTCAAGAAGCAGCAGGAAGCAAAGCAAAAAGCCTGTTGCCACAATCTAAACAAGAAACAACTCCTGCCCAAGCAGAGGTTTAAATAGCAAAGGATGTCAAACAACTTTGAACTTTTTGACTTACAGGGTGAGAATGAATAAGTGGGTAGATTGCAGCAAGAAGCTTCATATCCATGATGCCATTGCACTGAGATCCCACCTCAGGGATGTCTCATTGCCTTTCTGAAGAACAAAAACAAGGTGAAAATTCAGCTCAGACAAGAAGGCAAGGCTTTTAAAAGGGAGCTATTCTACAGCTAATAAATGGAGAAGAACCAAAAGACTTTAAACACAACTCGCGGTCCTGTCTGGGCTCTAACCAGAGAGCAGGCCACAACCATGTATGCAGCAGGATGTATTCAAGAGAGATGCACATGCTTTTAAGGCATAAGAGCAGTTTGGTGCAAGTGGCTGAGTAACACAGTGACCACCACCTATGGATAGCGAGAATGGAGTGGCGACAGGAATATCATGTAGGTGGTGCAAGGAGAGGACATGGAAGAACACCTGCCACTCCAGTGCCAACCCATTCCAAAACAAACTCTAGCTCATCTCATTTAATCCCAGCCAGCAGGCTACTTCATAGAATCATAGAATGGATCACAGAATGGTTTGAGTTGGAAGGGACATTAAAGATCATCCAGTTCCAACCCCTTGCCATGGGCAGGGACACCTCCCACTAGATCATGTTGCTCAAAGCCCCATCCGACCTAGCCTTGAACACTTCCAGGGATGGGGCATCCACAACTTCTCTGGGTGACCTGTTCCAGTGCCTCACCACCCTCACAGTAAAACATTTATTCCTAATGTCTAATCTAAATCTCCCTTCTTTCAGCTTAAAACCATTACCCCTCATCCTATCTCTGTACTCCCTGATAAAGAGCCTCTCCCCAGCTTTCCTGTAGGCCCCCTTTAAGTACTGGAAGGCTGCTAGAAGGTCTCCCCAGAGCCTTCTCTTCTCTAGGCTGAACAAGCCCAACTCTCTCAGTCTGTCCTTGTATGGGAGGCGGTCCAGTCCTCTGATCATCTTTGTGGCCCTCCTCTGGACTTGCTCTAACAGATACATGTCCTTCCTGTGCTGGGGGCTCCAGAACCGAACACAGTTCTCCAGGTGAGGTCTCACAAGAGCAGAGTGGAGGGGCAGAATCACCTCCCTTGACCTGCTGGTCACACTTGATGCAGCCCAGGATATAGTTGGCTTTCTGGGCTGCCAGCACACATTGCTGGCTCATGGTGAGCTTCTTGCCCACCAGCACCCCCAAGTCCTTCTCTTCAGGGCTACTCTCAATCCATTCACCACTCAGTCTGTATTTGTGCTTGGAATTGCCCCAACCCAGGTGCAGGATGTTGTACTTGGCCTAGTTGAACCTCGTGAGGTTCTCAGAGGCCCACTTCTCAAGCCTGTCCAGGTCCCTCTGGCTGGCATCCCTTCCCTTCAGTGTGTCAACCATGCCACACAGCTTGGTGTAGTTTGCAAACTTGCTGAGGGTGCCCTCAGTCCCACTCCCAGGGAAGGACACAGGTTCTTTTTAACACAAGGATATATTTTATGCTCCCCTCCTCTTGCCACCACTGCGCTTAGTATGCTTTTCCTACTCCTGAAGGCATGACTAGCAGCAAGGATAGTCAAGGGACAACAACCACGCTAATTAATGACCCCAGAGGAAGACAGACAAAAGTTCTTCTGGGTAGAGAAGTTTCAATTCAATCACATTTTCTAACTTGTTCTTAAACAGTAGGCCTTTTTCTTACTCCCTGGGCTTTTTCAGGTTTTGATTTCATTACCAGTCACCTCTCCATCTTTCAGACACTTCCCACTGCACACGACCTTTTGTGGAAAGGAAGAGCAGTAATTCTCATACATTACCATGCAGTGTCTCAAGGTGCAGAAAGATCTCATTATCTGTTCCATACCCATTTATGAAGCCTGATTATTCATCCAATGATATGACCGGAGCTTCACAAATGTGAGAGATCATGTCAAAGACCTTATATTCATTAAGATTCATTTTATTGTAGCATTTATTTAATTTGTTTCTTTACTTTTACTTTGCAAACTAGTGCTGCCTCATCTCATATGAGACTACTGTATAATTTCAAGTGGAAGATCACATATATTTTAAAGTCTAGAATGCACAGATTCTTTCAAAAAAATCAAACGCTTAAGAAATATGAGAACAGAATGGTTTGGGCTGGAAGGGACCTTCAAACATCATCTGGTCTGGGCAGGAACATCTTCCAGTGGGATCAGGTTGTTGACTTCACGGTCAGGCTTTGCCAGTCACACGTGGCTTCCCACGGTTTGAACTGCCCAAGGGGACCACCAGCACTGCCCCACTATCATGATACATGCCATTTGGTCCCTCCACACGCAAGGCCAGTCAGGAATGGGGGCATTGAAGCCCCCTCACATGCCTTGAGCTCCCCAGGGCTGTAAGTAGTTCCCCCATGAATTTACTGTACCATAATGTACGTTCTAAAATGTTATCCTGAAGGATAAATTCATACTTTTAGTATATTTCTTCCTATTTAAGCATTAGTATTACATTCATATAAAACACAGGTGGATGAACTGACATATATAACCCTTACACGCCCAGCAGAACAGTATGTCACACGCCAGAGCTGTAGAGTCTGGTGTACATCATAGATTTTTTTTATACAGGATCTACAAGAACATATCTCCTTCAGACTTTTTATTTCACAATTGAGTTGTTAAGTCAGTCTTTTCTTACAGTATTTCTAGATAACCTCTGAAGCATGACCTATGCTCGTATCAGCACCGATGGAGCCATCTTTACCAAAGAAGAATTACAGAAGGAGCATAACCATATAAAATTTGTTCCAGCTCTTACTCACATTGACCTTTGCAATCTGACTGTAATCAGTCAAAAACCAGCTGGGATTTGATAACCTGGGAGGTCTTTTCCAACCTTAATGATTCTATGATCTCTCTCAAACAGAATAAAACACTCCTGGGAGAGGCACACAGGCATGGTTCAGCCCTTGTTCCCTTTAAGAGAGGTGATACCCTTGCACCTAAAATGAACAGGGAGCCACATTCCAGAAGCACTTGTGGTTTAGTGGCAGCAAGAGAAAGAAATAATTTTAAGGAAGGGGACTGAGACAGGAGGAACAGGGGCATTAGCCTTCATCTGCTAGTAGGTCCCTTTTATTTCATTAAGGAAATTGCACCAGTCACAAAACTCCACAGGCGCACACTAAATTCTGAACCTGAAACTTGTGGACCACACGCAATGCCCATCTGCTTGTTATGAAGTCGGTGAACTATCACCAGTCTGGGAAGAAGAGAATGGATTAAGAAAAACTATTGCTCTTCTATAGGTATAAAACTGTCATGGTGTTACCAAGTCTTTTTGACAAGCAGAAGCCTTCTTCACACAGCTGTGAAATACCTCGCACTCGCAGGCCCTTGTATGGGACCATAACCACCTTAATACCTCCTGGAGGGGCAACAGAGCTGGACCAAGCAATCCTGAAGCGTGCTGCTACGAGTCAACCACAATATTTTATCATAGGTGAAAATAAGACAACAAGGGTGACAAATAGAGGATATGCTCTATTGGACTTGTTACAAGCAAAAATACAAACTGGTAACAGCTGTGAAGGCTGAGGGCAACCTTAGCTAAAATAGTGCTGTGATTATGGAGTTTAACATCATCGAGAAATAAGGAAGACAAACAGAATTTTGAGGGGCAAGAGCAACCTGGCGAGTACCAAACATGATTACAGTGCTTTGTGGATAGAGGGATCACAAGACAGGATGGAGAAAGAACTGAAGGATGCTGTAAGAGCGAGATGACGGTGTTGAAGTACACTTGCCTGAATGTATACATTTATATTCCTGGGAAACAGACTGAACAAAGTAAAAAAAGCTTGCTATGAACTCCTGCTTTCAGAATCACAGAATCATTAGGTTGGAAAGGACCCACTGGATCATCGAGTCAAACCATTCCTAACAATCCCTAAACCACGCCCCTCAGCACCTCCCTGGGCAGCTGTTCCAGTGCCCAATGACTCTTTCTGTGAAGAATTTTTTTCCTGATGTCCAGCCTGAACCTCTCCTGGAGCAGCTTGAGGCCATTCCCCCTTGTCCTGTCCCCTGTCACCGGGGAGAAGAGCCCAGCTGCCTCCTCTCCACAACGTCCTTTCAGGTAGTTGTAGAGAGCAATAAGGTCTCCCCTCAGCCTCCTCTTCTCCAGGCTAACAGAAGAACAGTCTAAAGAAGCTAACAAGCAGGGATTATTGCATTACATTAACATCAACTTCAATTAACGTTCTTAAAAGCTATTCCTAAAGTCTTTTTGAATTTTTGTATCATACTAGAAAGGCCTAACATAAGAGAAGATCTTTACTGATTCTGTTCCATTTACTCCATATGGATTTTACTACAGATGATGCTGGTTGAGTATTGAGCTATGGCATAATACAAGACCAGAGAGAAAGGATCTACACCAGCTGAAAATCAGATAGGAACATTCCCCTTAAATGTACTGAGCAGAATGTACAGAGTCAATCACCAATAACGCCTATGATTAGATGAATGGAGGATATCACTATAACTCATATTTACAAAACAAAACTTTGCATAATTTAATTTTTATTCCCGTGTAACATGAAGGTTCCTTAGCATAGGGGTCAAGCTTTGACTCAAAATTTGAGTCAGAGTTGTATACTTTGTAAACCTACTAACTCAGCCTTATGCGTGACAATGAACTTCAGAGTTTTGCCACGTAGTAGGCAGAAAGCATCCGTGTGTAGCTGTCAAATAATTAAAGATGCAATATTCTTTCCGTTAAGTTGTTCAAAGGTTAAACTACTCACACATAATATCTACATCTTTTCTGTTGTCTGAATTTACGTTATACTTTTACTCAGGAATCTTGTTCCCCCTTTTTCTTCTGGATTAGAATTGATTTCCTTATGGTAGCATTAGAAGATCATCAACAAATCTTGTCAGGCATAAATGAACTAAATAGACTTTCTTTTAAGTTCCTCACTTATCTCGTGGTGTTGGAGGCTTTGACTAATTCTCTTTGAACTTTTCTGTATATATTTCAAGTATGGTCACATTTGTCCTACAATGGATTAGCCATAATTGTAAAAATATCTGCAACGCAAGATACATATAGGCTTTTTCTAATCGCAAGTTACTTTTCTTGCAGACTGACAATTTACTGTATATGACAATTAAGGTTTTGTAAATATTCACTTAGAAATGCAGTAAGAAATCGGTGAGATAATGAGATCCAAATGCCTTGAGGTATAATAAGGAAAAAAAAAAACTTTAATCAACATTTTTTAAAGCTGGGTTTGCAGCCCATCCAAACTACAGAACAGTTCCAAATGCCAGAACTCACTGGTATTTTACAATGGAATAACTGATTATAAGTAGACTCTGTAGAAGATGAAAAAAATTGCAACTCCATAGCCCACGACAGCCAAGAGGCTAATTACTTTATAGCGTTCACCTCCACATTAAATTTTAAATGCAGAAATGAGGACATGAACAGAATTTGCAGCGAGACAGTAAGCAAAAGGATTTGATATATATTGTAATCATTTGGCTTCCCTTTACCATACAAACTACTAAAACCATAACGAATTCCGCAAATACAACACTAGATGTTTCTCTGAAACGCATCACATGCCTATACGTGGATGAAACAGCACTATCATCCTACCTCTGGCTGCCTCCAAAGGAACTCTGTTCTCAGGCAAGACTAGAAAAGTTAAGCTTATATAAATAGCACTCGAGCAAAATCAACTCTTTCCCTGTGAGAAAGCTGGAGGCATAGCATTCTTGGAGCAAAGTCACAGATCACTGCATTTATTCCCTGCCTCACTGTGTTACAGCTTGGAATTAGCACCAGAAGGCAATAACAATTATTGTCAATGCCTGATCCTTAATCCTTGAGGCTTACGCACGTCACAGAACACTGTAGTTCTCCAAAGTTTTTGTACCAAGAAACAAGCCACAGAGATGAAGTTGAAGGCTTCCAGATGGTTTGGGAAGGAATGGGGAAATGTTCCTGATACTCAGTTGGGAATAAAGATTTGTAGATGAGCCCAAAGCACGTCACTATACCAGTTTACCAGCGTTAGGGGAAACCAAGGTTAACCCACAGGGCCAGAAGAGCAAGTTACAAAATTGCTGACAGAAATAAAAGAAGTTTGAGGGTTTTTTGTTGGTTTCAATTACTGTTTTGTTGTTTCATATTTTTTTTAACATCAGTTAACATACATTAACCAACTATCATGACTTCAAAGAGAATTTAACAAAAAATGTTGTTCCAAGTTATCAAATTTTTAGGTAATCTTTCGCATAACGCTTGAAAATAAACTCTGAAACCTGCTTTGACTTCTAAAGTAAGGAAGTACAATCTAGAGGAAAAAGACTAACTGCAGAATCTTCCATATCTCTGCAAATCAATGGCACCAAATGTATTTCAGTAATTCTGAAAAGCCCCAACAAAACTACCTTATAGAGACTCTTACAGCTCAAACAATGGGTCAAATAATCTTGAAGCACTGCCTATTGCCATTTATCTCTCCATTCAAATGCCATCAAATTCATGGCAACATTCTACTGCAAATTCAGTCATGGAAAAGTCATACGGGTCAAAGAGTTGCCAAGATCCCCTCAGGATCTGTACCAGAGTCCGCCAAAGGCAGTGGCCGATTTCCAAAGGCTTCAGATATAATTCACACGAAGAAACTGAAGCGCATAAAGCCAAACATTAGGTAATCTTAACGAAAGGTCAAAGATTCATCTCTACCATTGAACAAAATAAACCACGGGTAAAATAATATCTGTAGTAGCTAAAATAGATATTTCTTAGGGCCTCTTTCTGTCATGATCCAAAGCAAAGAAAATTACAAAGGCAATTATTTCCAAACATGTATTCTTTGTCTTTTGATGCTATTAACAGGAAAAAACTATTTCCTGGGTTTTTTTTCATTTCTAAAACACACGTTATACTTTTAGTCTTAAATTTCAATTTTTTTTTTTAATAATGGTTATGTATATAGCTTATATGCCATCTTGTTGTAAAACTATTTCTTCAAAGTACTAAAATTATTACTAAGAGTCACTATGATATTTTGTTTCTGGCAAAAATTCTTTTTAAACATTGAAATCTGTATTTTCTGATCAAAACAGTGCTTTCATCACAGACTTCGGGAATTAATTTCCAGTTTATATTTTCAAAAAATTGGCTACCTCATTTAATTACAGGGTATTAGAACACAACTTTAGTTTCACTCGGTAATATTCGTGAGAAAAATAATGGGTTATTTTTCAGACAAGCACAATAGAATCAACTAAGATTAAAAACTGAAATAGATTATATACTCTTCTATCTTTTGAAGTGTTCTCAAAACCTTTCCTGTCATATTGATGATCCACTTAAACTTTTTCATCTCAATCTGATTACTTTGTTCATGCTGCTTCTGAGATTAGCCATACTGTTCAGCAAATGCCAAGAGCTCATCTTCATAATGTCACTGCTATGTGATTACTTCCTTACACCACATTTCCACAAGTAGAGGATTATACAGCCTACTGTAAAATCCACTTATTTCACTATAACCAAGGGGAAATTTATTGTCATAAGAATCTACGTGCATTTTTATCAGTCGAGTTTACTCAAAAACAGTAGGGAAAAAAAATGCTCATAATTCCATTCTCACAGCAAATATAATTAATCATAAATCTCCAGACAGATGGAACTGCTGTACAGGCTTGAAAAATCTCTGCAATACTTCCAAAACCATTGCATTTGCTGTTTTGTGATACTGCAAAACAAATTAAAATTGCTTGGTATACAAGTTGAATTTTCATGTTTATGTTTATAAATCTATTCTGCCCTCAATGTTTTCTGGGTTTCTTATTATTTGGCTTAAAGGATAGGTTTTAGTAGAATTAAGACAGCTGTGTTTTGAGCATTGCTAATCATCTTCAGTTTGAAGTATTTAGACTTGTTCCACTACTGTATTGCTGGTCCAGCACAAATACTAGGATAGCTGGCTGTCACCATTCCTCCTCTTCTAATTTTTTTCCTACGCCTATTTCTTTTTCTATCTGCCTGTGCATCCCACCATGGCACTGGTTCTAGTTTAAATGCTGCAATGGCCAGTCTTATTTAGACCGCAAATTGAACTGTCTAATATTGGGCAGTGGCATTGAGGTTGGAATGAATAAAGCTCTGACCAGAATCGTATTTTACAGTGAGCTTTTATAAAGGTAATGCCGCACTATTACGATTCTGAAATAAAGAAGATTCTTGTGCAGTCAGATATGCTTCTGCAAACTGTGTCTCTTTTTTTCGGTCTTCACCCAATATCATAGAATCATAGAATAGTTTGGGTTGGAAGAGACCTTAAAGATCATCTAGCTTCAACCCCTCTGCCTCGGGCAGGGACACCTCCCACTGGATCAGGCTGCCCAATCATCTACAAGTCCCCTACAGTAATTGAACATCAGGTTGAGATCATGGTACTTTTAGAGATGCCGAAAACTGTCTATTATGAAACTAGAGCTGATCAAAACCAAAGTTATCTTTCATTATTTTCAGGACCTGTCCAGCAGTTTTGATTTTGCAGAGTTCTTTGACAATCATATGAAAACCAAACGCTGCCAACTCCACCTCTAAACCGTGTCGCCTAAGCACCACACCCCCACTTTTTTTAAACCCCTCCAGTGATGGTGACTCAACCACTTCCCTGAGCAG
This sequence comes from Cuculus canorus, assembly GCF_017976375.1. Classification (NCBI taxonomy): domain Eukaryota; kingdom Metazoa; phylum Chordata; class Aves; order Cuculiformes; family Cuculidae; genus Cuculus; species Cuculus canorus. The sequence continues at coordinate 16,930,014 of NC_071440.1, forward strand.
CCTCTGCCAGTGCTTGACAATCCTTTCTGTGAAGTTTTTCCTAATATCCAGTCTAAACCTCCCCTGGTGCACCTTGAGGCCATTTCCTCTCATCCCATCACTTGTTACAGAGTTTAAACTTGCCTGTTAGGTTTTCTCTCTTGCATTTATACTGCCAGACACTGTATCACTAACATCTTTCTCGATGCGTATCACAGTTAAGCTTAGTCCATTTGCTTGAAACAAGTGAGCAGAAGGTTAATTACTGATGACCTCTAAGGTCCCTTCCAACCCAAACTATTCTATGATTCTCTCCACAGGGAGGTCTGCTGCTTACCGGGGGCATCAGTGAGGGACATCAATAGAAAACTCCCTTCCTTGGTGAAGGAAACGGATTACTATCCCCTGCTAGTATTTCAAATAGGCAATGATGACTTACAGCGCAGAAAACTGAAAGCCATCAAAAGAGACTTCAGGGCTTTAGGGAGGATGATGGAGGGCTCTGGAGCACAAGTGGTGTTTAGTTCTATCCCAGTACTAAAGAATATGGAACAGGAGGTCAGGGACAAACAACTGATTAATGCCTGGCTCCGAGCTTGGTGTGAGGAGAGAGGCTTTGGCTTCTTTGATCATGGGGTGACCCACCCACCCCCAGGTTTTCTTACTAGGGATGGGTCATGCTTGTCTCCAAGGGGGACTAAAGTTATCTCTAAAAATCTAGTTAGGCTCCTAAATAAAGCTTTAAAATAGATGTGAAGGGGGAAGGGGAGGAGACCAGGCTAGTTGGGAATGAGCCTGGAAGTGGGACACCGGCGGCTGAGAAATGGTGTGCTGGAGAGGACCACCAGTACACCACCACAGGGCAAGTGAGGGCGAGTACAAGGGGGGACAGTAAGGATGAAACTGGGTCTGTGGAATTAGTTATTCCAAGGACCAGTCAATCGAGAATGAACTCACTTCCCTTTATGAGGGCTGAAGGTTCATCAGCCCAGCTGAAGTGCATTTACACCAATGCACGCAGCATGGGCAATAAGAAGGAGGAGCTGGAAGCTATGGTAGGGCAAGGTGACTACGATGTCATTGCCATCACAGAAATGTGGTGGGATGACTCACATAACTGGAGTACAGCTATGTTGGGATATAAACTCTTCAGGCGGGACAGGAAGGGTAGGAAAGGAGGCGGGGTAGCCCTCTATGTTAAAGAGTGTTTTGATACTCTTGAATTGGATTACGGTGAGGATGGGACCGAATGCCTATGGGTTAAAATCAGAGGAGCCCACAAAAAGGCGGACTTTGTGATAGGAGTCTGTTACAGACCACCCAGCCAAGAAGAAGCAGCTGATGAGCTCTTCTATAAACAGCTGGGGATAGTCTCTAAATCTCTGCCTCTTGTCCTTGAGGGTGACTTTAATTTTCCGGATGTCTGCTGGGAGTACAATACAGCAGAAAGGAAACAGTCTAGGAGGTTCCTGGAGTGCATGGAAAAAAACTTCCTCGCACAACTGGTTAGTGAACCAACAAGGGAGGGTGCCTTCCTAGACCTGCTGTTTGTGAATAGAGAAGGTCTTGTTGGGGATTTGACGGTTGGAGGACGCCTGGGACTAAGCGATCATGAGATGATAGGGTTTTCAGTTCTAGGTGGGATAAAGAAGGGGACTAGCAAAACTATCACATTAAACTTCCAGAGGGCAGACTTTGGCCTGTTCAGAAGGTTGGTTAGCAAAGTCCCATGGGAAACAGTCCTTCAGGGCAAGGGAGACCACGAGGGCTGGGCGCTCTTGAAAAATGAAATCCTAGCAGCTCAAGAGCAAGCCATCCCTGTGTTCCGGAAAAGGAGCCGGCAGGGGGAAAAGCCAGCTTGGTGGAGCAGGGAGATCTCAAGAGGTGTCAATAATAAGAAGAAGCTCTATGTGCTTTGGAGGAAAGGACAGGCATCTTGGGTGGACTACAGGGACGAAGTGAGATCGTGCAGGGAAAAAATCAGGAGGGCCAAGGCCCAACTAGAAATCAAATTGTCTATGAAAGACAACAAAAAGTCTTTCTACAAGTACATTAACAGGAAAAGGAGGACGAGGGAGAATATCCAGTCTCTACTGGATGCAGAAGGAACAACAATGACAGGGGATGAAGACAAGGCTGAGGTACTTAATGCCTTCTTCACCTCAGTCTTTAATAGCAAAGAAAGTTGTTCCTTCTGTTTACAAACCCAAGAGTTAGAGGAGCAGAATGAGGCTCCCGTGATCCAAGAGGAGGCTGTTAGAGACTTGCTTGCCCAGCTAGACTCCTACAAGTCTATGGGGGCGGATGGGATCCACCCAAGAGTATTGAAGGAGCTGGCGGATGTCCTTTCCAAACCCCTATCCATCATCTTCCAGCGGTCCTGGATGACTGGGGAAGTTCCACTAGACTGGAGGCTGGCTAATGTTGTGCCCATCTACAAGAAGGGTTGCAGAGAGGATCCGGGGAACTACAGGCCAGTCAGTCTCACCTCAGTGCCGGGGAAAGTCATGGAACAGGTAATCTTGAGTGCTATCGTGAAGCACATGCAAGAGAACTGGGTGATCAGGCCCAGTCAACATGGGTTTACAAAGGGCAGATCTTGCCAAACTAACCTGATCACCTTCTATGACAAAATCACTCGACTACTGGATGGGGGAAAGGCTGTGGATGTAGTCTTCTTGGACTTCAGTAAAGCCTTTGACACAGTTTCTCACAGCATTCTGCTTCAGAAACTGTCAGCCTCTGTGGCCTGGACAGGCGCACACTCTCCTGGGTTGAAAACTGGTTGGATGGCCGGGCCCAGAGAGTGGTAGTAAATGGAGTTAACTCCAGCTGGAGGCTAGTTACAAGTGGAGTTCCCCAGGGCTCAGCACTGGGTCCAGCTCTGTTCAATGTCTTTATCAATGACCTGGATGAAGGCATTGAGTGCACCCTCAGCAAGTTTGCAGATGACATTAAGCTGGGAGGGAGTGTGGATCTGCTGGAGGGTAGGGAGGCTCTGCAGAGGGATCTGAACAGGCTGGACTGCTGGGCCGAGGCCAATGGGATGAGGTTTAACAAGACCAAATGCCGGGTCCTGCACTTGGGGCACAACAACCCTATGCAGTGCTACAGACTGGGGGAAGAGTGGCTTGAGAGCTGCACGGAAGAGAAGGACCTGGGGGTGCTGGTTGACAGCCGACTGAACATGAGCCAGCAGTGTGCCCAGGTGGCCAAGAAGGCCAATGGAATCTTGGCTTGTATCAGAAATGGGGTCACCAGCAGGTCCAGGGAGGTTATTCTCCCTCTGTACTCGGCACTGGTGAGACCGTACCTCGAATACTGTGTTCAGTTCTGGGCCCCTCACCACAAGAAGGATGTTGAGGCTCTGGAGCGTGTCCAGAGAAGAGCAATGAAGCTGGTGAAGGGGCTGGAGAACAAGTCTTATGAGGAGCAGCTGAGAGAGCTGGGGTTGTTTAGCCTGGAGAAGAGGAGGCTGAGGGGAGACCTTATTACTCTCTACAACTACCTGAAAGGAGGTTGTGGAGAGGAGGGAGCTGGCCTCTTCTCCCAAGTGACAGGGGACAGGACAAGAGGGAATGGCCTGAAGCTCCGTCAGGGGAGGTTCAGGTTGGATATCAGAAAAAAATTCTTCACAGAAAGAGTCATTGGGCACTGGAACAGGCTGCCCAGGGAGGTGGTCGAGTCGTCTTCCCTGGAGGTGTTTAAGGAAAGGGTGGATGAAGTGCTTAGGGACATGGTTTAGGGAGTGTTAGGAATGGTTGGACTCGATGATCCAGTGGGTCCTTTCCAACCTGGTGATTCTGATTCATTGTTTTCCATATTCTGACTGAAGCTGTTCCTTATTTCATAAGCACAATACTATCCCCGCAGTGCTGAAACACACTTCTCCCTCCAATGATTTCACTTTAAAGAACATTCAGAGAATTTTCACTCACAGACAAAAGAGTCTTCCTTGATTTAAAAGTAAAATAAAATAAAACCGCCAAATGGGAAAAACAGCCAGGGCCTGAAACCCCAGCAGTTTCTCTTTAAATATTTCAGTAATGTATTCATTTATTAAAGTATGTTGTACTCAATTCTGTGCAATCAGCAGAATTGCCATTACTCATAGCATCACTCATTCTGAACCACAAAGCGCTAAGGCTATGAAAAGATTAAATTTGTATTGGCTTTTCAGCATTAATACTAAAATAAACACTTCAGCAATAAACATTTCAGCTAAGTGGCCCTGCAAGCTTTTCTATAAACTGAGAACTAAATGCTCATGGACTGTGATTTTGTCCATACATTAGAAGAGATAAAATTGTAGAAGTTTCAATTCATCTGCTTTTACATTAGAACTGACAATCATGGCAATTTTTCCCAAAGTTTAGGTCTCTCCATTCCATTCCAATAATGGATGTCAGTACTTTTAACTTATCCTTAAGGAAGTTTATAAAGCTTAAAAAAAAAAAAAAAACAAAACGGAAGTTGCAAGCACATTCCTATTTTTACTTTTTGCTCTCCTTCCAGTAAGAAAATCTTCCCAAATTACTTGAGGCCTCACAGTTTTTCGACTAAAACATTTGTTCAATATTTTAAATCAGAGCACTTCAATAATTTAACAGACAAACACACAGCTAAAGCTGGAAATACATACCTTTAACAAAGACTGTAGTTCGAGCAGTGCTTCATCTATAGCAAAATCAGCAACTGAAGCCCCTGTTACAGAAGCCTCTCTCTGTGGAGGTGGACACAAATTTCTCTGCTAAACCATCTGTCATAAGCGCCACATGCTGTAGGACTCCAGTCCACATCACACCACTGTCGGCTTTTGGACAAACAGAATTTTTGCTGTTCACACCAACGCTATTAGAATTAAATACTTTTGGTAAGAAGTTACATTAGGACTTCAGTGAAGTTCTAAAAGATGACTGTAAGCTCTATAAACACAACAAGAAACATCATTCTTTCCATTCCCCTGACATGGAAAATGAAAAAGAGAATACTCCCTTATAATAGGATTATTCCCTAGGTTACTTTCCAAACCTTCCCAGAATTCAGTTCTTGATTCTAATTTAAACTTATTATTTCAACTCCCAATAATTCTTAAATAAAATGTTTACAAGATGGAGTGCATACATTGTTTCTAATTACTATACAATTACCTAGTCTGAAGTTAATTACATCCTCGGTCAGGACAACCACTAATTTACCTCAATTATTCAAATGGATTTAATTGATTTTTAATGCATTACTCAAATGCAAATATAGATCAAGACTGATGTTTCCCTTTTGCAAGAGAAACTCTTAGACTGCTTATGACTTGCATAACTTTGTGAAGACTTTTCTTCATTAAAAATAATGACAAAAAATTGTAAATGGATTCACTATTAATAAAGGGCCCTTTTTTTACATTTCAGGCTCAAAGCCCAGCCTTGCAAATAGCCGAGTACTTTGGGCAAAGCTTGCTAATGGTGTCAGAGTGCCATCGTTCCTTTGCTGTTGTTTTAAACTTTTTCAATTTGGGGAAGATAAAAGATTTTCCAGTGGAGACGACCTTGTACAGCAAAAACAAGCATCCTGAGCACAAGTGTGGTTTATGTGGATCTTTGTGCACACCCCTTAGTCAGCCTTTAGATCAGATCGAAAACCATTCCTCAGAAATTCAGCAGCACGAAACTTTGATTTCTATCTCACCAGGGTGGAACCCAGCTCCATCAATGGCTCACATAAAACACATTTAATTCATTCTGCTTTACTATCCCAAAACTCTCATTTGTGAGTTGAGGATAATTTACGAGGCAGACAGAGATCCTGTGATGAATGGCGCTGAAAAAGAGGCAAGTGCTGCTACTGATGAATTAGCTGTGGCAACAGATCCTTGAAAACAAAAACAACAAAAAAAAAAGGACAGCATTCCTATAAAAAATGGAGCACTGCAGTCTGGTAATCTTTATCCTCCTACGCTAATAAGATGATAATCTTTCTCCTCCATCCTTGCCTTTGAGTTTTAGTGCGGCAGTGGCTAAAGTGCATTATTACCAGCTCTCCTTGTCATCTTGCTTTGAAATTTGTAAATGAAAGAATCTTCCAAAAGAGGAGAGGAAAACGGCCCAACGAAGCTCCAACACAAAACAGGCTGATGCAATAGTCCTCGACTCATCCAGATACCAAATTTTACTTTTCCTTTTTGTCACTTTAGCGTAGACCTAAGGCGAGGAAAACTCATCAAGTTAAGCATTTGGTTTGTGTAGGTTCACTCTGGGGCACATCTCTGATGCACAGTCAAGATCCCAGATCTCCTGGGTGCCCAAAACCAGAACCAGCACGTTCAAAAGCAACACCAACAGCAAGCTGAAATCTCTCCACACCTCACTTATAAGCAAAGCTGATATTTATTTCTGCATAAAGTATAACGAAGGTACCTATTAAGAATATTAACTGCTACAGATTTCACAACCAGAGACTGTGTGGCAAGGTATAAACATTTTTAACTCATTAAAGACTCGTTTCATTTGAGAAATGCTAAACTTAATTTCCACTTGTCATTTTGAAATAACACGGGAAAAAAATGACAGAAAGGAAGCATAAGAAGGATAATGGGAAAAGCAGATTATTAGAGATGATCTGAAAAATATTTTATTTATAAAAACTATATTGATTTGGTCTGACACACAGCCCAAAAGACATTATATTTAAGTTGAACCTAAAGCACCCTATAAACCCATGATGTCGTAGTTTGCTGGATATAACACAGTCATTTTCCTGAGATTAAGCCATTGAAAACTACCTTAACGTGACATGGCCAAGAGCAGCTGGAAATGAGCAAAAGGTAGATTTGATTTCTCACACAGATTTCCAAGCAGGCCACCTGCAAGCTTTAGATCCAAAAATTAGAAAACTGGTTTGGACAGATTTAAACTCAGAGAAACCAAAAACCAACATAGCGGTAACTCTACCTTATATAGTCTATTATTATCTATTGATCAAAAACATTTTAAAGTATAATGCATCCAAATTTCTTTGACAGCCACTGTCAAAATGCAGAAACATGTAGCTGATACACTTTACCGCATATATTTCTTCTGTAATTTGGACAATTCTTCAACACTAGGTCCATGGTCATAGACCACCCCTTAAAAGAAATTTGGTAAAATGTTTATTCCCATCTTCTATTTGAACACACGATCTAAAGAGTTAAACAAACTTCTTGCTACAGTGAACTGGAAAAAGAGTGTAAAGCATTTAAACAGAGAGTTAGAGACTTTAACTTAAATGTTGGATGATGGAAATGTGTATGGAAATCTCAGTGTCTCCTGTTTCTAACTCTGTAGACTGCTTTAAGATTTCTCACTTCTGTGAGAACCAACAAAACCAAAAATAGAATATCATGGATTGGAAATGACATTCAGAAATGGATGCAACTGTTGGAGTCTGTTCTGCAGTGCTTCTCAGTGAAACTAATGCATGTATGATTGATTGCAAAATCTGTTCTTTTGTAGATTGGGCAGAATATGTTTTTGGGGTTTTTTTTCCCTAGCCCATAAAACGTTAAAGATATCACAATGTGTTTGCATACTAAATCCCATTAAAATGTCAGAATTTTCAATGCCCTGTATTTGACAGCTTAAGTCAATCAGTATCCTTTGTTAAATAGTTTTGATATGCTTTTGACTTGTTTCAGTTTTTCAAGTGTGTATCTAAATTAAACTGAAATTTCAAAATGGAGTAATTAAATCAGTGGGGGGTGGGGGGGGAGAGGGGGGAAGGCAGAGTAGTGAGGGGTGCCAGTTTGAAAATACACAGAATAGAGCAGATGCTTTCACAACTTCAAAACTTTTCTTTAGAGCGTTCCAAGCTGGGAGAGTTACTACAGTCCATTCTCTATTGTTTACAGTTTCAAGTTCTGTAAATTGTCATTTTTTGATAAAATGGCTTTACAAACATTTTTAAGCAAGTCTTTCTGCTTCACTTTCAAATCATATAAGAAAGTGAAGTACCATATACTTACTGCTAATAACTGCTTTATCCATAACCTTGCAAATATCAAGTAGAGCATCCATCTATAGATTTTGTTTTGAAGGCTTTCCTTTTATCACAAGGTCAGTCCATCAGTACCACATTCAAAAACCAAAAGTCTGTGCATGTCAGAAGTCTTTTTTCTGCCTGCAATGTCATCTTCATCAAAGTCTGCAAAGAGCTTGGAAGAGGCTGCAGTCCCCTGGTAGCCTTGTGTTTCGTGGTGTGCGGTTTGAGAAATGCTTTTATAAGGAATACTGTCACACAAATTTCTCCACGGACCCCATCAAGTTCTGCCCTTCAGTATCAATACATTCCGAGAACTATTGGCACTGCGTGAATATATCTCTTGTAACGCTTTGAGGGACTTCAGTTTGTAGCAGTTCTGATGACCTTTGTCTCAGCCCTTTCACCTCCTGACACATTTTACCCTTATGCCGCTCTATTGCTATCGCCACACACACAGTCCCTTTTCTGCAAACCCCTCTGAAAAGCTCTGTGCGGCTGACAGCAGCCTCTCTCTTTTCTTATTCTTCTGGATGTGCTGAGGGAGATGTACCTCTATGTAGCAGAGACAGACTGTCCCTTAAGACCTCTTTGGTGACTAGATCACAACAAGAATGACAGTCGTGACACTAGAGACAAGAATGTATATTTTCACTGGGTTCTAGAGAAAATATTTATAAATTCAAAAGTATTCTCTTTTCATTTGCTTGAAAGTGAGACCAGACTCTGTGCCCCTAGGATTTATTGGCTAAAGGACTTCAAGACAGCGAAATGCCAAATTTAAAAAAGTTAATTTAAAACATAATACCAGTAATGAAACAAACCATTAACAGCTACAATAAGAAACCATCACCGTTTCAGCACCTGTTCCTTTCGCTCTTTCTGTTCTCCTCTGGCCTTCTCCTGGTTTTGTTTTCTCCTTACCTCTAATATTATTCCTTTCATTTATTCTTGGTGGGTTTTTAACGTGATTGATCCAAAGGTATATGAAGTACAGGCTTTTTTTACCTTTTGTAATTTGTCTTCTTTTAACAAAGTGGACTGTGACTGTACACATGAAAAATACCTACAGATTAACGTACAATGCTTTCAGCATTAGGTTGGGAAATATCCTTAGCCAACAGATGCAATATGATTACAATGTGTCCTGAGGAAAAGCTGCAAAACTAAGGGAAAGGATGTTAAGTGAAAGGATGTGAAATTCTAACCTAGACAAATGTTTTACAGGAGAAAAGAGATTCAGTAAAGTAAAGAACTGTCTGGGAACGCAGTTTTCCAGGAAAGCATTGCACTGTTAGATGAAAACAGAGAAGAGAAATAAGAGAAGGTTGCAATCTTCGGAGAAGCTCTTGTTTCTCAATATTACAGTGCCGGTTGTATAGTGAAGAGATGTTGGAGATTCACAGGCCACTGAGATTCCTTCCATGGTAAGGAAGCTGCTTGGATTAGACTGGACTACAGGCAAACCTGCTCTAACTCCAAGGAGACAGCAAGCTCAGCTTTAGCCAAACCCTCTCATTTCCCACCTACCGTACTTCATGCATTTGCAGATCATGATTAAAGCTGTTCCCCCCATTTCGGGATGCCAGCTGCAATTCTATTTTCACCTACCTGTGCTTCAAGGGCATTAATACATATGATCAGCTTGGTATCTCTTCTACTGGACATTATTTCACTGTATCATCACCTTTCTAGATATACTCTGTTGAGCTCAGTCTCATCTGCCCTTGATGGCAGTGTTTATATCTCAAGAAATAATTTGCGACAATTTTCAGATGCTTGCTTCATCTAATTATCTGTATTGTGTATGTAAAAAGTAATGAACCATAAGAAAAAACATATGCTAGTGCTGAACAAAATAGACTTGAATATAAGCTCACTACACAGTCTGACAGGAAAAAAAGGAAGAAAAAGAAATCAAAATACTATGAAAATTATTTAATGACAAAAAATTCTTGCAAAAACCTGAACAATAACCACAATATTGTGTAAGTATACATTACTGTATACTCCAGGACAAATACAGCTCTTGGACATAGGAGCCATTATTTCATTTTTATTTTAGAAGCAATGTTCTTATGCAAGTGCCAGTTATGATAATACAAGCTGATGATCAGGTCTGAACTACCATCACATTCAACAGCCTTCAGAAGGCTCCATTGTGTGACATGACAATTAAACACTCTCTCCTCTCATAACAACTGCACTTTGGGGAAGAATTGGGCTTTTAAGAATTATCCATGTAATATATACCTTTGAAAATATCTATTTCTAAAAAACCTAGAGAGAAGCAATTGTGTTGATAGGGATCATTTCTTCTGTGTTCAACACTATTGAAATCTGTGCTGCCATGGGAATTATGGTTCTTCATGGCTAATCACAAGGGCAGTAATAACACAGGTCTCTCTATTCATGAGCAGAGATTGTTAATCCTGAAGCATCCAGTGGCTTGACTACCTCAAGAGCCAGAAAGAAACGCATTCAAGAATTCAATACGACAAACTGAGAGACAAATTAACTGTAGCTTCTAATTTCCACTTGGAGGGAAAAAAACCCCATACTATAGGACACCTCTAATTAAGACTCTTCCCCTAATTGAATAAGTTCATCATCAAATAAGTACCACCACCATTAGTAAGTACAGATCACAACCTCTATCGTCTGGTTGTAAGTGACTCACTTCAACGTGTTCCATTCTGCAAAGACTATAGAGAAGCTTCAGCCAACAGTCTGAGCCAATGCGCTGCTATCACCCAGCACTTCAAATAGCACCATATTTAATTTTCACAAGCTTTTTAAATGGAATTTGAGGCATCACTACTGGAAAGTAGACCAGGTATTTCAAGATATCCAAATGCAGGTCTGTTTCCTCTCAGGAGTTGGGTGTGAAAATTTTTCCCTTTCTTTTCTTCACATCTTGCATATGACATCATAAAAATACATCAGAAAATGGTAGAACTGCTTTAGAATTAAAGACCAAAATTTCTGCTCTCTTGTTTATGTGTTGTCCAGTTGTGGAGTCCTCAACATAAGAAGGATATGGAACTGGTCCAGAGAAGGCCATGAAGATGATGAGAGGGCTGGAGCACTTTTGCTATGAAGACAGGCTGAGAGAGTTGGGGTTGTTCAGCCTCAAGAACAGAACGCTCTGAAGAGACCTTATAGCGACCTTCCAGTACCTGAAGGAGGTGTATAAGAAAGCTGGGGAGGGACTTTTTATAAAGGCACGTAGTGATAGGACAAGCGGGAATGGCTTTAAATTGGAGAGGGAAAGATTTTAATCAAGCCTCTTCTGCTGTGTTTTTTCCCTCTTGACTGCCAGGTCTGTACCAGGTCTGGTACAGATGTCACTTCCTGACAGATGTTTTCATAAAACCCTCAGTCAGTATCTACCTACGGATGGAACAGCTACAGAAGTGACAGTACAACCCCAGCCTCTGGAAGTACAGGAGGTTAAATGAGATTCTGACGCTCCCTGCACATTGGTTTATCCAATGATTATTTCTTGCGGGTGAAGATTTCATGTGCATTATTCTTTCTGCGTAAAATGAAAGAACAAGCTAAACAAGTACTTTTAAAACAGACATTGGGTGATGACATTAAAGAGGGATCTAGAACTCGACCCTGTGGCAAAGGGAGAGATCCTATAAAGAGAACGAGGGATTGTGTGGTCAATCCATAACAGCTCCCCTCTGCCCCTCCTTGCTCCTCACACTTTCCCCTGCTCCAGTGGGGCTCCTTCCTTCAGGATAAACCTCCTCCAGTGTGGGCCTGGCTCCACGAGGAGCCATTCCTGACCAGAGGGCCTGCTCCATCGTGGGCTTTTCAGGGGCTGCAGTTTTCTTCAAGTAATACCCACCTGCTCTGGCATAGAGCCCTCCACAGACTCCCATGTGGACACCTCCTCCGTTAGGCTTCCACCACGCATCAGAGCAATCTCTGCCCTGGTGCCTGCAACACCTCCTGCTCTCACCTGGGTGCTCTGACATATCCCTCCCCCTCTCAACGCTGCTGAAGAGGGCTGCTGCCTTTTCTGAGTCGTGGGGTGGAGAGGGGCCAGACGGAGGTCTGGTGGCCAGTCCACATCAGCGTCCATATCAAAGCCCACCTGTGCAGCAAGGATTAGTCGGGGAGAATGAGCCATGATGTCTCTGCCACTCGTTTGCCTATCAGGATGACTAAACTGGCGTCTGGTCATCCCCTCCCTTATACACCATAGATTTCAGAACAAAGACTCAGAGGTGATCCTCAAAACAGAAGTATTAATAAGATTTCTGAAAAGAAATCTACATATGTTGTACTTGGGTGATTTAGAATATGAGTTTTTGTGATGGAAACATCCTTATCTATGACCCTGGATTTTCTGGATTCCTACACAGTTGGTGGGGATTAAGCAATCCACCGTGTCTCGTACCATCAGGCGCCACTGACCAAAGTAAAGGAGATGGGCCGACTGGCACCCGAGATTTAATTACTCCAAAATGAACTATAAGAGAATGAGAGGAGCAAGCCTTAATCGGAGCTCCCTCTCAGCTGGTCTGAGATCCCCCACTGATGTCAACAATCTACGAACACTGAACACCAGAGCGTTTGCAGAACATCTAAACACTTCATCACCCAACTCCGTACAGGTCGTATGGTCCCTCACAAATCCTTATAGGATGCTAATATTGGTTAGACTTAAGCTTAATATTCTTGACTTAGAATTGTAACATTATAAGTAATAAACTAAATGTTTAAATACATTTCTGGGCCCTACTCTGTCTCCCTCGGGGTGTGACAGTGTTCACAAGGCTCTCTTGCACACATTTTCTCCCCTCACTGCCTGGGAAGGGTTTTGCCCACTCCTAAAGTAAGGAACAGCCTGTGCCTGGTACGGGGCAGCCTGACCTCTCCTCAGCTCTCCTGCTATTAGATCTTTACCATGGACACTCAACTACAGAGCAACTCATCCTGCAAGGCTGCTTCTTTAATTAAATTGTGTGCTCAGTCACAATGACAGTATGAACCATCCCCGGAAATAAGACTTTTGCTCTTTTCCTTGGAGGTTTTAGGGAAAGTAGTGTATCTGGAATTAAATAAAAAATGAGAGCCGAACACAGAATTCACAGTATTCTATGGTGCAATATCATATTGTGCTTAGGTTTGGATCTTGCTCCATTTTAACCTGCCATCAGTCCTTAAAACTTCTACACTAGTGTAAGACACTGACACCAACGAGCCTTGTATCGTTACAATAATAGCCTTAAGAAAGGAATTACATTTAAAGCATTACCTTTGTCAGCACTTGAAAATAAAGAGAAATAAAGAGATAATTAAACCTGACTTTCATCAATGCTTTCCACCCTCCTAATGAAGTCTAATGAATTCAGCATTGAAAATTTAACAACAGGTGCCTTTACATGAGGAGGCCAGGCTGCACAGGCACAAAGCACACCTGCAAGTGTTTTCCTCCAAAAAGCTAAAAAAAAAAAAAGCCTCAAAATTATACCCTGCAGCAGCAGCTGCCTCACTAAATAAATAAATAAATGGTATTGTCTAAGGCTGATAACTTGCCCAGACCCTGGTCTTGACCCCAGTGCTGGAGTGTCTACATCTACCACAAGTATTGATTTATTTTCATAATGCACACATGGTTCCCAATTTGGGAGTTCAACTCAGACTGCTTGATGCAGGTTGTTAGGATTGTTTTTATCCCTTTGCCTGAGAGTTCACAAGAAAACCTTTATAGGAGAGATTCCCAGCAGGTGTTCTGTTGAGGAATATGATGCTCTTCCCAAATCAGCGAGCACACGGTCTGGTCCAAGAGGTCATGTAACTCTCTCAGTATCTTACAAAGTCTGAGAAAGAATCAGAAACTGTGCTGCATCTCAGGCCAGTCCTTAACCCATGAGATCACCAACTCAGCAATGAAGAAGGGAAACATTTATGTGATCCTACAAATTTAGAACAGGGGCTCAGTGAGTGCTTCACCAGCTGTTGGTGCTCATCCCTATTTTACTTGAATTCAAGGCATCCTCAGTGTCCAAGGGCTCTTCTTCTCATCTCTTAAGTCTTTTATCTTAGGGAAGGTAAATTCCTCAGCA